>NC_092707.1:196977775-197280737 GCF_047496885.1 Scyliorhinus torazame | reverse complement strand
AGCGTCAGGATGTCAGAGGCCCCAGACCGCACCAATTTAAAGGGGAAACGTCCCAAATCCAATTTAAAAGGGAAACGTCCCAAATCAAAAAAACAAAAATCTGTTAAAGCTGTAAAACAACCTTCCCTCACCTGGAATGACAGCACATTGCCGCAAATTGACCCAGGAGATGAATTTGACCTCCGAAAAACCCTCCGACAAGCAGTTACCTACGCACAAGCCGATGATTCCGACCTTGAATACTTTGATGACGATCTTTACAGTGTTTCGGGACCTCGCGAGCCCAATGATAGCTCCGTGGTCCTATACGACTATGACTCGGACGAACCTTTCGTGTTGCACATTGGCGGCCCCCACATTGAATCCGACGCAGATGCGGATTCATTTTTCGGATTTGAGGATCTTCAACCCAGCAGATATGATGTCCCAACTTATCAGTGCCGGATGATGCTGCAGCCTGACATTAACAGACAGGGAGCGGTGCAAGCACACGGAGAGCGCCCTGCTGCCACACAGAGCGTGGTCCACGTCCCGTTCAGCGTTCCCGACTCTATGAAAGAAGACATGCAAGACTCCAGAGTGCAGTCCTTGCATGAACAAGAAGTGACTCCAGAGGCACAAGCCTCCACAGCGATCTCGTGGACAGACTCCACAAAAGAAAAAACGCTTGACTCCGATGCGCAGTCCTTGCAGGAACAAGACCATGAGGGTCTAGCAACCTCTCCTGACCAACCAGCGGCAGATGATGCAAGTCTGCCATGCTCACGTGAACAGCGCGAAGGCTATGACAGCCTGCCACGCTCCACTGCACAGCAGCATGACCATGACGGTCTCTCATGCTACAATGAAGGGCACAGCGCTGATGACTGTTCAAGCCCAACTGAAGACAAGCCAAAGGAATCTCCTCTTCCAAGCCCGAAGGAAAAAGGTTCATGCGCTGACCTTCAGAATCCATGTAGCCGAACAGAGATTAATAATGCTGCATGGTCACAGAAGGATACTGAGGATTTGCTAAAGAAATTACCTGTATGTTTAACTTGCAAGGAGCAGACTGAGAATTGCCAGTGTTTTAGTACGAAAAAAAAAATGGACAAGACATTGATCCTCAGTTAATGGAAATAACACAACCTGAATCATACCTACAGCAGGGACAAATGTCTCCCTTCAACTCAACACCGCAGAGTCCCAACTTCGGAGACCAGCAGTTAGTCAGTAATGACTCTTCAAACCTTGAGGGGAACATTAACTGCATTGAATCTCAACACACTCCACTGATAAATGAGCAGAACATTGGAGCAAGAATCCTGAGGACACCGACATCGAGTAGCCAGATAAAGCACTTGAAACCCACAGCAGTTTCAAGTGAACCAAGTGTGCTTTCCACTAATGGTGATGATGCAGATAAGGTCGACCCGATTATCCATTGTACCACACTAACCCCAGTGATTAAGCAGTTATGTATGGGGAGTATAATGTGGGCAATTGAGAACAGTAAAAGAGAGACTGTGACCATGCCAGTCCCAGCAAAATCAGACCCAGAGACCATGAAGGCATGTACATTAGACAAAGATACATATGAGGTACCTGAGAAGAAAAGTGAAACGGAATGTTCTTTGGAAAATAGTACAATGTCGATAGAAACATTGGATCCTATATTCAAGACCATACATATGGGAGAATTTGGGGGTAATAAACAAGGTTCTGCAATGTCTGGGGGAAGATTTAAAATTCCAAAGAAGAAAAGCCCAAATGAAGGACAACGGCAAGACAATGACAGTCCACCGACATGGTGTGCACCACCAGATGAAAACTCTGACAATTTACCCAACCCTAGTGAACAGCAAGCTGCTAATGAGGACCTATCCACGGGATGCGAGACGAGTGACGACAGCATCCCACTTCCCATGCAAAAGGTGCAAGGTGACAGACCTCGCCTAGTGCGTACCGAGGCACTCGACGATCATGGTGGGACCACTGACGACTGTGGTGGCGGCGCACCGCTTCCACCCTCGATGGCTCGAGCCTCTCCACTTGTCGGTGCATTCCTGCATGTTCCGACTCCAGAAGTGCAGCTTCAGGGAATCTCGGCTGCCTCCAGTGAACCTGTTGGGACTCGGACGGGGAGCATCGACGGAAGGCAGACCGGACTCCAGATGGGGAGCAGCCAAGCGCTGACTCTGATTCGCGCACGCCAGACCTTGCTCCGGACGGGCGGTGTCGCGGCCTCGGTGATGGCACGCTCAGAGTGACGGCGGATGCCACGGCGACAGGGAATGGATCGCGTGGCAGTCCCACTGGGTCGGCAGTGGCGACCAGCACCGGAGGTCCAAGACGGACACACCAATTCGCGCCATCGCCAGACGTTGATGCGAGCAACAATTCTCTCTCCAAGGCGACATGCTTCGACGTTTCTCTGCGGAGTCGTCCTTCCAGCACAGCAGGTGGCCGGAACCAGCGTGCACGGTCTCGGCCAACTTCCACATCTGGCACAGTCATCACCTTGCATGACATTAGTGATGGTGCCTCTTCAATGGCAACGACCCATCGGCTACAAGATGCTATCCACCACAAACATAAAAAGAAAAAAGACTCCACCTTGTTCCTGGTATGCAGGGCGGATGGATTGGTGCGCAGGCGCAATCAGCGAGCTTTGCGCCGCCTTCCACGCTCACAACTGAACCGTACGCACACGCCAGATCCTCCACTGGTTCCCAAGGATGACTTCGTGGAGATGCCACAGATCATGCCCCTTCCATCGCCACCCGTGACCAGGCCACAGCAGCTAAAATCCTCCCCATGCAGAAGCTAAGGCTGTTTCTCGGACCTTGCCACCTGTCAAACCCAGGGCAAACTTTATTGAAGCAGACAAGTATTTTCTCCCTTTTGAGTTGGCATGCCAGTCGAAATGTCCCCGCATAGTCAGCACATCATCTGACTGTTTATAGAAATTAATTGATAGAATTATAGAGACAATATGTGGTTGTTCTCAAGGACCACAAACCGACGAAGGTGTTCAGTTGCAGATAATTAAGGCCTTACTAACTACAGTAACTTCTCAGCACATAGAAATACACGAAGGAATTGTGTTACAGGCTGTTAGAACGTGCTACAATATTCACCTGGCCAGCAAAAAAACTTAGTAAACCAAACCACAGCCAAGGCAACACTAACAAAGATGTTGAATGTTATATTTGCACGAATGAAAAACCAAGCACTGCACGAAGTACAACAAATGGAAAAGTAGAGACTTCGGCAACAGCATCACCTCCAACAGTCCAAGGTGAACCAGTGTGAACCCAAATCTCCACAGCTGAACCGGCTTGAGGACCAGCCTATTCTTGAGGCGGTCACCCATTAGACTGGACTTATAACGCTGTTCATACGTTCAAAAAGTTAAACACTTCTGTATTATAACCTGTTGTTGTTTATCGTTCCAGATATCGTCTGACCGGACCACTGTTCAAGTTGTTTTTTTTTCTCGCATTCATGTTTTCTTATGGTACAACCTTGTTAGTGTGACGCACCTGACATTGCCCCATGTAAATAGTTACGTCATATACACACGCTGTACACAACACACACACACACTCTTAGGTGCACTCACGACACGATTATATTTATAACCACGTAGGCACATATCTTTGTAAAAAGGGGGATGTCATGATATTCAAACACACACATCATGATAGACACACCAACAGACAAATCAGAACACACAACACCACAACCAATCAAGACAAAGACAGGAAACATATAAAAGCACAAACACGACACCTGGTGGACAGTATTAGCTGGAGACGAGGACAAGGACAGACCTGCTACACGACACACTCAGGGAGACAGCACGTGCAGAGTATCCAGAACGAACTGTATATAAGAGTTAAAATAAAATAGAGTTGTACCACATACAACTGTGTTGGCTCATCTGTGCACCAGAGCACCCAACACCACAGTGGCCAAATATCTTTAGAAAGTTGCCAGTACTTTGAGGGGATTTGCCTATCAGGAAGGGGGAAAATTAAAGCCGGTGCTACACTAAGGCCATTATGGGTCAAAGAATGTTTAATACCCCTGGATTCTATGTGACAGCAGACAGGATGGGAGTGCACAATGATTGTTTTAAAATATATATATTTTTATTAAAGTTTTGCAACATATTTCATAATAAATAATACTCCTAACACAACAAAATAGAGTGAACATTAACATAGTGCAGAAAGAGAATATACAATAGCAATTAACTGGACGTTACCCCCCGCGCCTCAGTCTTCCCAGTGAGCCGTGTAGCGTTTAATTCATTTCTGCTTGATTACGTGAGTCAATTTACTATTAATGCTCACAATGCTTGATTGATTAAGCCTGAACGTGGACTCAGAGATAAGTAAGCAAAGCAGCAGAAGAAGCTGGAAACTAGAAATATGCAGCAGACATTTTAAAGCACCATGAATGAAACTTATCGCACACATAGAAACTGGCATGTCACCGCAGCACAGGCCCAAGATAAAGAAAACGTACAACAAATTGGCAACAAGTATGGTTGAGAAATAATCAACCTTATCAGCCCTAGCACTGTTTCTTTTTCATCAGGAAATCTACAATGCCATGGAATCAGTGGATTGTGGGCTTCAAGACCTCATTAGAGGGTTACATAGTCCAGATATAGCAGTGATCCACAAGAAGGTAATACTTATACGTTAAGATTTTATTTTCCAAATCTCCCCAGATTCTGGAAATGTCCCATCAGATTGGAAAGTAGCAAATGTGACACCTCCTATTTCAGAAAGTAAGGAGACAGAAAGCAAGAAACTACAGGCCAGTTAGCTTAACATCTGTGGTAGGAAAATTTCTGAAATCTATGATTAAGGAAGTTATGGTGGAACATTTAGAAAATCTCAATACAACCAAGCAAAGTCAACTAGGTTTTGTGAAAAGGAAACCATGTTTGACTAATTTATTCGAGTTCTTTGAGGAACTAACCAGCAACCTGGATAAAGGGGAACCTTTGTGTACTTAAGGTGTGGTGTATTTGGATGCGGTGTACTTAGTTTTCAAGAAGGCATTTGACACGGTGAGATATTAAATGTTAATACACAAAATAAGAGCTGATGGAGTAGGGGGTAACATATTCACATAGATAGGCGATTGGTTAAGTAATAGAAAACAGTGAGTAGGCAGAAATGGATCACTTTCAGTTTAGCAAGATGTGACGAATGGAGTGTCACAGGGATCAGTGCTGGCACCTCAACTATTTACAATTTCTATCAATGACTTGGATGAAGGGATCAGATGTAACGTTGCTAAATTTGGTAATGACACAAAGGTAGGTAGGAAAGTAAATCGTGTAGAGGAAATAAGTAGCTTGCCAAAGGTCATAGGTCAGTCACTTTAGCAGATGAAGTATACTGCGGGAAAATGGTTCAGGGGCCGGTTTAGCACAGAGCTAAATCGCTGGCTTTGAAAGCAGACCAAGGCAGGCCAGCAGCACGGTTCAATTCCCGTACCAGCCTCCCTGAACGGCGCTGGAATGTGGCGACTAGGGACTTTTCACAGCAACTTCATTTAAAGCCTACTTGTGACAATAAGCATTTTTCATTTTCAATGTGAATTTGTTCACTTGGGTAGGAAGAATAGAAAAGCAGCATATTATTTAAAAGGAGAGAGATTCGAGATCTCAGAGGTACAAAGGGATCTGGGTGTCCTGGTACCAAAAGAGATAATGCTGGAAAATTTCAGCAGATCAGAAAAGAGCTACCGTTTTGAGTCCAGGTGACCCTTTATGGGTGTCCTGGTATATGAATGGGGAAAAGTTAGTATCCAGGTGCAGCACATGATTAGAAAGACCAATGAAATGCTAGTGTTTATTGCAAGGGAAATAGAATATATAAGTAGAGATAGTTTGCGATAGTTGTACAGGAAGTTGGAGAGACCGCATCTAGAGTACTATGTACATGTTTGACCTCTTAATTTAAGAAATAATATAAATACATTGATTTGATATGATTTATTGTCACATGTGCCGAAGTACAATGAATAGTTTTTCTCTGCGGCCAAGCGAACGTACATAGTACGTACATAGTAGACAAAAAAGAATAATTGAGAGAGTACATTGACAAATGGTACATCGACAAACAGTGATAGGTTATATTGCAGAACAAGGAGCCCAACAAAGCAAATACATGAGCAAGAGCAGCATAGGGCGTTGTGAATAGTGTTCTCACAGGGACAGATCAGTCCGACGGTGAGTCATTGAGGAGTCTAGTAGCTGTGGGGAAGAAGCTGCTCCTGTGTCTGGATGTGCGGATCTTCAGACTTCTGTACTTTCTGCCTGATGGAAGGGTCTGGAAGAAGGCAAAACCTGGGTGTGAGGGGTATCTGGCAATGCTGTCTGCCTTTCTGAGGCAGCGGAGGTGTATACAGAATCAATGTGAGGGTGGCAAGCCTGTGTGCTGTATTGGGCTGAGTTCAACACACTGCAGTTTCTTACAAACTTGTGCCGAGCAGTTGCCATTCCCAACTGTGATGCAGCCGGATAGGATGCTCTCTGTGGCACATCTGGAAGTTTGTGAGAGTCGATGTAGACATGTCGAATTTCTTGTGCTTCCGTAGGAAGTAGAGACGTTGTTGGACTTTCTTGACTGTTGCATCAACGTGAGTGGACCAGGACAGTCTGTTGGTGATGGTGACTTCCCAGGAACTCAAAGCTATCGACCATCTCCACTTCGGAGCCAATGATGCAGAAAGGGGTGTGTGTCGATGATCAGTTCCTTGGTCTTTCTGACATTTAGAGAGAGGTTGTTTTCGGTACACCATGCAACCAAGTGATCTATCTCCCTCTTGTAGTCTGATTCGTCATTGTTTGAGATACGACCCACCACAGTCGCATCATCCGCAAACTTATAGATTGTGTTGGAGTTAAATCTTGCCACACCGTCGTGTGTGTATAGGGAGTACAGTAGAGGACTCAGCACACATCCTTGCGGGGCCCCGGTGTTGAGGACTATTGTGGAGGAGGTGATGTTGCCTATCCTGACAGATTGCGGTCTGTTGGTGAGGAAGCCAAGGATCCAGCTGCACAGGGAGGGGTCAAGTCCAAGATTGCAGAGCTTGGTTATAAGTCTCGTCGGGATAATGGTGTTGAAGGAAGAGCTGACGTCTATGAACAGCAGTCTCATGTGGTGTCCTTGTTGTTGAGGTGTTTGAGTGTTGATTGTAGAGCCAGGGAGATAGCATCTGCTGTGGACCCCTGCGCGATCTGTGTGCCGCGCGGGATCTGCGCATGCGCAGTGGGCGCCTACAACGCGCCGGCCCCGACGCAGGACTACAGGGGCCGGCGTGTAGGAAAGGAGGCCCCCAGCCACAAAGGCCGGCCTGCCGATTGGTGAGCCCCAATCGCATGCCAGGCCACATCGGAGGCCCTCCCGGGGTCGGACCACCTCTCCCCCCCCACAGGCCGCCTCTCGATCCTTCACCGCCGAGGTTCCACTGGCCCAGAGCAGGTTAGAAAGGACTCTTTTCTTTTCTTACGGCTGCTCGGCCCATTCGGGCCGGAGAATCAGTGGGCCGGCCACATAGAGCGGCCCGCGACCGGCGCCGCGCCAACCACACCTCTGCGGAGAACTGCATGCCGGCGTTGGGGCGGCGTGGCCCGTTCGCAGGGATTCTTTGGCCTGGCCCAGTGCTGGGAGAATCCCGCCCATGATTTTTATATTAATTTATGGGATGTGGGCATCGCTGGTTAGGCCAAAATTTATTGCCCATTCCTAGTTGTCTTTCAAAAGGTGGAGGTGAGTTGCCTGCTTGTACCGCTGCAATCCTTGAGGTGTAGGTGCATCCACTGTGCTGTTAGGGAGGTAGGGAGGGATTCCAGGATTTTGCACCAGCGACAGTGAAGGACCGGCAAAATCTTTCCAAGTCGGGGTGGTGAGTGACTTGATGGGGAAGCTCCAGGTGGTTGGGTTCCCAGGTATCTGCTGCTCTTGACCTTCTGGGTGGTGGTGGTTGTGGGTTTGGAAGGTGCTGTCGAAGGAACCTTGGTAAATTAATGAAGTGCATCTCGTAGATGGTACACACGGCTGCCAATGTTCGTTGTTGGTGGAGGGCTTGAACGCTTGTGGAAGGGGAAGCAATCAAGTGAGCTGCTTTCTCCTGGATGATGTCAAGCTTCTTGAGTGTTGTTGGAGCTGCACTCATCCAGGCAAGTGGAGAGTATTCCATTACACTCCTGACTTGCGCTTTGTAAATGGTAGACAGGCTTTGGGGGGTCAGGTGGTGAGTTCCTCGCCATAGGGATCCTAGCCTTTGACCTGCCCTGGTAGCCACAGTATTAATGTGGCTAGTCCAGTTCAGTTTCTGATCAATGGTAACCCTGCAGGATGTTGATTTTGGCAGATGCAGCGCTGGTAATGCCATTGAATGTTAAGGGATGGTACTTTGATCTTCTCTTGTAGGAGATGGTCATTGCCTGGCACTTGTGTGGCATGAATGTACTTTGTCACTTGTCAGCCCAAGCCTGGCTATTGTCCACATTTTGGTGCATTTGGACATGGACTTCTTCATTATCTGAGGAGTTGCGAACAGTACTGAACATTGTGCAGTCATCCGCAAACATCCCCACTTCTGACCTTATGATGGACGGGAGGTCATTGATGAAGCAGCTGAAGATGTTTGGGCTTAGGACACTACCCTGAGGAATTCCTGCAGTGATGTCCTGGTGCTGAGATGATTGACTTCCAACCACCACAACCATCTTCCGTTGTGCCAGGTATGACTCCAGGCAGGCGAGAGTTTACCCCTGATTCCCACTGACTCCAGTTTAGCTAGGACTCCTTGATGCCACACTCGGTCAAATGCTGCCTTGGTGTCAAGGGCAGTCACTCTCACCTCACCTCTGGCATTCAGCTTTTTTGTTCCTGTTTGAACCAAGGCTGTAATGAGGTCAGGAGCTGAATGATCCTGACGGAACTGCTAGGTCTGATCTGCCAGTGAGACAGGGCATACCTAGGAATGGTGGTAATAGTGTCTGGAACATTATAAGGTTTGATTCGGTGAGTATGGCTATGTCAGGCTTGACTGGTCTGTGAGACAGCTCTCCCAACTTTGGCACAAGCCTCCAGATGTTAGTAAGGAGGACTTTGCAGGGTTCGCAGGTCTAGATTTGCTGTTGTCGCTTCCGATGCCGAGTGGTCTGTCCGGTTTCATCCCCTTCTTGCATTTATGTAGCGGTTGAATACAACTGCATAGTTTGCTAGGCTATTTCAGAGGGCATATAAGAGTCACAGGTAGGCCAGACCAGGTAAGGATAGCTGATTTCCTTACCAAAAGGACAGCAGAAAACCAGATGGATGTTTACGACAATGGTTTTATGGTCACCATTAGACTTTTTAAATTCCACATATTTTAGTGAGTTTAAATTCCACCACCTGCCATGGTTGATTTGAACCTGGGTCCCCAAATCATTATCCTGGATCTCTGGATTACTAGTCCAGCGACAATACCACTACATCACCACTTCCCCAGCCTCCATATTCATAAATGTTTGTAAGTCTTGGCTTACAGAAGTCATATCTACATTTGATATGGTGGTAAAATTGCTCTCAAAAAACACCTCGACATACATTCTGCCAGAGATGCCAAGGAAATTGTGAGCCATTTAAGCAATACATGACAGCATTGTGATACTTGGTTTCCATTTGTTAAAGAGACGCACTAACCAATGAACTAATTTGTGACCAATGAATTGAAAATACTTCAATTCCGTGCATTAGGAAACATTTTCTAATAGATGGAAATGATTTAACCCTGGAAAAAGCATAACTTCTCCAGTCCAATCAAATCTGACATGTTTAATTTGAGGAAATGCTCTCTCAGAATCAGCGTTTCAGATTCAACTGAGAACCATAGAATCCCTACAGAGCAGAAGGAGGCCATTCATCTTATGAGCCTGACTGACCCTGAAAGAGCACCCTATCCCACTCTCCCGGCTTATCCCTGTAACCTAACCTATACATCCCTAGACACCAAGGGGAAATTTTACCATGAACTACTTAACCTGCACATCTTTGGACTATGGGAAGAAACTGGAGCGCCCGGAATAAACCCACGCAGACACGGAGAGAACGTGCAAGCTCCACACAGAGAGTCACCCAATGCCTGAATTGTACCCGGGTCCCTGGCGCTGTGAGACAGCAGTGCTAACCACTGTGCCACCGTGCCACCGCACCAACTCAAGTGCAAGAGTTATATGCAAAGAGACCTCAGCAGTCTGCATTAACACAGGCCCCATCTCATTCTGATGCCTTCAAAACCATGTTACACTCTCTGAGGTGTTTTTATTTTGTTGGATGAATCATTAAACCAACTCCGATTGTCCTCTCAAAGTGAATGTTTCAAAGAAGAGCAGTGGAGTTAACTTTGACGTCCTAGTCAGTAGTTATTCTTCAATCAACATCGCAAAAACAGATTATCTAATCTTTATTGCTTCAATGTTTGTGGGAGCTAACTGCACAAATAGGCTGCTGATTTTCCTACATTACAACACTAATTCCACTTCAAGAATACTTCATTGACTATGTAGGGTTGTAGTGTTTTGAAAAGTGCAATGGGTTGTAAATATTGTTTAATTGAAGTTGCCATACACAGCTGTACTGGCAGCGAGTGCCTGCAAGCAAAAAAAAGAACCTGAAAAATACCGTTTCAGTAAGGGACCCATGTTGCTCATGACTTTTAATTCTGGTCTGTTGTTTCTAATCCCCAGATAATCTCAGACTGAAAATGATGTTAATGCAAATATAGAAAGTATGAATGTTTTCAGGGGGTCATTTGCGTATGGTCCTACCAGGCAGGACCTCGGCGTTCTGACTCCGGGGGCCGACCTGGTGGGGGTACGGGGGAGCAGACTCCGGGGAGGCCTCCACGGTGGCCAGGCCTGTGATCGGGGGCAACCGATCGGTGGGCGCGCTAATTCCGGGGGGGGGGGGGGGGGGGGGGGGGGTTGGGGCTATGTTCCTCCAGGCTGGGCCCCTGTAGAGCTCCGCCATGTTGCCCGCGGACCGGCGCAGAGACGGCCGTGGTGCGCATGCGTAGACCCGCACCAGCCGGGGCGCGCATGGCGGGTGGCTTTTGGAGCCGGAGCAGCGCAAAGCACTCTGGTGCAGTTCTAGCCTCCAATGACGGGAAAAATGATTGGGCCTGGAGTCCCGTTGACACTGGCATCACTCGCGCCGGTTTTGACGCCGGCGTCAACATTTGGCCGGGATTTCGGAGAACCTCGGCCATTATACTTCCATCTCTGTGCGGAAGTAAGTTTGAAGTCATAACCGGTCATAGACTGCTGATAAGCTTGTTCAACAATCCACCGATGTGAGTAAAGAATCAGATACTCAGACTGAATGAGTATGAATCAGCCGGGCTAGTTCAACCTAGCACACTATCTTTCACATCATTGCTTCCCAAACGTGAATTCAATGCATCGTGAGATAAGGATTGCTGAACAATACCTTTACCATGTACGGCAAAATGTGGTGTGGCAAAGTTTCTAAATGTAGCTGACATCAAAGCAGCAACAAAACACAAAATTGCAAAGATGTGATTGAAAGAGTGTCCACAAAAAGAAAACCATTCACACACTACAAGGTCATCACAATGTTCGAAATAAGCTCATTGTTACAAGTACACCAGATTTTGTGTTATGCAACATCTGCATTGAAATTCCCCAATCATTACGAGAACGTGTTATCGATATAGCACAGGAAGGTCACTAGGGAATTGCCAAAATCAAATAACCCCTGAGAGAAAAGGTATATTTTCAGGGATTCACCGCATGGTAGAATATAAATCAATCAGCGTTTGCCATGTGAGTCAACCTCAATGTCAATTCTTTGTAATACTGTCAAGTGATCTGAATTACCTCCAGGGCAAAGTTAGCGTTGATTTTGTAGACTTGCTCACCTGTGAACATCTGCTTGTTCTCACCGATAACCACAGGAGATTACAGTTGTGGAAATAGTTATGTCAATGAAAGCAGCCATTCTAAATCTCGAGTGGATTTTCAACATATTTGGAATCCCTCAAATGGGTGAGAAGTGGCAATGGCTCCATTAACTCCAATAATGAAATTCAGTAGCTATCTAATTATGATTTAGGTTTCAATCATCGAAGAATCCCACCCCATTGACCAAGAGCAAATGGAGAAGTTGGGAAATTTATGCTTACCTTGAAGAAAGTGGTGCACTGAGAGCAAGTAATGGAAGCAAGAGTTGCATCAATTTCTTCCCAAATACAGAGAAATTCCTCATTCGACTTCTGGACACCCTTCATCATCTTTGCACCTCCCATGCGAACACGTCTTTCTGAGCGAATCAACACCAGGGGCGAAATTCTCCGGAAACGGCGCGATGTCCGCCGACTGGCGCCCAAACGGCGCAAATCAGTCGGGCATCGCGCCGCCCCAAAGGTGCGGAATGCTCCGCATCTTTGGGGGTCGAGCCCCAACCTTAAGGGGCTAGGCCCGCGTCGGATGAATTTCCGCCCCGCCAGCTGGTGGAAAAGGCCTTTGGTGCCCCGCCAGCTGGCGCGGAAATGACATCTTCGGGCGGCGCATGCGCGGGAGCGTCAGTGGCCGCTGACGGCATTCCCGCGCATGCGCAGTGGAGGGAGTCTCTTCTGCCTCCGCCATGGTGGAGACCGTGGCGGAGGCGGAAGGGAAAGAGTGGCCCCACGGCACAGGCCCGCGGATCGGTGGGCCCTGATCGCGGGCCAGGCCACCGTAGGGGCACCCCCCGGGGCCAGATCGCCCCGCACCCCCCCCTAGGACGCCGGAGTCCGCCCACGCCGCCTTGTCCCGCCGGTAAGGTAGGTGGTTTATTCTATGCCGGCGGGACAGGCATTTTAGCGGCGGACTTCGGCCCATCCGGGCCGGAGAATCGCGCGGGGGGGCCCGCCAACCGGCGCGACGCGATTCCCGCCCCCGCCGAATCTCCGGTGCCGGAGACTTCGGCAACTGGCGGGGGCGGGATTCACGCCAGCCCCCGGCGATTCTCCGACCCGGCGGGGGGTCGGAGAATCTCGCCCCAGGTGTGCAAATCAAGAACAGAAGGATCAAACAAGAGTAAATACAGAACGAGAAATGAAATTCAGAGCCACACCACTAAAACAGCAGGTAATGCTTTTCTGAAATGTGATGGGTATATTAGAAAGCAAACTACCCCTTACGACATCCAGCCATTTGTTTTGATCGGCACAAAGGGATCAATTACCACTGCTATGTGCGGTTCACAAATTATGACATAAAACATAAAGGGCAGGATTTTCGGTCCAGTGACGGATAATCACGCGTGAGGTGTAAATTGTGGCAGGTGCCGGGCACCCAACGGAATGCCATGCTCCCATTTCTTGACAGTGGCGTCAATGCATTGTACTCCTCACGTACAGTAAATTCCGTTGGCATATCATTAATGGGCCTGACCCGGTATTCTCCGGGGCCTCCGCAATGCTCTGCCTCAGCCAGGAGGAATTACCGATGGCAGGTTTCACTTGTGGTTTTAAAAATCGGGAAGCAGGCACCACAGCTACTGAGAGAGAGAAAGAGAAAGAGAGAGAGAGAGGAGGTGGGAAAGGTTCGTCGAGGTGTGACCGAGGGCTACCTGTCCTGCCACTGGCATGGCTGACTGGGGGGAGGGGGGAGTCACGGGGACTGACCAGGGCATGGGCCGTGGGGTTGGGGTGACTCCTCAGGGACCAGGATGTCGAGGAATGGATGGCCTTTGCTGCAGCCTGCAAGGCACTAACTGCTCACTGTGGCCTGTGGTTGCGCAGAGTGGCACCGGCCGTATGGGTGCCCCCAGCCCACCATACCGCACTCCACCCCACAACCAGGCGTAACCCCCCTCCAGTAGGGCGCCTGATGGAGACCTCGGAGCATACCACTGAGACGGATCGTACTAGTCACCGGTACCTCTACTGGCATAAACGGGTGCAATGGCCAGAGGCCCCTGTGGTGCTGGGCACCAATGGGGCCAGGGGTACAGTCCGGAGGGCAGAGTGCTAGGGGCAACGGTTGGAGGTGGGTGTAGGGTGGCAGAGGAGACGGGGAGGAGGGGTCCATGAGAGGGCAGGGGCTGCATTGTAGGCCGGGGCCACTATGTAGCCCATTGGACTTGGTGGGCGCGGGGTATGCATGATGCTAACCTGTCTGCCTTTCATCCCCTACAGACAATAGATTTGGAATCCAGCCAGGAATATTGGCCTTCATCCTAGCCACCGCAGCCCTGGGGGACGTGCTGAGGTTCTACAAGCAGGAGCTGCTCGAGATGGATTCTGTAGCTGCGGAAACTGCCCCAGAGGAACAGGAGGCAGCCAGTGAGGATGGAGACCCGGCCACCCAACAGGTCAAGGAGGAGAAGGGAAGGAGGCACTACTTGAGGCCTCATCTGTACCAGCAGTGCCTGTCATTTGAGGACCTGCCAGACCGGGCATGCCATCGAAGACTCCGGCTGAGCAGAGGGATCGTACAGCATATTTGCCACATCTTGGCGCACCTGGAACCGTAGGGGTATGGGTGAGGTCACCCGCTCCCGGTGGCTATCAAGGTGATGGTCACCCTGAACGTTTATGCCACAAAGCCCTTCCAGGCACCAACTGTGGACCTGCCTGGGGTCTTGCAGACCTCGGTGCACATGTGCATCCATGATGCAATATCAATTACGACGAGACAAGAGTAGAGTGTAATCGAGGCTTTATTAAGCTGAGATGTGTGGCCTCCTGCAGCTGCTGCCGAAATGGCCGCAGCTCGGTGAATACACACATTTAAACTCCGCCTACTGGACGGAGCCAGCTGGCAGGGATCTACCCCCGTACCTGTAGCACAGGAACCTTACCGTATTACATCTCGTATGTGATATATACAACAGTGGTGACTACCACAATCCATGCCATCACGGAGGCCCTATATGCCCAGCCGCACAATGCCAGCGTCCGAGCAATGCCGATGATGCCCTCAGTCGTAACCCGCTGTGACTGGGCCAAGCTCTGGAGCGCCATTGCAAAGTCCATGTGGCCCTAGTACATAGCTGCCTCTGACAGGGTAGCCCTGTCCTATGCCTTGGCCACTGTCCGCACAAAGTGCCCCAGGCCTTGAACATCCTGACCCATGGCAATAGCTTCGCCCCAAGGCCTCCACTAAGGACATCGCCCGTTTGGTGTTGGCCAGGCTGGCACTCATGGTCTACACCACTCGTGCACATGTTTGGACTCCTCCAACTCCATCTGCAAGCTCTGGATGGTTGCTGACAGCCCTCATGTAGTCCCTGGCTCTATGTCTGCATCCCCACTATAGATGGGACCATCCCTTGCAGAAGTCCAAGACCCGTCTGCATGGCAGCTAGTCCCCGGAGTTGGGCCGCCCTCCAACCGTCTGGCCCCTCAGGCGTTCCTAACTCCACCTGATGTACTGCAGCTTGTGTGTGGTGCGCACCAGATGGTACTCCTGGAACCTCTTCACTTCAGTGCCCAACCAAGTGTGTCTGGGATGGTGGAGGGTGTCGGTGACAACTGTGATGGGAAGTCAGTGTCGTCCCCGGACGGTTTCAATTCTTTGCGTACATACATCGTCGTTCTTCTTATTTCATTATTTACAGTGGTAGTTACGATTTCCCGTTTTTCCATCCCCATTTGTTATTTGGTTCCGACTGCTCCCTTGCTCACCCCCCTCCTATCCTGCCCCCCTCCACCACCCCCACTGGGTCATTTATTTGTACTTGTACCCTGCTCCTGCACTGTTGCTGTGATACTGTTTCTCGTGCTTCTTTTGTCGGCGCATGGTTGGGTTCCGTGCCCCCCCACCCCTCTCCCCTTTTCCCCCCAGCCCTTTGTTGCTGTGTGGTGGCTATCCTCTCCTGTTCTTTGACTTCTTAGTTGTTGGCTAAAAACAGGTTTTGGAACAACCAAGTGAATGGTTTCCACGTTTGGTGAAAGCCCTCCTCTCACCCTCGGATGGCGAAATTAAATTTTCTGCATTTGGAGAAATTCCGATAGGTCGGACAGCAAATCTTTTTAATAATCTTTATTGTCACAATAGGCTTACATTTACATTGCAATAAAGTTACTGGGGAAAGCCCCTAGTTGCCACATTCCGTGCCTGTTCGGGTACTGATGCACGATCAATTGCACAAAGACGAGAGTTGTATACAACTGAGGCTTTATTACACTAAGATGTGTGGCCTCCTACAGCAACTGGCAAAATGACTGCTGTACGGGGAGCACACATATTTATACTCCACCTACTGGGCGGAGCCAGCAGGCAGGGACTACCCCCGTACCCGTAGGAGAGGTCCTGACCACACATCTCCTAATATATACAACAGTGGATTGTAGTTTTAGGGTAAGGGAGAATGAGAGTATAGAGGTCAGGAGCACAGATTTGACGTCGCAGGAGGGGGCCAGTGTTCAGGTAGGTGGTTTGAAGTGTGTCTACTTCAATGCCAGGAGTATACAAAATAAGGTAGGGGAACTGGCAACATGGGTTGGTACCTGGGACTTCGATGTTGTGGCCATTTCGGAGACATGGATAGAGCAGGGACAGGAATGGATGTTGCAGGTTCCGGGGTTTAGGTGTTTTAGTAAGCTCAGAGAAGGAGGCAAAAGAGGGGGAGGTGTGGCGCTGCTAGTCAAGAGCAGTATTACGGTGGCGGAGAGGATGCTAGATGGGGACTCATCTTCCGAGGTAGTATGGGCTGAGGTTAGAAACATGAAAGGAGAGGTCACACTGTTGGGAGTCTTCTATAGGCCTCCAAATAGTTCTAGGGATGTAGAGGAAAGGATGGCGAGGATGATCCTGGATAAGAGCGAAAGTAACAGGGTAGTTATTATGGGAGACTTTAACTTTCCAAATATTGACTGGAAAAGATATAGTTCGAGTACATTAGATGGGTCGTTTTTTGTACAGTGTGTGCAGGAGGGTTTCCTGACACAATATGTTGACAGGCCAACAAGAGGCGAGGCCACGTTGGATTTGGTTTTGGGTAATGAACCAGGCCAGGTGTTGGATTTGGAGGTAGGAGAGCACTTTGGGGACAGTGACCACAATTCGGTGACGTTTACGTTAATGATGGAAAGGGATAAGTATACACCGCAGGGCAAGAGTTATAGCTGGGGGAAGGGCAATTATGATGCCATTAGACGTGACTTGGGGGGGATAAGGTGGAGAAGTAGGCTGCAAGTGTTGGGCACACTGGATAAGTGGAGCTTGTTCAAGGATCAGCTACTGCGTGTTCTTGATAATATGTACCGGTCAGGCAGGGAGGAAGGCGTCGAGCGAGGGAACCGTGGTTTACCAAAGAAGTGGAATCTCTTGTTAAGAGGAAGAAGGAGGCCTATGTGAAGATGAGGTGTGAAGTTTCAGTTGGGGCGATGGACAGTTACAAGGTAGCGAGGAAGGATCTAAAGAGAGAGCTAAGACGAGCAAGGAGGGGACATGAGAAGTATTTGGCAGGTAGGATCAAGGAAAACCCAAAAGCTTTCTATAGGTATGTCAGGAATAAGCGAATGACTGGGGAAAGAGTAGGACCAGTCAAGGACAGGGATGGGAAGTTGTGTCTGGAGTCTGAAGAGATAGGCGAGATACTAAATGAATATTTTTCGTCAGTATTCACTCAGGAAAAAGATAATGTTGTGGAGGAGAATGCTGAGCCCCAGGCTAATACAATAGATTAGTACGAAGTCTTACAACACCAGGTTAAAGTCCAACAGGTTTGTTTCGATGTCACTAGCTTTCGGAGCGCTGCTCCTTCCTCAGGTGAATGAAGAGGTCTGTTCCAGAAACACATATATAGACAAATTCAAAGATGCCAAACAATGCTAGGAATGCGAGCATTAGCAGGTGATTAAATCTTTACAGATCCAGAGATGGGGTAACCCCAGGTTAAAGAGGTGTGAATTGTCTCAAGCCAGGACAGTTGGTAGGATTTCGCAGGCCAGATGGTGGGGGATGAATGTAATGTGACATGAATCCCAGGTCCCAGTTGAGGCCGCACTCATGTGTGCGGAACTTGGCTATAAGTTTCTGCTCGGCGATTCTGCGTTGTCGCGGGTCCTGAAGGCCGCCTTGGAGAACGCTTACCCGGAGATCAGAGGCTGAATGCCCTTGACTGCTGAAGTGTTCCCCGACTGGAAGGGAACATTCCTGCCTGGTGATTGTTGCGCGATGTCCGTTCATTCGTTGTCGCAGCGTCTGCATGGTCTCGCCAATGTACCACGCTTCGGGACATCCTTTCCTGCAGCGTATGAGGTAGACAACGTTGGCCGAGTCGCACGAGTATGTACCGCGTACCTGGTGGGTGGTGTTCTCACGTGTAATAGTGGTATCCATGTCGATGATCTGGCACGTCTTGCAGAGATTGCCATGACAGGGTTGTGTGGTGTCGTGGTCACTGTTCTGAAGACTGGGTAATTTGCTGCACACAATGGTTCGTTTGAGGTTGCGCGGTTGTTTGAAGGCAAGTAGTGGGGGTGTGGGGATGACCTTGGCAAGATGTTCATCGTCATCAATGACGTGTTGAAGGCTGTGAAGAAGATGACGTAGTTTCTCCGCTCCGGGGAAGTACTGGACGACGAAGGGTATTCTGTCGGTTGTGTCCCATGTTTGTCTTCTGAGGAGGTCGGTCCGGTTTTTCGCTGTGGCGCGTTGGAACTGTCGATCGATGAGTCGAGTGCCATATCCCGTTCGTACAAGGGCATCTTTCAACGTCTGTAGATGTCTGTTACGCTCCTCCTCGTCTGAGCAGATCCTGTGTAAACGGAGCGCTTGTCCATAGGGGATGGCTTCTTTAATGTGTTTAGGGTGGAAGCTGGAGAAGTGGAGCATCATGAGGTTATCCGTGGGTTTGCGGTAAAGTGAAGTGCTGAGGTGACCGTCCTTGATGGAGATGAGTGTGTCCAAGAATGCAACTGATTTTGGAGAGTAGTCCATGGTGAGTCTGATGGTTGGATGGAACTTATTAATGTCATCGTGTAGTCGTTTCAGTGATTCTTCGCCGTGGGTCCAAAGGAAAAAAATGTCATCGATGTATCTGGTGTATAACATCGGTTGAAGGTCCTGTGCGGTGAGTAGGTCCTGTTCAAACTTGTGCATGAAGATGTTGGCGTATTGGGGTGCGAATTTGGTCCCCATGGCTGTTCCGTGCATCTGGATGAAGAACTTGTTGTCGAAGGTGAAGACGTTGTGATCCAGAATGAAGCGGATGAGTTGCAGAATTGCGTCTGGAGATTGGCAGTTGTCGGTGTTGAGTACTGAGGCTGTTGCAGCAATGCCGTCGTCATGGGGGATGCTGGTATAGAGTGCCGAGACGTCCATTGTGATGAGGAATGTTCCTGGTTCAACTGGTCCATGGGTGCTGAGTTTCTGGAGGAAGTCCGTCGTGTCGCGACAGAAGCTGGGTGTACCTTGTACGATGGGTTTCAAGATGCCCTCGATGTAGCCAGAGAGGTTCTCACACAGGGACCCATTGCCTGAAACGATAGGACGGCCTGGTGTGTTGGCCTTATGTATTTTTGGGAGGCAGTAGAGATCTCCAATGCGGGGAGTACGTGGGATGAGAGCACGTAGGGTGCTCTGAAGATCTGGATCCAAGGTCTTGATCAGTCTGTTAAGTTGGCGGATGTGTTCCTTGGTCGGATCTGCGGGTAACTGTCTGTAGTGTTCTTGGTTGTTCAGTTGTCGGTATACTTCTTTGCAGTAGTCCGTTCTGTTCAGTACGACAGTGGCCCCCCCTTTGTCTGCTGGTTTAATGACGATGCTGTGGTTGGTCTTGAGAGTGCGGATGGCATTGCGTTGTGCTTGGGTGACGTTCGGGGTTGTCTTGTGAATGCGACTGATGAATCTGGCATTGACGCGACTCCTGACGGCTTGAGCATACATGTCGAGTCTAAGGCAGCGGCCTTCCGGAGGGGTCCAATTCGACTCTTTCCTCTTCGGTTGCCGCACCGCAGATCTCTCGGTCTGCTGTTCCGGTTCATTGGTAGTCTGCTTGGGTTCGCTGTTGGCCTCTTGGGGTCTGTGGAAGAATTCCCGGAGCCTCATTCGCCTGATGAATTCCTCCGTGTCTGCCGCGAGACTGATGGGGTCCATTTTGGTGGTGGTGCAGAAATTAAGCCCTCTGCTGAGGACTTCGATTTCGTCTGGTTGAAGGGTGTAGTCTGACAAGTTGACAATAGATTTCCCTGTATTGTTTTCTACTGTGACACGGGGTGGCTTGTTTGCTGCCGGTGGTGATGCCAAGTTTCTCAAGCTTTCTGTTCTTGGTATGCATATAGGTGGCATAGTATTGTTGTCTCATCTGTTTGGCGGTGTTCCGCAGCTGGTCTGCTGCATCCTGAGCGCAAGTTGAGAATATGGCCTCTATCTTGGTTTCCAGGTTGCGTCGTCTGCTGTAGAGCTGGCGGACGAGGTGGTTGAGGAGTGTGAGAGAGGTGCGACGGCAGAGTCTCTCAGCGAAGTCTGTGTTGTATGTCGACTTGAGTGGGTTTGTGATCTGTAGCCCTTTCGGGATCTTGTCTGCTTTCTTGCATCTTTGTAAAAACTTAATGTCAGTGTCTATATGCGCGATCTTCCTGGAGATCCTCTCCACTTTGAGCCGGCAGTTTGCGGTGTCGATGGTAGCCATGATGTGGAGATGCCGGCGTTGGACTGGAGTGAGCACAGTACGAAGTCTTACAACACCAGGTTAAAGTCCAACAGGTTTGTTTCGATGTCACTAGCTTTCGGAGCGCTGCTCCTTCCTCAGGTGAATGAAGAGGTCTGTTCCAGAAACACATATATAGACAAATTCAAAGATGCCAAACAATGCTAGGAATGCGAGCATTAGCAGGTGTTTAAATCTTTACAGATCCAGAGATGGGGTAACCCCAGGTTAAAGAGGTGTGAATTGTCTCAAGCCAGGACAGTTGGTAGGATTTCGCAGGCCAGATGGTGGGGGATGAATGTAATGTGACATGAATCCCAGGTCCCGGTTGAGGCCGCACTCATGTGTGCGGAACTTGGCTATAAGTTTCTGCTCGGCGATTCTGCATTGTTGCGCGTCCTGAAGGCCGCCTTGGAGAACGCTTACCCGGAGATCAGAGGCTGAATGCCCTTGACTGCTGAAGTGTTCCCTGACTGGAAGGGAACATTCCTGCTTGGTGATTGTTGTGCGATGTCCGTTCATTCGTTGTCGCAGCGTCTGCGTGATCTCGTCTCTGCAAGACGTTCCAGATCATCGACATGGATACCACTATTACACGTGAGAACACCACCCACCAGGTACGCGGTACATACTCGTGCGACTCGGCCAACGTTGTCTACCTCATACGCTGCAGGAAAGGATGTCCCGAAGCGTGGTACATTGGCGAGACCATGCAGACGCTGCGACAACGAATGAACGGACATCGCGCAACAATCACCAGGCAGGAATGTTCCCTTCCAGTCGGGGAACACTTCAGCAGTCAAGGGCATTCAGCCTCTGATCTTCGGGTAAGCGTTCTTCAAGGCGGCCTTCAGGACCCGCGACAACGCAGAATCGCCGAGCAGAAACTTATAGCCAAGTTCCGCACACATGAGTGCGGCTTCAACCGGGACCTGGGATTCATGTCACATTACATTCATCCCCCACCATCTGGCCTGGGAAATCCTACCAACTGTCCTGGCTTGAGACAATTCACACCTCTTTAACCTGGGGTTACCCCATCTCTGGATCTGTAAAGATTTAATCACCTGCTAATGCTCGCATTCCTAGCATTGTTTGGCATCTTTGAGTTTGTCTATATATGTGTTTCTGGAACAGACCTCTTCATTCACCTGAGGAAGGAGCAGCGCTCCGAAAGCTAGTGACATCGAAACAAACCTGTTGGACTTTAACCTGGTGTTGTAAGACTTCGTACTGTGCTCACCCCAGTCCAACGCCGGCATCTCCACATCAATAGAATAGATGGCATTGAGGTACGTAGGGAAGAGGTGTTGGCAATTCTGGACAGGCTGAAAATAGATAAGTCCCCGGGACCTGATGGGATTTATCCTAGGATTCTCTGGGAGGCCAGGGAAGAGATTGCTGGACCTTTGGCTTTGATTTTTTATGTCATCATTGGCTACAGGAATAGTGCCAGAGGACTGGAGGATAGCAAATGTGGTCCCTTTGTTCAAAAATGGGAGCAGAGACAACCCCGGCAACTATAGACCGGTGAGCCTCACGTCTGTAGTGGGTAAAGTCTTGGAGGGGATTATAAGAGACAAGATTTATAATCATCTAGATAGGAATAATATGATCAGGGATAGTCAGCATGGCTTTGTGAAGGGTAGGTCATGCCTCACAAACCTTATCGAGTTCTTTGAAGAAGGTGACTGAACAGGTAGACGAGGGTAGAGCAGTTGATGTGGTGTATATGGATTTCAGCAAAGCGTTTGATAAGGTTCCCCACGGTAGGCTATTGCAGAAAATACGGAGGCTGGGGATTGAGGGTGATTTAGAGCTGTGGATCAGAAATTGGCTAGCTGAAAGAAGACAGAGGGTGGTGGTTGATGGGAAATGTTCAGAATGGAGTTCAGTTACAAGTGGAGTACCACAAGGATCTGTTCTGGGGCCGTTGCTGTTTGTCATTTTTATCAATGACCTAGAGGAAGGCGCAGAAGGGTGGGTGAGTAAATTTGCAGACGATACTAAAGTCGGTGGTGTTGTCGATAGTGTGGAAGGATGTAGCAGGTTACAGAGGGATATAGATAAGCTGCAGAGCTGGGCTGAGAGGTGGAAAATGGAGTTTAATGTAGAGAAGTGTGAGGTGATTCACTTTGGAAGGAATAACAGGAATGCGGAATATTTGGCTAATGGAAAAGTTCTTGAAAGTGTGGATGAGCAGAGGGATCTAGGTGTCCATGTACATAGATCCCTGAAAGTTGCCACCCAGGTTGATAGGGTTGTGAAGAAGGCCTATGGAGTGTTGGCCTTTATTGGTAGAGGGATTGAGTTCCGAAGTCAGGAGGTCATGTTGCAGCTGTACAGAACTCTGGTACGGCCGCATTTGGAGTATTGCGTACAGTTCTGGTCACCGCATTATAGGAAGGACGTGGAGGCTTAGGAGCGGGTGCAGAGGAGATTTACCAGGATGTTGCCTGGTATGGAGGGAAAATCTTATGAGGAAAGGCTGATGGACTTGAGGTTGTTTTCGTTGGAGAGAAGAAGGTTAAGAGGAGACTTAATAGAGGCATACAAAATGATCAGGGGATTGGATAGGGTGGCCAGTGAGAGCCTTCTCCTGTGGATGGAAATGGCTGGCACGAGGGGACATAGCTTTAAACTGAGGGGTAATAGATATGGGACAGAGGTCAGAGGTAGGTTCTTTACGCAAAGAGTAGTGAGGCCGTGGAATGCCCTACCTGCTACAGTAGTGAACTCGCCAACATTGAGGGCATTTAAATTTTATTGGATAAACATATGGATGATAATGGCATAGTGTAGGTTAGATGGCTTTTGTTTCGGTGCAACATTGTGGGCTGAAGGGCCTGTACTGCTCTGTATTGTTCTATGTTCTATGTTCTAGTGGTGATTACCACATTCATCCCCTGTTAAAATTGAGTCCGGCGGGGGTGGCGGAGAACTATATACAGAACAAGTTTTAATATACAGAGGCAAAAACAATTTTGGCGTCCAGGACATGGTGCTTTAACAGTCCCGAACCAATTCCAGGTTTAGCCGGTCCGGGCCTTGATCTGACGTTGGGAGCGACGCAGTGGTGGCGGCGATTCCGGTGTCAGTCTGGTCCTCGGTGACTCTGGGAGCATGTCAAAATCCTCCTCATCCTCGGGCGTGGGCAGGGGGAGGACTGATGGTCCCGGGGGGGTTTGCTGCTGGGTGCGCTGGGGGAGGAGAGGGTGGCGCCGGGCCGGAGGGATGTGTGTGTGGGGAACCTGCTGGGTGCCAGGTCCCTGAGGGAGACAGTATCCTGGCAGCCGTCGGGGTACGCTACTTAGCCATACTAGGGGTTAGCGTGGAGTAACTGCACCCTTTCAGCCAACGGTCCGCCTTGTGGACTCGTACGTGCTTACAGAGGAGTAGGGGTCCTGGAGCTGTGAGCCATGTCGGGCCCTGCACCCCAGATGTGAACTTCCTGGGGAAGCCAAAGAGACGTTCATGGGCTGTGTCATTAGTCGCAGTGCATAGGAGCGACCGAATGGAGTGCAGTGCATCGGGGAGGACCTCCAGCCAGCGGGAGGCCGGGAGATTTCTAAACCGTAGGGCCAGCTGGACGGCCCTCTAGACCATTCCGTTGTCCCTCTCCACCTGCCCGTTTCCCCGGGGGTTATAGCTGGTTGTCCTGCTGGAGGCGATACGCCTGCTGAGCAGGAACTGACGCAGCTCATCTCTCATGAATGAGGATCCCCTGTCGCTGTGGATGCAGGCGGGGAAGCCGAACAGAGTGAAGAGGGCTTTGATGACGGTGGCAGACGTCATGTCGGGGCATGGGATGGCGAAGGGGAAACTGGAGTACTCATCGACCACACTGAGGAAATACGTGTTACGGTCGGTGGAGGGGAGGGGCCCTTTGAAATCCACGCTGAGGCGTTCAAAGGGGTGGGAGGCCTTCACCAGGCGCGCACGGTCCGGCTGGTAGAAGTGCGCTTTGCACTCCGCACAGACCTGGCAGTCTCTGGTGATTGCCCATACTTCCTCGACGGAGTAGGGCAGATTGCGGGCCTTGATGTAGTGGTACACCCGTGTGACTCCCGGGTGACAAAGGTTGTCGTGCAGAGTCCGGAGATGGTCCACCTGTGCGCTAGCATATGTACCTCGGGATAGGGCATCGGGGGGCTCGTTGAGTTTACCGGGGCGATACAAAATCTCGTCGTTCTCTTTCAGTAGCGCCATGGCTTCATCATAGGTCGGCGCGTCCTGGATAAGTGGAAAAACGTTGGAGTTCAGCCGCGAGTAGAGGATCTGGATCTTCTGAGCTTCCGGAATTGGGTCTGGTGCAGATCTGATGTAAGCTTCGAAACAAGCTAGCCAATGTTCAAAGGCCTTTTTGGCGTTGCTTGTTTGCGGATCCAGCTGCAGGTGATCCGGCTTGATGCGGAGGTCCATCTTCTGAAAACTTTAGTGTAATAAATTGATGCACGATCAATTGCACAAAAACGAGAGTTGAATAGAACTGAGGCTTTATTAGACTAAGATGCATGGCCTCCTACAGCAGCTGGCGAAATGGCTGCTGTTTGGGGAGCACACATATTTATACTCCACCTACTGGGTGGAGCCAGCAGGCAGGGACACCCCCTTACCTGTAGTACAGGGCCTTACCACACATCTCCTAATATATGCAACAGTGGTGATTACCACAGGTACACAGAGGGAGAATTCAGAATGTCCAAATGACCTAATAGCACGTCTTTCGGGGCTAGTGAGAGGAAACCGGAGCACCTGGAAACCCATGAAAACACGGGGAGAACGTGCAGACTCTGCACAGGCAGTGACCCAAGCTGGGAATCGAACCTGGGACCCTGGTGCTGTGAAGCCACAGTTTGGAATTTTGGGTGGTGCTGCTGACCGCCAGATGAGCAGGATTCTCCAATGGGTGATTAGGGAGGGAAAGGCAAGGCTGCCAGCCTTCCTTCCCATGAAGAAATCTAGCAGTTCTGATACCCGAAGACTGACAATCTTGGGCAAGGCTCCACCCTCACCCCACCACTTTGAACAGTGCCTCGAAGAAGGCTGGTCAAAACCCAACAAATATGGGGCAAGTCCACAACATGTCGGCATGGTTGGCCAGGCATCCTTGGCACCGTTCGCATTTGTCCTCCACCTCCGGGAAGAACCTGCTTATTCGGGTTCTGGTTAAGTGGGGTTTATGTACCACTTTTATCTGCATTAGGCTTAGCCTTGCGCATGTGGAGGTGGAGTTAACTCTGTGCAGTGCTTCGCTCCAGATCCCCATCCTATTTCAAACCACAAGTTTTCCTCCCACTTCTCCCTTGTTTCATCCAGTTGGGTGGTGCCCCCCCCCCCCCCCCCCACACCCCCCCCCCCCACCCCGCCCCCCAGCAGTTGTCCGTACATGTCACCACAGTTCCATTTTCCTAAGAAGTCCACGGCCTGCAGGTTCTCTAACAGTAAATGTTGCTGTGGTCGTGAGTACCTCCTTGTTTCTTCTCATCGGAAGTTTTTGAGTTGTTCATTCCCCCCTCCGTCAGCTGGAATTTTTCTGTCAGTTCCTCGAGCGTTGTTAGCCTGTTGATGATGTAAAAGTCCCTAACTGTCAGCGTTCTCCCGTCCTGTCTCCACCTATTGAAGGAGGCGTCCATGGTCGCCAGCATGAACGTGTGGTTGGTGCAGATGGGGGCTTTGTCAGACATCTCGGTGTGTTGCTGCCACCACTGGGCTCGTTAAATATTTATTAGGTGGGGATGGAAGTGCCGCCATGGCTATGGCCCTGAGAGAGGTCCTTCTGCAGAAGCCCTCCTCCAAGTGCACCCACTCAGCTTCAGGCTTTTTATCCACCCCTTTACCCTCTCCACGGTGGCTGCCCAGTGGTAATATTGTAGGTTTGGGAGGGCTGGGCCCCCCCATGGATCTCTTTCTCTGCAGTACTCTCTTTGGGATCCTTGCGTTCTTTCCTCCCCACACGGATGGCATAATCCGTTTGTCTAGTGAATTGAAAAAGGCTTTGGTGATGTAGATTGGGATGGATCTAAACAAGAAGAGGAACCTGGGCAGTTTGTTCGTCTTGTTTATCTGTTTATCTGCATTCTACCTGCCAGGGAGATGGGTGTATGTTCCATCTCTGCAGGTACTTTTTAACTTCTTCCGTCAGGGTGGTCAGGTTCCACTTGTGGATCCCTGACCAGTCATGAGCAATTTGGATCCCTAAGTAGCGGAATTTGTGTTGGGCCTATTTAAAGATTAACCCCTCCAACTCTGCCCCTCCCCCTTGCGGTTCACTGAGAAGACCTCACTTTTGCTCAGGTTCAGTTTGTAGCACGAGAAGGCTCCAAACTCTCTTAAGAGTGCTATGATTCCTTCCATGCTGTTTTGCGGGTCTGAGATGTAGAGGAGCAGGTTTTCCGCCTAGAGCGATACTCTCCGCTCTCTGCCTCCTCTCCAGAGCTCTTTCCAGTTCTTTACTACCCTAAGCGCGATCATCAGCGGTTTGATCGCCAGGGTAAACAGCAGCGGCGATAATGGGCATCCCTGCCTTGTGCCTCTGTGCAACTGGAAGTACATAGAGATGGTGGTATTTGTTTGTACGCTTGCTGTGTGGCATTATTCAGGAGTTTCACCGAGGCGATGAAACAAGCGGGATGGTAGCACAGTGGTTAGCACTGTTGCTTCACAGCTCCAGGGTACCAGGTTCGTTTCCCGACTTGGGTCATTGCCTGTTTGGAGTCTGCTCATTCTCCCCGTGTCTGCGTGGGGTTGCTCCGGGTACTCCGGTTTCCTCCCACAAGTCCCAAAAGACATGTTGCTGGGTAATTTGGACATTTTGAATTCTCCCTCTGTGTACCTGGACAATCGCCAGAATGTTGCTACTAGGAGATTTTCACAGTAATTTCATTGCAGTGTTTATGTAAGTCTACTTGGGACAATAAAGATTATTATCATTATTATTATTAAACCCTGCTCCAAGCCTGAACTATCTATGAGGTACTTCAATTCGATTCTGTCGAAGTCCTTTTCTGGGTCGAGGGAGACGATCACCTCAGGTGTTCTCTCTCCGGCTGGGGTCACGTTCAGCAGGCGCTGATGTTCAATATTAGCTGTCCACTCTTGACAAAGCCCGTCTGGTCTTCTACTACCACCTCTGGTACGCAGTCCTCCAGCCTTTTGTCTAGGATCTTGATCAGTATCTTCACATCTGCATTTAGCAATGAGATGGGTCAGTAGAAACCACATTCAGGTGGGACTTTGGCTTCCTTAAGTATCAGCAAGATTGAGGCTTGTGCTAGCACAGGCGGCAGGGTGTCCCTCGCCAGTGAATCCGTGAACATCTCTTGCATGCGGGGCCAGTGCTGTTGTGAATCTTTTGTAGAAGTCTGCCGGGAAACCGTCCGGTCCCGGCGCCTTCCCCACCTGCATGGAACTGATACTCTCCATGACCTCTCCCAGTTCCAGCACTGCTTCCAGGCCCTGTCTCCTATCCTCCCCCACGACTGGCATGTCCAGTCCATTGAGGAACTGCTTCATCCTCAAATCCCCTGTTGGGGGCTTGGATGTGTACAGCCCCCAGCAAAAGGTCTCAAGTGCCTCAGTGACCTTGTCCCGCTCTGCTACTAAGATGCCTTTGCTGTCCTTAATCTGAGCTATTTTCCTCATGGGAACCTGGAGCTTCTGACTCAGAGGTAGGGATGTTAACCACTGCGCCCCAGGACCTCCTATGTATCATTGTCATGTTCTGAAAAGTGCAATGTTGTATAAATTGTTCAGTTGAGTTTACCACACAGAACTGTACCAGCAGAAAGAGTCTTCAAGCAGAAAGACAGTGTGAAGAAACTGTTAATAAAGGAGCCATGCTACTCATACACAATTAATTCTGGCCCACCTCTGGCTGAATCTAGTCCCAAGAACCTCACGGGCTGCATAGTGCTTTGGGATCTCATATGGTCGTGAAAGGTGCTATATAAATGAAAGTCTCCCTTTTCTAAAACCAATAAAACAATCAGAATGTTATGGAATGGGCTAGGATTAAGAGTGTCTATGTATTCCTGTGCTCAACTCAAGAGATTTATGATGCCAGCTTCACGTAAAGAGAAGAAAAAATATTTCAATCAAAATATTCCATTTTATTTTCTATCTATTTGCATTTAAGACAAATTCAGCTAATTTTTCCTCAAATTAACTGTCAAACTATTTGCTATTGATCAGTAGAAATTGTCAATCAAATCATTTGTAAAAATGATCATCAGAGGTAAAATCATTTAGTTGAGGCTTTTAAATATGTCTAATGCCTCACTATATAAACACACCTATCGCCATTGGACCCTTATTAAAATGTAATTTTATCATTGACTAATAATCAATTATTCTGATGTGGGAAATCTATCTGCTCCATCATTGGCTTTTAGCTTAATAGTCTCATCTTCACTGCACTTTTAGATTCAATTACATTTTTTGTGTGAGGTGCACCAGCTTAAAAGAAATCAAAAATGAAAGTGGCAGTTTAATTTAGTGAGTGAATGAAAATAATCATGCAACTATCTTGCAGCAGGCATAGAAAGACATATTATGTTTTTTATCCAGCAGAGAAAGACCAAACTCCCGGGAGATTCATACAGCCTCTCTACATTAACTCGCCTACGTGTCAAAAATCTCAATCCACAGTCTTAGACACATTATACATCAGTGTGGTCCGATCAGGATATTAATCCTGCTGGTATATATTCTTGCTCCCTGGGCTGCTGTTAGGTTGTGATAGAGCTTAATTCTGATTAGCTCGCTGTGCGATGTTCTGCCGCTGCTGTGCAGAACAAATGCTACAGTTAGCTAGAGACAGACATTATTAAACCCAGACTGGGTGGGGGTCTGACCCAGTCGCCTACCAGTGTCATCCTCCGAGATTCAGTCACTGGGTTTGACAGCTGTAATGTATTTTGCTACATGGTCAGGAAGCCTCTCAAACACATGCACATTGGCAGCAATTCGCTCGTGCAATGTAAAAGGAATAAATGTCACACAGGTAGAATCCATGCATCTGGTTTGGAAAATGAAACTTCGAGCCCTGTGGTGAGTCACCCATCTGCCAGTCTTCCCCTTGTCCTTGAGTAAAGTGCCAGGGACAAAAAACAGTTGTACATTCAGCCAGAGACATTTAGAATTAGAACGGGGAAATCTGCAAAACTGGGACCCTTTATTATCTCTTCCTCACAGACTTGCATTGTTGATATATGCATATACAGTTGCCTCAAGTGGACAAAATGCATAATGCAATTTTCAATATCCTACACCTTGGTAATATGTTTTCAGGTTAGCGACACTACGAAAGGTTTGCCTCCCTCCCACTTTTAGCTACCTTTTGCAAGAAGGGAATAATTCTAGCTGATAAAAGATTAAAGCTGAGTTGGCAATGCAACTAGTTTAGTGATATTTGGTATTTCTATTTTGCCCCTAATTTTTATAGGCCCTACGTTCCATCCTTAAACCTCCCTGCCTTTCACCTCTTTTAAGATGTCCCTTAAAACCTACTTATTTGACCAAGCTTTTAGCCACCATGTCAATATGTTTTCATTTGGTTGCATATACATTTTTGACAGATAATGATCCTGTGAAGAACCTTGGGCATTTTAATATGCTAAAAGTGGCATTTGAATGAAAGTTGTCATTTTAGAATCTCTCTGATTTTCCTGAGTTGCCAAGCCTGCAATGTAGAGGCTTTTTTCATGTGAGTGATACCAAGGTGCCCTGCAGGTGCCTTGGCAGGACCAATATTTGGAATGCCACAATTTATGGTGAAGACAAAGGGAAACAGATTATTGGCAGCTGTCTTGGTGCCTACCACGAGTCTTATTAAGCCTAGAACGAATAGTTAAATTGCCCTCCTGCCGTTTTCACAGCTTCTCTCACCATTGCCTCGCAGTTAATCTTGTTGCCTGTTTGAAATAGCTGCAGCAGTGTGCGGCTTGTCTCATTAGTCAGACTAAGGTTCTGAAAGCTGAGTACCAGTCCATAATTGGCAAGATAGCGTTAATTTTTGTTCACTAAATTCCTTCATTTGTATTTTCACTGATGCATTCGCTTTGACGTTCCAAGTCCCTTTCATTGAACTCCCTTCCTTCCGGCTGCTGATTCTTTTATTGCTCTCAGAAGGACAGAATAGACGTTCCAATGGTGCTTCTAGTTTTTGTGGAAGAAGCGCAGTTCCTGAGCTGGCTGGAATAATGGGTATGAATTTATCCATTGTCTATTCCCCATCCTTACTTCAAGACCACAGTTACTACATTAGAGGGGAACAACCTGTATCAATTGTTCCTCACAAAGGAAGCTTCCACGTAGTGGCACGATCTCCGAGAGGCCAAATGGCATTACCTGAACAGTATGTCTTGTTACCATGAAGGTAACCTATCAACTTGATCTGGCCTGTATGTTGTTGACTATTAATGACTAATGATCCAAGAGATAACCTGGTAAGGCCATTGGCCACTCCGCCACTCAAACTGTGTCTCAGAGCAACTAGGAAAGCAAAATAAAATACTGGGTTGGGTGGGGTGTTCTTGTGGGGGATCTTCTGCCTCTAAGGACTGTGAAGTGAGTTTGTATACTTTCAACCTTGTTCCTCGGTGGTCTAGCCATCACATTTGGAAGGCCCATATGGATTGTTGAGTGAAGAACGTTGTTACGTTGTGTTGTGTTGCCTTGGTGCAGTTTGGTGATGCTTCTCTGGAGTATTGGATAGGATGCACAACTATCTAAGAGAAACTAACCTTAAAAATATAGAATCAGCAGGAAGCCATTTCATGTCTGCCCTGGCTTCTAGAAAGAGCTCTCCAATTAGTCCCACTGAATGCCTTGTTTTTTTATATTCATTTACAGGATGTGTGTGCCGCTGGTTAGGCCAGCATTTATTGCCAATCCTCAGTTGCCCTTCAGAAGGTGGTGGTGAGTTGTCTTTTTGAACCACTGCAGTCCCTGAGGTATAGTTACACCCACAGTGCTGTTAAGGAGGGAGTTCTAGGATTTTGACCCAGGGACTGTGACGGAATGGTGGTATATTTCCAAATCGGGGTGGGGAGTGACTTGGAAGTGAACCTCCAAGTGGTGGGGTTCCCAAGTATCTGTTGCACTTGTCCTTCTAGATGGTAGTGGCTGTCACTTTAGAAGGTGTTGTCTAAGGAACCTTGATGAGTTACTGCAATGCATCTTGTAGATGGTATACGCGGCTGCCACTATTCGTCAGTGGTGGAGGGATTGAATGTTTGTGGAAGGGGAAGCGATCAAGCAGGCTGCTTTGTCCTGGGTGATGTTAAGCTTCTTGGGTGTTGTTGGAGCTGCACTCATCCAGGCAATTGGAGAGTATTCCATTTGTCATGTGAGGGTAACTTTAAGACATGGATGTTTAAGCAATGTACCTTTAAGAAAACAGAGACGTCATAGAGTGGGTGGGGCTCAGCTCAGTTCAGCCATTTTGCAGTTTGGTTTTGCAGTTTGAAAAGTGCCTGGCTGGTTTTGCTGAGAGCAGTTTAAAAGTGCCTGGCTGTTTTGCTGTGAGCTGATTAAAAGGAGAAAGCCAGTTTGAGACAGCAGCTTGAGAAGTTCTGGTTTGCTGTGAGTTGCTTGAAGGGAGACAGCCAGTTGGAAAAAGCAGTTTGTGTGTGTCTGTGTGTTTCCAGAGAGCTGGAGGAAGGAAGCAAGGTGCTGGAGATGAAGTCAACCAAGCTAATATCGCTCTGCCATTCTACAGAAAAAATATATATCCTTTAACCTGATGTGATACTGTTTAAAGGTGTTAAGTCTCTTGGAAGTTTGAAGGAAAATTTTAAGGAGTTATTTACTGTTGCAATCTTTTCTGAGTTATCTTTAAAGTAAGGGGTGTTAAGAGATCCAAAGTTTATTTAAGATATTTAAGATGTTAAGTTGAGTTTATGGAATAAACAGTGTTTTGTGTTTAAAAACCCACGTGTCCATAATTGTAATCCCACACCTAGGAAAAAAGCCGTGTGCTAGGAAAAGCAACAAATCCATTAAAGGGAGAAGTTGGTTGAACTCCATGATACATTTTGAGGTTCTGAAAAGGCCTCGCCCATAACAATTGGGGGCTCAAGGGGGGTAAAAGTCCATCTATTGGATTGGCTTTTGTGAACTTAAAGACAGTGAAGGATTGTTGCTTTTCCGGTGTGATATTTTAGTTTAAGTGGGGAGAGTGTTGTGAACAATGGCACTTTCAGAGGCTCAGAAGTTTTTGGGGTGGAGAATGTCACACGTAGTACTTTACGGACAGAAACGAAAAGCAGACTGTTCGATTTGGCAAGAACATTGCAGTTAACATTACCTGACAAAATGCGAAAAGGTGAGGTAATTATGGCGGTGGTTAAGCATTTAAAGTTGCCTGAGATAGAGTTTGACTCATTGGAAATGGCAAAAATTCAGTTGCAAATTAAACAAATGGAGCATGAGAAAGAATTAAAGCGGCTGGCATATGAGAGTGAGAGAGAGGAAAAAGAAAGAGAAAGAGAGAGAGAGGAAAAAGAAAAGGAGAAGAAAGGAGAAAAGAAAGAATAGCCCTAGCAGAACAAAAAGAAAAAGAAAGGGAGATACAGATCAGGGAAAAAGATAAAGAGAGGGAGTTCAGAAAATAGCCATGAAACATGACAATCAGTTAAAATTGACAGACGTAAAGGGAAACGTACAGTTGGATGATCGTGATGAGGATAGTGAGAAAGAGCGTCATAGTCGAAGGCTTGGTGTGAATCTATTTACATATGTCCAAGCATTGCCAAGGTTTGACGAGAAGGAAGTGGAAGCCTTTTTCATTTAATTTGAGAAGGTAGCTAAACAAATGAAATGGCCACAGAGCATGTGGGTGTTACTAATTCAAACAAAGCTGGTAGTGAAGTGTTTGCATCACTACTGGAGGAGGTATCTAGAACGTATGAGGAGGTGAAGAAATCCATCTTAAGTGCATATGAGCTAGTGCCTGAAGCTTACAAAGATTTAGAAATTTAAGGAAAGAATTTGGTCAAACATACATGGAGTTTGAAAGGCTCAAACAGAGTAATTTTGATAGGTGAATAAAGGCTTTGAAAATAGACCAAACGTATGAAGCTCTCAGAGAAATTATACTTTTGGAGGAGTTAAAAATTCAATTCTTGATGTAGTGAGAACTCATGTGGAAGAACAGAGAGTTAAAACTGCGAGATTAGCAGCGGAAATGGCAGATGATTATGAATTAGTTCATAAATCAAAGATTGGTTTCCAACATCTGTTTCAGCCGGTGAGGGATAGAAACTGGGGAAATGAGAAATACTCAAGTGGTAAATGTAAAGGTGATCTGATGGGAGACAATAATGAGAGTGTACCTCAGATGAAAAAGAAATCCAGGAGGGTGGAAAAGAAATGAAAAGTTTCAGATGTTTTCACTGTAATAAACTAGGCCATGTAAAGTCACAGTGTTGGTGGTTGAAGAAAAGCACTGGGAAGGCTGGTGTGGTAAAACAGGATAAGACAGTGGGTTTGTTAGAGTGGTAAAGGAAAGCCCAAGGGAAGTCAAGGAGGTGCAAACAATTGTACAGCCTGTTCAAAAAGTAATTGTTCAGAAGGTGCCAGATGTATTCAAAGAATTTACCTGTGTGGGTAAAGTTTACTCATGTGTATCAGGAGGAGTAGGTAAAGAAGTCACAATTTTAAGAGATACAGGGGCTAGTCAATTTTAATGGTAAGAGATGAGGAATTATGTAGTTTGGGAAGAATGTTGCCAGAAAAGGTGGTGATATGTGGAATTCCGGGTGAGAGGAGTAGCGTTCCATTATATAAGGTAAGGGTGGTAAGTCCAGTGAAGAGTGGTGAAGTGGTAGTAGGAGTAATAGATAAACTATCTTGTCCAGGAATACAGTTTATCTTGGGTAATGATATAGCTGGATCGCAGATGGGAGTGATGCCTACTGTGGTTGATAAGCCAGTGGAAAATCAGTCAACTGAAGTGTTGAAGGAAATGTTGTGTAGTAACAAGGTCACAAAGTCACAGGTAAGACAAGAGGAGAAATCAAAGAGTGAAGATGAAGTTGAAGTGCAATTACCAGAAATGATTTTTGATCAGATGGTTGGAAAAGAACAAGAACAGGTGGTTGATAAGCCAGTGGAAAATCAGTCAACTGAAGTGTTGAAGGAAATGTTGTGTAGTAACAAGGTCACAAAGTCACAGGTAAGACAAGAGGAGAAATCAAAGAGTGAAGATGAAGTTGAAGTGCAATTACCAGAAATGATTTTTGATCAGATGGTTGGAAAAGAACAAGAACAGGTGGAGGATGAGGTGGCTAGTTTTAGATCAGGAAAATTGGCGGAGTTACAACGGAAAGATGTAGAAATAAATCGGATATATCAGAAAGCATATCCGGAAGAGGAATCTGAGAGTATACCAGAGTGTTATTACCGTAAAAGTGATGTCTTGATGAGAAAATGGAGACCTGTACACATGCAGGCGGATGAAAAGTGGGCAGAAGTTCATCAAGTAGTATTGCCGGTAGGTTATAGAAAGGAGGTGTTGCGAGTTGCACATGAGGTACCAGTGGGAGATCATTTGGGAATAAGTAAAACTCAAGCTCAAATCCAGAAACATTTTTATTGGCCTGGACTACATAAAGATGCAGTTAAATTTTGTCAATCATGTCACACATGTTAAGTGATAGGGAAACCTCAAGCAGTGATAAAACCAGCGCCCTTTATACCCATTCCAGCATTTGAGGAGCCTTTTACAAGGGTCCTAATCGGTTGTGTAGGACCGCTTCCTAAAACAAAAAGTGGGAATCAATATCTTTTGAGTGTAATAGATGTGTCTACTAGGTTTCCAGAGGCCATTCCAGTACGTAATATTGCAGCTAAAAGGATTGTGGAGGAGTTACTTAAATTCTTTACTAGATCTGGACTACCCACAGAAATTCAATCGGATCAAGGAACAAATTTTACTTCAAAGTTATTCAAAGATGTTATGGATAGTTTAGGAATAAAACAATTTAAATCAACTGCATACCATCCAGAATCGCAGGGAGCGTTAGAAAGGTGGCATCAGACATTAAAGACAATGTTGAGGGCGTATTGTCAAGATTATCCAGAGGATTGGGATAAAGGAATTCCATTCGTATTGTTTGCAATTAGAGATGCACCTAATGAGTCTACCAAATGTAGTCCTTTTGAACTAATTTTTGGTCATGAGGTAAGAGGATCACTTAAATTGATTAAGGAAACATTGGTGGGTGAAAAATCGGAAATTACACCATTGGATTACGTGTCAAATTTTAGGGAATGATTAAATAGAGAAGGTGAATTTGAAAGTTGCACTATATATGATGAAACGGGTAGCGGACAAGAGATCCAAAGTTTGTAGTTTTGCCAGTGGGGATAAAGTTTTAGGGTTGTTACCAGTGGTAGGGGAGCCTTTAAAAGCTAGGTTTTGTGGACATTATCAGATTGAAAGGAAATTAAGTGAGGTGAATTAAGTGGTACACATTGCAGTCCTGACTTGTGAATTTGGCTGGTGGACAGGGGCTAGGGGGTCAGGAGGGGAGTTACTTACCATAGGATTCCTAGCCTTTGACCTGCTCTGGTGGCCACAGTATTAATATGGCTAGTCTGGTTCAGGTTCTGATCAATGGTAACTCGCAGGATGTTGACTGTGGGAGATTGTGCGATGGGAATGCCATTGAATGCCAAGGGATGGTGGTTAGCTCCTCTCTTGTAGGAGATGGTCATTGCCTGGGACTTGGTTGGCGCAAATGTAACTTGCCACTTGTCAGCCCATGTCTGGATATTGTCCAGGTCTTGCTTCATTTGGACATGGACTGCTTCATTGTCTGAGGAGTCGCGAATGACGTTATCCCCACTTCTCACCTTATGATGTTCTGCTCCAGTAGCCCAACAAATATTTTCCCCTTTAAATGTTGATCCAATTCCCTTTTGAGAGTTTCTAATGAATCTACTTTCACACGTTCAGGCAGTGCACTTCCGATTATAACAAACAAAGAACAAAGAACAAAGAAAAGTACAGCACAGGAACAGGCCCTTCGGCCCTCCAAGCCCATGCCGACCATGCTGCCCGACTAAACTAAAATCTTCTACACTTCCTGGGTCCGTATCCCTCTATTCTCATCCTATTCATATATTTGTCAAGATGCCCCTTAAATGTCACTATCATCCCTGCTTCCACCATCTCCTCTGGCAGTGAGTTTACTCTCTGTGTAAAAAACTTGCCTCGTACATCTCCTCTAAACCTTGCCTCTCGCACCTTAAACCTATGCCCCCTAGTAATTGACCCCTTTACCCTGGGGAAAAGTCTCTGACTATCCACTCTGTCTATGCCCCTCATAATTTTGTAGACCTCTATCAGGTCGTCCCTCAACCTCCGTCGTTCCAGTGAAAACAAACTGAGTTTATTCAACTGCTCCTCATAGCTAATGCCCTCCATACCAGGCAACATCCTGGTAAATCTCTTCTGCACCCTCTCTAAAGCCTCCACATCCTTCTAGTAGTGTGGCGACCAGAATTGAACACTATACTCCAAGTGTGGCCTAACTAAGGGTAGCTGCAACATGACTTGCCAATTCTTATACTCAATACCCTGGCCAATGAAGGCAAGCATGCTGTATGCTTTCTTGCCTACCTTCTCTACCTGTGTTGACCCTTTCAGTGACCTGTGGACCTGTACACCTAGATCTCTCTGACTTTCAATGGTCTTGAGGTTTCTACCGTTCACTGTCTCTTCCCTACCTGCATTAGACCTTCCAAAATGCATTACCTCACATTTGTCCAGATTAAACTGCATCTGCCATTTCTCCGCCAAAGTCTCCAACCGATCTATACCCTGCTGTACCCTCTGACAATCCTCTTCACTGTCCGCAACTCTACCAACCTTTGTGTCGTACACCAACTTACTAATCAGATATTGCAGCCAGTGGGAAAAAAATGTCTCCCTCTTCACTCTGCCAAGCCCCTTCATAACATTGAACACTTAGCTGTGCCATGCCTTCCTTTAACTTTCTCTATTCTAAAGAGGACAATCATAGCTTCTCTAATCTCTTCTACGTTACACTTGAGAAGGAATTGTTTGATGAGCACCCAAAATGAAAACTTTTAATTCCCAGCACCAACATATTCACCTGTAAAGACTCACAGAGATAAAATAGTCTCACACCAATCGACCCCTTTCAAAATAACCAGTCCTTCCAACAGGTCAGGCACATTCACTCTCTATGTTTCCGCTAGTCACCTTGCACAAGCACACATCAGGCATTGGAACGTCATCTTTGACTGTTGTGGTCGGCCAACTTCACTTCAAGTTGGATGCAGCATTTCAGTCATTGAGATTACACAGGGAGCAGGCACGATATATTGAATATTGTATTATTGACACGATTTGAAGGCTACGAGAAAGGACATTATCCATTTGATGGTATCTTGTTGTCACTTGTCAGGTCACTTCGGCTCTTGAGTTTTGAATTGGTTCATTTTCCAGTTTATTATTTCCCAGCTGCCCTCAACACCCCCATCACATTTATTCAAAAATGAGTGACAGATCGATCCAAAATAGATAGCTCCTGAAAATGGATTTACTTTATGCAGATTGACCCTCTCTTCAGGGGAGAACAGAAGATCTTTATTTATATATTTAGATCTCATTTTTCTGAAGGAGATTGGTGAGGCATTTTAATGTGGTTACTCTCAATATTGGCATTCCAAACCCAGCTCAGAAACCTGCCTCAGGGGAAAGCAGGGAAACAAATAAACGTGCCCCAGAATAAAGGGAAAACGAAGATGAATGTCATTATTCAAAGTATATCGATTGCAACTTGATCTGTTGTCATAACTGAACTAGTAAACTAGTATATTAATAGCAATCAATTGTTTGTGACTTTAACTAGGCGAGAAGTCAATTTTTAACTAAAAGAGACAAAATGCGATCATCTCCATCAATTGCAACTCTGGGTGCGATAGTGAGTTGCCAACCCATATGGGGACTCAAGATCATAGCCCTGATCCCAATTCTACACTGAACCCGATGACTTTGGGAGGAGAGGTTTAATTAGCATCACTGGTTCCATCCTTCGGGTGGCACAGTAGCACAGTGGTTAGTACAGTTTCTTCACAGCTTCGATTCCCGGCTTGGGTCACTTTCTGTGCGGAGTCTGCACGTTCTCCCCGTGTCTGAGTGGGTTTCCTCCCACAGTCCAAAGGTGTGCATGTTAGGTGAATTGACCATGCTAAATTGACCTTAGTGTCCACAAATGTTAGGTTACTGGGTAACTGGGATAGGGTGGAGGTGTGGGCTTGGGTGGGGTGCTCTTTCCAAGGGTCGGTGCAGACTCGATGGGCCAAATGGCCTCATTCTGCACTGTAAATTCTATGCCTATGTCAGGGGAAGAGAAAATTATCTTTGGAATTCACTTCCTCAAAGGACTGCGGAAGCTCAATCGTTCAGTATATTCAAGGCAGAGATTGATGGATTTTGAGGGCACAAAAGAACTCGACGGATGAGGGGATCAGGCAGGAAAATGGAGATGAAGTGCAGCAAAAGATGAAGTGCAGAGCAGGCTCGAGGTTCCATATGGCAGACTCCAGTGGTTATTTCTTATGTTCGTACCCTAGCTTCCTGCCCCTGGCTACCCTCCAGTGCCAGTTGTGGACATCCACTGACGATAGGATCAGGCTGGGTTCTCATCTGATAATATGGTTGAATCATCACATCCCAGCTGATCTGTGAAGAACAGTCATTTGGACAGGTTACCAGAAGATAGGGTTATTGCCCGTCATCCTCAGGCGAGGTGAAGAGGATTGGAGGAGGGAGTGAAAACTAGCAGAAATAAAAGAGGAAAAATGTTTAAAAGTGATGTTTATAAATAAACGAACATTTGTATTCATGCTGACTTGGTCAATCTATTTCTTGAAAAGAGAAGATGCACCCATTTTTTTTTCTGATATATGTGCATTGATACCAAGTTGAGGTCTGTGACTTTAAAGCACTTATGTCCCTGTGGATAAGTTAGCTCAATTCTTAACTTTGAGTTGTAAGGTTGTTGTTTCGAATCCCTCACCAGGCCTTGAGTACATAAATCAAGGGTGATTCTCCAGTCAGTATGGATAGACCGTTGCACTTTTGGTGGCGGTGCCTTTCATTTGAGATATTAAACTGAGGCACTACCTGCCCTCTCGGACAGGGTTAAAAGATTCCAGAGCATGATACCAAAGAAGATACTGAGTGGTGTCTGCTGCAGCATGGCTCTGCTGGCTCACAATGCCAGGGACCTGGGATCAATTCTGGACTTGGGTGACTGTCTGTGTGGAGTTTGCACATTCACCCCCTGTCTACGGAGTTTCTTCTGGGTACTCCGGTTTCCTCCAACAGTCCAAAGATGTGCAGGTTAGGTGGATTGGTCATGCTAAATTGCCCTTTAGTGTCGAACGATGTGCAGCTTAGGTAGGGTTCCAGGGATAGGGCGGGGGAGTGGGCCTAGGTAGAGTGTGCTTTCACAGGGTCGCTGCAGACCCAGTGGGCTGAATGCCCCCTTTTTCACTCTCGGGATTCTATGGATTCTATGGAAGAACAGCAGAGTTATCCCAGGTGGCCTGGTCAACACTGATCTCTGAATGAACTGCGGAAAAAAAATGATCTGATCATTGCCGCATTGCTATTGTGAGAACTTGTTATGTTCAAATTGACATCCAGATTTCCCTACTACAACAGTAACTGCACTTCCAAAATACTTCACAGGCTGTAAAGTGCTTTGGGAAGTCTGGTGGTTGTGCGAGGCGCTATGTAAATACAAATTCTTTTTTACAGTAATTGCCAAAAAGCAAAGACAGAATAAGACTGCAGATTGTAACCATGGGGCCTGTAGCTAACTAAGTAAAAATAAAAAAGAATCACTGATCCCATCCCAACAGATTAACGCTGAATCTTTAGACGGATCCTTGCCATTGTGCAACAGGAGAAGCTAAACTTCGATAATGAGCTTACATCGTGTTTAGTTTGTGGCATTAACAGCACAGTTGGGTGGCTCTCAGGTTGTGAGTGGCAAATCACAGTTGGCGAGGCAACATAATTGGCCAATAATGACCATGGTCGCTGTTTCTCTGGCACTGATGACCTGTATGGCCTTCACATTGATTTGGTGGAATATCTGCATTGGATAACAGAAGTGACTTTCCTATGAGCCGAGCATGTGCAAGGGTATTGTTCACAAATCTGCGCTGCAGGCTGAGTGGTGGGCACATTTGACTAAAAACCCATTACTGAACTTTTTTAAAGGAAGCTCCCTAAAAGCACTAATGGCGTGGATCATGGATCCAGCATTCCCATGAAGGAGACAAGGAATACATCATAGGAAATCACAGCAATACATCAGTGTATAGTCTGTGATTTTCCATCTATTAATGCTAATGGATAAAAAAATTAAAGACTTACAGTGTGTGTTTTCTCTGGATGAGCTCCCGAGAAGGGGCACTCTCTGGATAGAGCTTTAGATTGTGGGATCATTTCTTAAACATATTGATTTACATTTTCACGCTGTGATTTGGCGAAAGGCTACAATACCTCAAGGGGAGAAAAAGCTTCCAAATCAACTACATTTTCAGCATTTTCAAACTTTCTTTTTTCCAAATTAGCTTTGTTTCTCAGGGTTAATAAGAGGGGACAGGGGGCGTGGGGGGCTCCTTTAAACATAGCTGGTGGAATTCACCAGCCTCCCAGTCACATGTCTCTCAGCAGTGGGAGGTGGCCTGCCGGTCACAGGTGACAAAATGCTCTGCTTCCTTCACTTGTCAATGGGAATTCCCATTGAAACCACCCCACATCATGGGGAAACCCAGGGTGGGCACCACCAGCGCGACCAGAGAATCCTGCTGCCAGCAAATGGCTGAAGAATTCCAGCCAGCATAATAGGTTTATAAAATCAATAAATCATCCCAGTATAATGCAAATCTATAATCCTGAATAGTATCACATATGCATGGTTTGATTTCAAGACTGAAATTAACTCACAATTTGGGAGACACATTGGAGCAAGGCCATGCCTCTCCTTTCATGTAGACTCTCCTTGAAGAAGATTAAAAGAGTTATCCGAGTGCCCTGGCCAACACTTATCTCTCAACCATCACTTAAAAAATAGATCAGCAGGCCATTGTAGAGATGGCAATAGCACCATGCTCAAAACCCCAGAGAGACAGATACCTTTTGAAAAGAAATTCAAACTTCCAGTTAATAGCTGAAAGGGTGACACCACAAGATTTCAGGTTTTAAAATGCCTACTGTTACGATAGGTGAACGGCACTATGTGTGGTGATGTGCATCAATGTAGGCTAGCTAGACACTAGAGGGAGCACCAGAAACATCACACACACGCTCAACCAATAGATCATTTAGATAGGACACGACCAATGGACATTCACGATACACAAGGAGGTGACACGACCACAGGGGGGCATTACACCAACCCATATATAAAGGACACCACACACATGATCTGCCTCTTTCCAGTGGAGACAGTCAGTGAGTACAGACACAGGGTTGATTCGATATTACACCCACCACGTGGATTGCAGCAACTGGTTAGTCAGTCTGGGTAGCTATAGTAGGATTAGCAGTAGTGTTGAACCCGAGTAATAGAAGTGTAAATAGTTTAATAAACGTGTTGAAGTTATCTCCCGTCTGAACCTTCCTTTGTCAAGTGCACCACAAGGAAGCCGCTTATGTTACACCTAGAACATAACAAATCATGGTACCAGAGTGAACTGTTTTAATCCATAGAGCCATACCTCAGCGTACAGTGACAACCAGCAACGATACCCAGGCAAGATGTTCGAGATCCGGGTTCCGCAGCAGCTCCAGTGCCACGGCAATCTCCCCGAAATCTAGCGGGTATTCCGGCAAATGTTTGAAATCTTCCTAGTAGCAGCCGAACTAGAAGACCTGGCCAATGCTGAAAAAACAGAGCTTCTGCTAACCATCGCCGGTGCCAGAGCAGATGAAATTTTTTAAAAATTCAAGTTCTCCAAGGGGCAAAACAGGAGCGATTTCAGGCAGTCTTGGACAAATTTGGCAAATACTGTGAGGAAAACACACTCCAACCAGCAAGAAAAGGTAAGAGAAGCGCCAGTACTCACCACGAGGCCGAGATCCTGGAGCAGAGACCAATTGTGATCAACGGCCATCTTTCTAAAGGGACTGCACTTGCACAGTTGCACGAGAAGCGCACAGAATGGGAAGGATCATTTGCGCATGCGCAATCACGAAAACGGCCGTCGGTACAGGAACAGCGATTTGCGCATCGCTTCCTACGTATGATGTCACATGTGTCATGATGTCAGAGGCCCCGGACCACGCCCATTTAAAGGGGAAACATCCCAAATCAAAGAAAAAATCTTTGAAAGACTCCGACGCGCAGTCCTTGAAGGAACAAGACCATAAGGGTCTAGCAACCTCCTCTGACCACTAGCGGCAGACGATGCAAGTCTGCCATGCTCAAGTAAACAGCAAGAAGACTATGACAGTCTACCACACTCCAGTGCACAGCAGGACGACCATGACGGTCTATCATGCTACAGTGAAGAACAAAGCGACGATGACAGTCCAAGCCCAAATGAAGGGCAACAGCAAGACAATGACAGTCCACCCACATTGTTTGCACCATCAGATGAAGACTCTGACAATTTACCCAACCCAAGTGAACAACAAGCAGCTACTGAGGCTCTACCCACGGTATGTGAGACGAGTGATGACAGCATCCCACTTCCCATGCAAGATGTGCAAAGTGACAGACCTCAGCTAGTGTGTACAGAGGCACTCGACGATCACTGTGAGGCCACTGGTGACTCCGGTGACACCATGATACTTTCACCCTCATTCGCTCAAACCTCGCCACAAGTCAATGCATTCCTGCATGTTCCGACTCCAGACGTATAGCTTCAAGAAATCTCAGCTGACTCCAGTAAACCTGCTAAGACTCTGGACGGGGAGCATCAACAAACCAATACTGACTCAGTTAAAACAGACCAGACTCCAGATGGGGAGCAACCAAACGCCGACTCTGATTCACGTAAGCCAGACTTTACTCCAGACAAGGAGTGCCGCAACCTCAGTGATGGCACGCTCAGCGTGACAGCAGATGGCTCAACGACAGGAGAGGGATCACTTAACAATTACACTGGGTCAGTAATAACAAGCAGCGGCTACAGTCCAAGAGGAATACACCAATACTCACCACAGCTATATCCACACATTTTTTCCACACCAGCAGTGCAGCCAATGACAGCTCATGCTGGACAAACCCAGTATTCAGGCATGCAGCAGCCAGCAGTCTATGCAGCATATTCTCAAACAGGCCAGCACTACGGATTGCCCACTAATGGAATCAAGACCGAAGGAGGACTACCGCAAGCGCAATCTGCAAAACAGACTGGATGCCTTAGTTACAGCCCAGGATTTACTGCACCCCAGCCTGGCCAGAAGGCATATTCCTATCAGATGTAAGGTTTTAGTTTCACACCATCACCAGGTATTTATGCGAGCAGCAATTCTGTTTCCAATTCGACAAGCTGCAACGGTTCTCAGCAGGATCACCCTTCCTGCACAGCACATGGCCAGAACCAGTATGTCCAGTCTTATCCCACTTCAACATATGGCAGATCCATGACCTCGAATGATACTGTTGATGGTACCTCTTCAACGTCAACACCTTATCAGCTACAAGATGCCATCCGACAGCACCATCACAAACATCGAAAAAGAAAGGGACTCCAAATCAGACAGCGAAGTGATTTGACCACTTCTTGGTTCTTGTGGCACAGGGACGTTGATGGCGTTCATAACCAAGAGAAACATTTGACCATGATGATTGATGGTTTTTGGACTCACACGAATGATTTGGACTTATTGTTTAATCACTGTTCCCATGACTTGTATATACCTTACCTTATCTACCTGTTCTTTGTTCAATTTTCGAAACGTGTACAGAAAATATGTAACATATAAAAACGGGGGATTATCATAGAATTTGCAATGCAGAAGGAGGCCATTCGGCCCATCGAGTCTGCACCAGCTCTTGGAAAGAGCACCCTTCCTAAGGTCAACACCTCCACCCTATCCCCATAACCCAGTAACCCCACCTAACACTAAGGGATGTGGTGATGTGCATCAATGTAAATGCATGTAGGCTAGCTAGTCACTAGAGGGAGCACCAGAAACATCACAAACACACTCAATCAATAGACCAGTGAGATAGGACACGACCAATGGCCATTCACGATACACACAGAGGTGACACCACCACAGGAGGGCATTACACCAACCCATATATAAAGGACACCACACACATGATCTGCCTCTTTCCAGTGGAGACAGTCAGTGAGTAGAGACACAGAGTTGATTCAATATTACACCCACCATGTGGATTGCAGCTACTGGTTAGTCAGTCTGGGTAGCTATAGTAGGATTAGCAGTAGTGTCGAACCCGAGTAATAGAAGTGTAAAGAGTTTAATAAACGTGTTGAAGTTATCTCCACGTCTGAACCTTCCTTTGTCAAGTGCACCACAAGGAAGCTGCTTATGTTACACCTTGAACATAACAAATCACTGTGATGTGACAACAATATTCTCAAAATCTTTCTGGATCATTGGAGTCTCACATTCTAACCACCGTTTGCACGCAGACTTCTGCCATTTTCTCCAAGTGTAAAAACCTTTCACCTTTTTCCAGTGAAACTCTCTGGGTTCTCTTTAACCTCCAACAATCAAACCACCCAGGCTTTCTGTAAAGCAGGCTTACAACAATCTCATAACCCTCACAATTGTCACAAAGGAAGGAGACCACTTTGTCCATTGCACCTGTACCCAATTAGGACTCAATGAGGACCCAATTAGATTCATTTTCTGGCCTACCACACTGTCCTGGTCAATTTTAAAGTCCTTACCAAAGTGTAGATTAAATTTTTATTCATAATTTAAGTAAAAATGTACATAGTATGGTAGGAGCTTGCTGTAGGCAAATTGGCCTGGGTGTTTCCTATATATTGAGTGTGATTATAGTGAAATGTTTTGGGACAACCTGGGCTGGATTCTCCGCTGCCCCGCGCTGAAATCGTGTTCGGCGGGGGGGCAGAGAATCCGGTTTCGCTCCGAAATTGGGCCTGGCGCCGGTCCAGCAATTCTCCGGGCCCCGAAAATTTGCACGTTGGTGTAATACTCTGTGCGGCTGGGGGACCATTGCCAGAGGCCCGCCCAGCGATCCTCCGCTCCCGACCGGTCGAGTTCCCGACGGCGTGGAACTAACATGCTATGGCCGGTCGGGACTCTTGCGTGGCGGCTGTGCCCTGGTGGGGGGCAGGGGAATCGGGCACCGGGGGTGGGGGCCTTATGGCCGGCTGGGGGAGAGATCTGGTCGGACAGATCCTCGGGCGCGCGGACGATCGGAGGGTCTACATCTTCCAGATGCCTCCGCGGTCTGTGTCCGCCATGGCGCTCGGCGCATCTGTTGGAGACCGTCGCAGTGCGCATGCATGGACTCGAAACTGGAAGTACGAGCCTGCCAAAGCTGTGTGAAGCACGCCGGGTCCTTGCTAGCCCCCTGAAGGTAATTTAATCAGCTTGTATTATTTTGAGGAAACTCGGGAGTGCAAAGCCAGCGTTTCTATGCTGGCGTGGGGACATAGCCCCATTTTGGGAGAATCCAGCCCCCTGTGTTCAGGAAAACTGCCATATGGATGCATTCTTTATTTGTGGCATTATCTCTTATAGAAGTAGAATAAGGCTTGGGAGTAACAATTGCTTAAATTTAGGGATACAAGTGATGTCCCAGTCACAAATACAACTTGGTCAGTATTGAGTATAAACACACACGCTGAAATGTACCATTGGCTGATGTATGTTGCTTGGAGTATGTTTCAAAGCAGAATTCAGTCTTTGACAATCGACGTTGCTGATTATGAAATATCGACAAAAGTGATGCTATTAAAGAACAGAAGAAAGAGATGAATGAGGTTCAGCTTGAAACTCAAATTGGAACAATGCAGATGTGTGGATTAGAGCCATTCAAAGTATAGATCCAGCCAAGTGCATCTAATAATGTCCCTGCTGATAGAAAATAAAGGAAGGATTATGACACTAATAAAATTTGGCAATGAAAACTAATCTGACACTGAAGCACTGAATAGGGTTTTTTTTTTCAATCAATTCCTCATTTCTTCAGCAGAGCCAGTGTGTTTACAGAGCTCAGCGACTGGGTACATTGCCTCAAGGTCTAATTAAGCAACTGATGTTGTGTAGAGCAAAATCAAAAGAAACAAATTAAAGTTGCACTCTCGCACAGCCACCATAATTTCGTCCTCCAAAAAATGAATTAACTCGAAGAATGCAGCAAGGAGATTTTTAAGTCAATTTTCCAATGTGGGGAGATGAAGGGGAACATTGCAGCCATGTGCCTAATAGGATGCAGGGCATCCAGCCACCCTGACATCATTGACTCTAGCACCTTGATGGGAGGCTCGGTCAGTGAGTGGGCCACATGAGTGACCCTCCTTGATCTCAATGGGCCTCAAGATTGAAATTGGTCTTGTTCACTCGCTATGACCCCTGAATAAGATTGAATGTCTTTAATGCACACCGAATGTTTAATAACAAGTCATAGGAAATGCTTAATATATTAATAGAACTGTCATCTTCAAATGGTAAAAAAAAAAAAATATTTACACGTTGGACGCAGAGGGAGCGCATGGCTTTCACAGTCAATGTTGTGAGCAATCGGTACGCACCTTGCTTTATGTGGGAATCACTTCAGTCACAACGGGAGCAAAAGAACTACATGGATAGAAATCAATGTACTGTGGCAACCCTGTGGCTGGGCACCAGTCAAGAAAATGACTCCTCGGATGCACCCAGTACCCAGATGGGCCGCTTATGTCCCTCGGATAAAGGTTGCACATCAGGAACTGGATAGTGGTGGGTCAGGTTCACTGCTACTTGTATGCAGAGAGCTTTAAGGAAAAGCACAAGTGACAGCGACATTTAACCTGTATTTGCTTGTAGCGTGTGGAGGCCGCTAACGATCCCCGATATGCAGTGTGTGCATCGAAGCGTGAACGAGCTGAGCTGACCTTGCAGGATGGTGTGAGGTCAAAATATTTGCACACTTTTCTTGTCACAGTGAATATGTTGGGCTGCATCCTCCAATGAAGGGATGGCGACTGTGCCTTGTGGGTTGGATGATTTGGTGGCATACAGGGGAAGGGGTATGGGGTGAAGAAAGGGAGCTTTGCGGGTACAGAATAGTCTTATATAGGTTGGGGGGGGGGGTGGTACATAGATTGAGGGAGTGAGGTGAGCCAAGAGTTAGGGGGGCTTGAATTATTTTTTTATAAAGTGATGAAGTCCTCCACTATCTGGTAAAAAAAAAGGGGGTGGGATCAGAAAGCAAAGGAAAACAACATCGGAAATTTTGATATTGGAGGAACAATGTTGTGGCTGTCGTGATTGTCTCTTTAAGTGCAACACAGCAGAATAAGGGTCACCAGGCCTCGGTGACCAATTGGGACTCAGAGTGGGGAGCCACCTGGGGTGGGGGGGGGGGGAGTTCTCTTCGGGCACAGGCATTTTAATATTAGCTGCAAACATGCAGCGCTTTGGGATCAGTGTAAATAATGCATTTTTCTTCATGAATGAAGGTCGGGATTCTCTGCCTGGCGCCGATTCGGAGAATCCCCAGGGGGGCGCGAGAATTGCGCCATGCCACCCCGATGCCGGCTTCCTCGTTCTCTGGCACTGATTCTCGGGCGCCCGCAGGATCCCCGCCGCGCCGGTCAGGGGCCGTTGACAGCGGCCCCCCCAACGGGCCAGGTGGCCGACGAGTTTGGCCGAGTCCCACCGGCGTGGGTTACTCAGGTCCCACACGGCGGGACCTGGAAGGTGAGTCTGCGGGGGCTGTCCTGGAGGGGGGGGCGGAGGGATCCGACCCCGGGGTGGGGGGCCCATGGTGGCCTGGCCCGTGATTGGGGCCTACCGATCGGCGGGCTGGCTGGTTCCGTGGGGGCCTATTTTACTCCACGCCGGGCCCCTGTAGGCTCCGCCATATTGCCCGGGGGCCGACGTGGAGAAGGGAACCCCCGCGCATGCACGGAAATACACCGGCCATAGCGCGCATGTGCGGAAATACGTCGGCCATTGCACGCATGCGCGAACTCGTGCCAGCCGTTCCGCGCTGGCTGGAGCTGCAAGGACCACTCTGGCGCCAACCTAGCCCCCTAGGAAGGGGAGAATTCCTCACTTTCGAGGACTGCTGATGCTGGAGTGGTTGGCGCCACTTTTCTCGCTGGCGTGGGGACACAGCCCCATTATTAGAGAATCCCGCCCGAAGTCTCTGAAAGTGGATCATAATAATAATCTTTTAAGAATAATCTTTATTGTCACAAGTAGGATGACATTAACACTGCAATTAAGTTGCTGTGAAAAGCTCCTCGTCGCCACATTCTGCTGCCTGTTCGCGTACTCGTTGCCACATTCCAGGACAAAGAGGGAGAATTCAGAATGTCAAAATTACCTAACAGCACGTCTTTCGGGATTTGTGGGAGGAAACCGGAGCACCCGGAGGAAACCCACGCAGACACGGGGAGAACGTGCAGGCTCCACACAGACAGTGATCCAAGCCGGGAATCGAACCTGGGACCCTGGCGTCATTGCACTGGGGAATCCAATACTTTGCAGTAGGACAAGCACATTTTTCTGAGCTGTTTCCTGCACCCCAAGGATGCCTCAAAAACATCCAGAGCCATTTTGACTTCAGAAAACGTTCAGCTGTAGAGATGATCTCTAAAATGAAATGAAAATCGCTTATTGTCACAAGTAGGCTTCAATGAAGTTACTGTGAAAAGCCCCTAGTCACCACATTCCGGCGCCTGTTCGGGGAGGCTGTTACGGGAAAAACAGGTGATAGGCACCTGTTGCTGTGTACCGATGAGAGGTCTTTCAATAGTCTTCTGACTGATTTACCAGCTTGCGTGCTCCATAAACATGAGCTCATCCAAACCTTTGCTCCCCTATTCCAAAATCACATTAAGTCCCATTCACCAATCAACACTGGGTGGAATTTTACTAGAATTTGGCAAAGTGTCAGCTCAGACAGAAAGCTGGCGTGCAACTCCGTAGTTGCTGGGACCAGTTTTCTGTCAAGATCTTGAGCCTCTTTAAAGAAAGAAAGATGAGTGGGCCGGTTTTACATTGCCACTCTGGTGGACAGGGCCTGGTAGAGCCGACACCCAGCTCCAGAGAGATTGGGGCGCCATCTTGAAATGGCCCCTCGATCAGAAATAAAACTGAACGGTCTCCATCCTCCACCACAGAGGAAGTGGGGGTCTCCTCTCCCCCTTACCACTGTGGAAGTTTCACCCCCACAACCCAAAGATGTGCAGGTTAGGTGGATTAGCTATGCTAAATTGCCCCTTAATTGGAAAAAATGAATTGGCTACTCTAAATTTTGAACGATGGAGACCGTTCAGTTTTATTTCTGATCGAGGGGCCATTTCAAGATGGCGCCCCAATCTCTCTGGAGCTGGGTGGCGGCTCTACCAGGCCCTGTCAACCAGAGTGGCAATGTAAAAGGTGCGATGCAAATGCCGATTGTTGTTAAGCAACTCTCTGAGAAATTGGCTCGCCCTGAGGGGTGCTGTACATGGCTGAGCCTGTCTCATGCAGGTCCTGCCATGGATGCAGCATAGACAGAAAGGAGATTCTGAATGGCCTGGCAGGCTTAAAAGGGGTTGTGGCCAGGCCCGGGTATCCTGGACAGTCCTGCTTCGTCACCAGGTTATCCTGAAAGACAAAAGATAAGACGTATGGTTAGACTGGTGGTGGGGGTGTATGTGTGTGTGTGGGGGAGGGGGGAGCACAAGTGCTCTTGGGACATCACTATTCACTGTGGACTCACTTGGTTCCCTGATGCCTTGACGAATGTCCGCACTCCGACCCCCAGGTTTAACGCCCTCTGCTTTACAACGGTAAGGGGCCGCAGGCCCGGCAGGCTCCCTGTGGTCTTCTCCCGCTCCCTGCGGTTGTGCGCCAACATCTCTGGGGGGGGGGAAAGATTATGCACAGTGTGAGACACTCGGACGCGCCCAGCACAGGGAGTCCGCAGCTGGTGGCATGTGTGCGAGGCACCCGACCATTGCGACAGCATGGGTTTGGCATGTGGTGCAGATCGCGGTGTGCGCAAACTGACGATAGGTGGGTTTCAATCGCCCTCTCGGCGAAGCAGAGCTATGGCTGTATCGGACAGCGACTGATGCCAGGAGCAAGGAGGTGGAGGTGGCACATCCTGGCTGGCTTGGAGGGTTACTCACCCTCACTCAGCGCTGCCTACCAGTCCACCTGGTGGGAAACGTTTGGTGGGGGAGGAGGGTGATGGCGTTAGGATGTGTGGGGCAGAGGTGGCTGCCAGGGGCACAGTGGCAGTGACTTACCCTGGCCACCCTAAGGAGGTCACACATCTTTCTGCACTGCTGATCAGTCCTAGCGGTGAGGACCATGGCACTCAATGTCTCTGCCACCTACGCCCAGGCCTGCTTGACATCCCGGGTGGCAATTTCCTTCCCACCCTGGTACAGGGTATCCCACCTCCCTTCTCTTCTGCATCAGCGAACCTCGGCGCCGATCTTAAGGGTGGCATCTTCTTGGCTGGAATGAGAGTGTGTGGGAGTGGAGTGCTTATATGCGGCTGCAGCTTGTCGGGCTCTCGAGTTCCAATCATGACCGCGGTGAATTACATGCCAGGGTTTGTTGGAATTGTACTAGTTCCAAGTGACGCCTGTGCTAGCCCATTAAGATGTCCTGAATCATTCAAGCACCGGCGCTGCTTTCCGGGCCATAGAACTCACAAAATTCAGCCCCACCGTCAGCACTCAGCCGAGATTCTCCCCCAACCGGCGGGCGGGCCGTACCGGTGCCAAAGAGCGGTGTGAACCACTCCGGCGTCGGGCCGCCCGGAAGTTGTGGAACCCTCCGCACTTCCGAGGGCTAGGCCGGCGCTGGAGTGTTTGGCGCTGTTCCAACCGGTGGCGAAGGGCCTCCGGCGGCCGGCACGAGTTGGTGCATGCGCGGGAGCACCAGCGTGTTTTGCCGCACGTGCAGAACCGCTGGCATGATCCCTGCGCATGCGCAGGGGGTTTCTTCTCCGCACCGGCCATGGCAGAGCTTTACAGAGGCCGGCGGGGAAGAAAAGAGTGCCCCCGCAGCACAGGCCCACCCGCAGATTGGTGGGCCCCGGTTGCGGGCCAGGCCACCCATGGGGCACCCCTTGGGGCCAGATCCCCCCCGTGCCCCCCGAGGACTCCGCAGGCCGCCTTCAGAGCCAGGTCCGGTATGGACCTTGTGTATTTCACGCCGGCGGGACCGGCCGAAAATGGGTGGTCGCTCGGCCCATCGGGGCCCGGAGAATCGCCGGGGGGGCCACTGCCAACGGCCCCCGACTGGCATGGCGCGCTCCACGCCCCTGCCCAAAAACCGGTGCTGGAGAATTCGGCAGCCGGCGTCGGAGCGGCGGGGCGGGATTCACACCGCCCCCCCCCGGCGATTTTCCGACCCAGCTGGGAGTCGGAGAATCCCGCCCTTAATCTGTGAAATGGAGAATTCAGCCCATAGAGTTTAAGAGCAAGGAGGTTATGCTGGAACTGTAGCAAACTTTGGCTATAATAATAATCTTTATTGTTTCTTTTAATAAATTTAGAGTACCTAATTCATTTTTCCAATTAAGGGGCAATTTTTAGCATGGCCAATCCACCTACCTGCCCATCTTTGGGTTGTGGGGGTGAAACCCACGCAAACATGGGGAGAATGTGGAAACTCTACATGGACAGTGACCCAGAGCCAGGATCAAACCTGGGGGCAGCACGGTGGCTCAGTGGTTCACACTGCAATCTCACGGTGGTGCCAGGTCCTAGGTCCCAGGTTCGATCCCGGCTCTGGGTCACTGTCCGTGTGGAGTTTGCACATTCTCCCTGCGTTTGCGTGCGTTTCGCCCCCACGACACAAAGATGTGCAGGCTAGGTGGATTGAACACACTAAATTGCCCCTTAATTGGAAAAAATGAATTGGATACTCTAAATTTATTTTTAAGAAGGATCAAACCCGGGACCTCAGCGCCGTGAGGCAGCAGTGCTAACCACTGTGCCGCGGTGCAGCCCATAGCAATCTTTATTGTCACAAGTAGCCTTACATTGCAATGAAATTATTGTGAAAAGCCCCTCGTTGCCACATTCCGGCACAAAGAGGGAGAATTCAGAATGTCCAAATTACCTAACAGCACGTCTTTTGGAACTTGTGGGAGGAAACCGGAGAACCCAGAGGAAACCCACGCAGACACAGGGAGAACGTGCACACTCCGCACAGACAGTGACTCAAGCAGGGAATCGAACCTGGGACCCTGGTGCTGTGAAGCCATAGTACTAACCACTGTGCTACCGTGCTGCCACAGCTCGAGTGTTTTGTGCAGTTCTTTAATACACATTACAGAGGGATGTGATAGCACTGGAAAGGGCTGACAGGAGACTTACCAGGATCTTGCCTGGGCTGGAGAGTTTTAGTGATGAAGAGAGACTGGTTAAACGTGGATTGTTTTCCTTGGAGCAGAGGAGGCTGAGAGGGGACATGATTGAGTTGTATAAAATCATGAGGGGCATAGATAGAGTAGGCAGGAAGAATTGTTTTCCCTTTGGTGGAGGGATCAATGACTAGGGGGCAATAATTTAAGATAAGGGGCAGGAGGTTTAGAGGGGATGTGAGGAAGATCTTTGTTACCCAGAGGGCGGTGGGAGTTTAGAATTCACTGCCTGAACAGTCTGGGGGTTACCATTGCTCAGAAACTGAACTGGACTAGCCCTATTAATACTGTGGCTACCAAGGCGGGTCAAAGGCAAGTAGTCCTACAGTGGGAAACTGACCTCCTGATTCCCCAAAAACCTTTCCACCATCTACAAGGAACAAGTCAGGAGGATAATGGAAGACTCTCCACTTGCCTGGATGAGTGTAGCTCCAACAACACTCAAGAAGCTCAACACCATCCAGGACAAAGCAGCCGCCTTGATTGCTCCTCCTTCCTCAAACATTTAAACCCTCCACCACCAATGAACAGTGGCAGCCATGTGTACCATCTACAAGATGCACTGCAGCAACTCGCGAAGGTTCCTTAGACCCTTAAACACATGACCACTACCATCTAGAAGGACAAGAGCAGCAGATACCTGGGAACCCCACCACCTGGAGGTTCCCCTCCAAGTCACTCACCACCCTGAATTGTTCCTTCACTGTCACTGGGGCAAAATCCTAGAATTCCCTCCCTAACAGTACAATAGGTCTACCTACACCTCAGGGACTACAGCGGTTCAAGAAGGCAACTCACCACCTTCTGGAGGGCAACCAGGAATGAGCAATAAATGTTGGCCTAACCAGCGACGCCCACATCCCGTAAAAATGAATTTTAAAAAAGGGTGGTGGAGGCAGAGACCCTCATAACATTTACAAAGTATTTAGATGTGCACTTGTGATCCCAAGACATACAAGGCGATGAGCCAAGTGCTGGGAAATGGGATAAGAATAGTTTGTCATTGTTTTTGACCAGCGCAGACTCAATAGACCGAAGGGCCTATTCGGTCCTGTGTGACTCTATAGGAGTCTGCCACAACCGAAAAGCTAAATTTTGGTTCAGCTTTTTAAAGTTTCCTGCTCCACTGAATTGCCAGCTGCACCCAGTGATTATCCGATAGCTTTTCCCCATTGTCATCTTACCCTTCCCTGCACTCCCCCCCCCCCCCCCGCCACACATTTCTGGCTATTGTCAGTGAGACAAACAGCCTGAAACTTGACTCATCCATTGGGTGAGCTATCTGTGGAGGCAGGACAGGAGTGGGTTGGCTTGCTAGGGTTATTTAGTGGAGACCTGAAGCCTAATTTCAGGCCGATCTTGAGCCTGTGGGTTCACAGAGCAACACATTTCGCGACCATAAGACCATTATCGCTTCACTATGTGACTGCCAATGATTAAAACAGCATAGAATCTCATAGAAAACAGCATAGAATCTCATAGAATCCTGACAGTGCAGAAGGAGGCCACTTGGCCCATCGCGTCTGCACCAACTCTCTGAAAGAGTACCCCACCCAGTCCCACCCCCTGGCAACCCCCTCTAACCTTTTGATACTGAGGGGGAATTTAGGTCAATCCACTTATTCTGCACATCTTTGGTCTGTGGGAGGAAACCGGAGGCACCCGGAGGAAACCCACGCATGGAGAATGTGCAACCTCCACACACACAAGGTGGGAATTGAACCCGGGTGCCTGGCACTGTGTGGCAGCAGTGCTAACGATTGTGCCACGGTGCTGCCCTTAAACTATAAAGAAGGGCAATATCAATTTGGGTTTTAAAAAGACGGAACAAGCTTAAGGCAATGGTTAGGCCATGGTTAAAGTATTGTGTGTGGGTTTTGATGCCCCATTATTGATAGACATGCTTCCTCTAAATTTTACTCAGTTTCACTATAAAATCATTGTAACCTGTTGGTGCACTATTAATGGGGCAGCCACCTCTCTCTTAACGATAAGCAACCGGTTTCCCCTATTTTCTTTTCTGCATCTATATACACAGGATTTGTGAAGCAAAGCTTAAATTCAGTAGCTTTGGGTTTAATAGAAAAACTTACAGAAAATGCTTTAGATGTTTCTATAGAAGCTGTAACGATTATCTACCTCATTCACACTGCTCCAACTCTCCCTGAGTAGAGATGATAAGGGATCAGAATGAGTTCTGATAAGCTAGCTTTCCAGAAATTGAGAAAGAAGACGCCCGCCTTGAGCTCAAGTTCTCATCTTGACTTTTGGCTGGCTGTCACTCACAGGCCAAAGCTCACAATTTTCAGATGTGTTGTACAATGGTGTGAGAGGATTCTGCTCCTCGCTTTCAGGTTTCCAGCTACATTGCACAGGCAGTTCATAGGCTTCGTAACCTGCAAACCTTTTGAATTTGCAGACGTTCTTGCCTCTTCTACCTTAAACAGCTTTCTATTTAATACGGCGGTGCACTTTCGAGAAGTGATAAGGTTTTATTTTGATCTGAACTGTCAGCTTCTTCTCAGATGGTCTCAGTCTCCTATGTCCTGCAATAGCTGACGGCAAACCAACTCATGAAAACCTCTTTGTTATTCCTTCCTGTGTCGTGTAAAAACCTACACCCGATAAACCCAATTTCGCGACCATAAGACCATAATACCACAAGATATAGGAGCAGAAGTAGGCCACAGGGCCCATTGAGTCTGCTCCACCATTCAATCATGGCTGATATTTTCTCATCCCCATTCTCCTGCCTTCTCCGCATAACCCCTGATCCCCTTATTGATCAAGAACCTATCTATCTCTGTCTTAAAGGCACTCAATGATTTGGCCTCCACAACCTTCTGCGGCAGAGTTCCACAGATTCACCACCCTCTGGCAATAGAAATTCCTCCTCATCTCTGTTTTAAAGGATCGTCCCTTTAGTCTGAGATGATGCCCTCTGGTTCTAGTTTTTCTTACAAGTGGAAACATCCTTTCCATGTCCACTCTATCCAGGCCTCACAGTATCCTGTAAATTTCAATAAGATCCCCCCTCATCCTTTTAAACTCCAACGAGTACAGACCAAGAGTCCTCAACCGTTCCTCATACAACAAAGTCTTCATTCCAGGGATCATTCTTGTGAACATCCTCTGGACACTTTCCAAGGCCAGCACATCCTTCCTTAAATCCGAAACTGCCCAGAATACTCCAGAGTCTTATACAGCCTCAGATGTACATCCCTGGTCTTGTATTCTAGCCCTCTTGACATGAATGGTAACATTGCATTTGCACCCCATCGCAGAGAAAATACGTGCCATCCGGCAGGCCCCATCCCAATGGACACCTCGGAACTTTGCTCTTTCCTTGGTCTTGTTAATTAATATGGAAGGTTTCCCTCTAACTTTGCAACCACATTAGCTTCCTTACACCTTATTTTGAAGAAAAAACACGTATGGGCCTGGGGCCAGCTGCAAGAAACAGCTTTTTGGTGGGTGAAGAAGCAGCTGTCGTCTTCCGGGTTAAACTGACCCATTACGATCCCGCCTAACCCTTGTTCAGCACGTGCAATGCTTCATCCTATGGTATCGGGTCTGCTCTGTCCCACCGGGTGGAGAATGGAATAGAACGGACGATCGCCTGCGCCTCCTATACATTGGCTGCAACTGAAAGGAAGTACATACAGACCATGAAGGAAGGTCTGGCGATGGTCTTCGCAGTGAAACATTTTCACCAATACATCTGCCGATGTCACTGCACACTTGTTACAGATCATAAGCTTTTGCTCGGGCTTTTCAATGAGGATAAGGCAATCCGCCAATTGCTTCTGCGCGAATCCAGCGCTGGGCCTTGTTACTCACTGCCTACGAGTATTCTTTTGAATATAGGCTGGGGACGCAAATTATAAATGCGATGCACTGAGCTGGTTGCCCTTGTCGACAGGCCACTTATCGACTCCCAGGACAATCAGGTTAGTCGTGACTCTGAATTTCGTGGACTCTTTGCCTGTGATGGCATCGCAGATCCGTGAGTGGACCCAGATGGACCTATCGATCCTATCAAATGTTCGGCATGTGCTGTTTTACGGTAGACACCATCAGTGTGGAGGATGGTGTCCTGCTGTGGAATATGCATGTAGTCGTCCCAGACACAAAAGAAAGGAGTTGATCTTAAAAGACCTCCAGACACTAAACAACCTTAAAATATGGTGGCAGCTCACAAACGAATGTAGGAGCCCAGAGAAGCTGTTGAATGACCCCAGAATCTGAAAAACTAAAGGAACAACATCACGAACAGACTGAAGTGCACCTGAACTGAAGACAGAACTGGAGATTTCCTTAAAACAGGTTTTGTTGCCCATGCTGAGGCTGAATGGGCAGAAGAAAAATTCACTGTGCAGCTAAAGGATCCACCAAAGCCCCATCGATTGCAGAGTCAAAGGACCTAGCCAGGTTGAGTAAAAGGAAAAACAAAATCCAGTTCAAAGGCTCCAATACATCATGTAAATCCAGTCCAGAGCATTGATCAGACAGAGCAATTCATTTCTTTAATCACTGCGACCGAGTCCAATGTTGGCGCCATACTACATGATGGTCGAGGTCTGTTTTAAAAATATTTTAAAACCACAGCCAGAGCCGGGAATTACCTTTAAGTTGGCTTAAAATACTCTGAAAATGTTCTCAGGCACCCAAACGTTTGATTTAAAGATTTGCTGCAAGAAATCAATCCCTTTGAAATCAGGGGCGTCATTCTCCGACCCCCCAGCGGGTCGGAGAATGGCCGTTGGCCGCCGTGAATCCCGCCCCCCCGGTTGCCGAAGTCTCCGGTACCGGAGATTGGGCGGGGGCGGGAATCGGGCCGCGCCGGTTGGCGGGCCCCCCCGCTCAATTCTCCGGCCCGGATGGGCCGAAGTCCCACCGAGAAATTGACTGTCCCGCCGGCGTAAATTAAAGTAGGTATTTACCGGTGGGACAAGGCGGCGTGGGCGGGCTCCGGGGTCCTGGGGGGGCGCGCGGGGTGATCTGACCCCGGGGGGTGCCCCCACGGTGGCCTGGCCCGCGATCGGGGCCCACCGATCCGCGGGCGGGCCTGTGCCGTGGAGGCACTCTTTCCCTTCTGCCTCCGCAACGGTCTCCACCATGGCGGAGGCGGAAGAGACTCTCCCCACTGCGCATGAGCAGGAAACTGTCAGCGGCCGCTGACACTCCCGCGCATGCGCCGCCCGGGGATGTCATTTCCGCGCCAGCTGGCGGGGCAACAAACGCCGTTTCCGCCAGCTGGCGGGGCGGAAATCCCTCCGGCGTCGGCCTAGCCCCTCAATGTCGGGGCTCGGCCCCCAAAGATGTGGAGCATTCCGCACCTTTGGGGCGGCGCGATGCCTGTCTGATTGGCGCAGTTTTGGGCGCCAGTCGGCGGACATCGCGCCGCTGGGGGAGAATTTCGCCCCTGATTGCTGCGGGAGGCCACCTAAACCTGATAAAAGTATGGGAAGCCGAGAAAAAAAGGTTACTCTTTAAAACTGACACCACATTTAAAGCTGCATTCCTGTGTGCTGAAAAACAGACATGGAAAGTGAATCAGCCCGACCAGATCAATTTGGACTGATACAAGGGCCAAACCAGACACAGAATTGGGGGCTTTGGAGACAAAGATTTTCAAGCTGCCTGATAGCTTCAGGATTAGATAGGAAGACAGAGGTGAACAAATGGAGACAACATTGTACTCAGTATGCCTGCTAGTCAGTGACATTGTTGCAAGGCAAGTAATAAATGAATCTTCACAAAAGAGTTAAGATGCCCTTCGATACCTAATTTAGTTTAAGTTATAAAAATTTTCAGCAAGCAAAAACCACGCTGGCACTGTGGTTAGCACTGCTGCCTTACAGCACCATCAACCGGGGTTCAATTTTACCCTTGGGTGACTGTCTGTGTGGTGTTTACACTCTTTCCCCATGTCTGCGTGGGTTTCCTCTGGGTGCTCTGGTTTCCAACCACACTCTAAAGATATGTAGGCTAAGGGGATTAGCCATGCTAAAATGCCTATTGGTGCCGAAAAAGGTTAGATGGGTTCTTTTTCGGAGTATTGTTGCAAACTCATTGGGCCAAAAGGCCTGCTTCTGTACTGTAAGGGTTCTATGAAATTCAACAAGTGAGTCCAACGGCCTGGAGAGCAGATTGACTCTTTGATAAATGAGTTATGCAGATTGGCTGAAGGCTGTGACTATGGCGACCTTAAGTCAGAGCTCATAAGAGACTGAATAATAGTTGGAGTGGCTGATGATGCCCTTTCAGATGTACTACAAGCAAAAGAAGATCTGTCCATAAAAATAGCCATCCAAATAGTCAGGCAGTCTGAAATCTGTCAGCCACACGGGTCCATTTTGCATGGTGAGGTTAAACCATAGTATAGACCAACCCCGACTGTATAGCCCATACAATAAACGGGCAGGGAAACTCCTTTCCAAAGAAGGCAATACCCAAATGGATAATATGATGGTGGGAGACCACACCAGTGCTGTGGAGCCAAAAGACCTTACAGGTGAGAGAAATGTCCAGCAATCTCTGCGCATTGCTTCAACTGGCTGGAAGACTTTGCAAAGCTGTGTAAGTCTAGGACCTCGAGATGTGCAGAGGATCCCAAAACATTCCCCGAGATTGAGCTCCCACACCAAGAGGAAACCCAGCACTGCTTCTTGGGTGAGATCAAAGATCCTGGATTCTCCTTTCTCGAATGCTCACATCTCTGTAAACGGTCACATCTCCAATTTCAAAGTAGACACAGGAGTCAGTGCTAGAGACCTCTCAGAGAAGGAATCATAACTGGAAGACCTCTGGCTTCCGACGATAGACACACCTCCTATGGAGGAATCAGACTTTCGGTCACTGGCATGAACCAAGAATCTGTCTGCTATGGTGACAAGCAAATATTAGAAAATTTGGTCATCTTTCAAAACCAATCCCTTTTGCTCTTCAGCAGGTGTGCTTGTTCTGCCTTTAAAGTCCTCTAAAACAGCAGAATAGATCAAAATAACCTGCCAATGACTACATGGAATGGCAGGTTCCTGAAAGGTCCACCAGTAAATCTATTCTCGACTGGAACACCAGCTCTGAACTGCTTTCATTCTTTGCAGAGCCAGTTCATCCAAGTCCATTGCAGATGGCGGCAGAAGCTCCTCTTCAGTTGGACCAGCCAAACCTTCAGGTGAGTGCTAGCGTGCTCCGAGTGGAAGGTGTACAAGGGAATGGTGAGCCCCAACTGTCATGATATTTAGATCAGCATATCATGGTGCAATCACACACACACTGATGGACATGCAGTAGGATCAACCAACACACAGACAACATCACAGGCAATCACCAGTGAGAGCACACGCACTATAAAAACAGGGGACACTACAGTTCCCGCTCATTCCAGCAGCAGCCAGCTCAGAGCACCAAGATCAGAGCCTGCCACTCAGACATTCGCCATGTGCTGAGTGCCTCACCCAGATAGTAATAGGACAGGATCCACAGATTAGCTGGTAATGCACGTACCCAAGTTAGCAGTGTGCTGTTATAGTTAAGTAGTAAATAAAATTGAGTTACACCATCTCCAGCCATGTTGGATCGTTTGTACACCAGAACACCCAACACGACATGATACCAGAAGTGGACGCAAGCCAGCGCCAGTGAGACCTACCTGCAACGTATCAGCAATCCGCCGTCCTGCACCATGGAGAACATAAACCCACCGCTGCCGCTCCAAATCGCTGGCAATCTCGGGATCAATTGGAAACTGTTCAAGCAGCACTTCCAGCTCTTCCTCGAGGCCACAGACAGGGAGAATGCATCGGACACCAGGAAGATTGCCCCCCTTCTCTCCACGGCGGGGCATCATGCCATCCACATCTTTAACTCCATTACATTTATGGACGGCGAGGACAAAACCAAATACAAGACGATGCTCCTGAAGTTCGACGAACACGTCAGCGTTGAAGTAAACGAGAGCTTCGAGAGGTACCTGTTCCAGCAGCGCATGCAAGGTAATGACGAACCTTTCCAGTCTAACTTAACACACCTCTGCATCCTCGCGCAGTCCTGCGGCTATGGGACCACATCTGACTCCATGATACGTGACCAGATAGTTTTCGGAGTCATGTCGGACACCCTGCGCCAGCAGCTCCTTCGGGTCAAGCAACTCACCCTGGCGACTGCCGTCGAGACCTGCGTCCTCCATGAGAACGCCACCAGCCGGTACTCACACATCCAGGCGGCCGAAACGGCGCGGCACGGGCCCCCCCGGGCCGCGGCCTGGAGGAGGCCGACCACTTTGCGCGCTTACCGAGGACTCCCGCGCTTCTACGCGCCAAAAGAGGGGACGCTGACACAGAGGAACGAGATGTGCAGGCACTCACTACGCAAGACCGCACCGCACATGCGCGGTGGCGCTACAAACGCATTGATGTCACGACGTGCGGCAACTGTGGCTCCGCCCATTTAAAGCGGCAATGTCCTGCCAAAGATCGACAATGCCTACGCTGTGGCAGGTTGGGCCACTACGCTGCCTGCTGTCGAGCAGCTCACCCTGTCAACTCGTACCCATTTAACCAGCCTCGCAGAAACGTTCGGGCAATTCAAGCCACGCCCACCGAGTCCTATCCCGACGTCACACAGCCCAATGACACTGAGGACAGGGAGCCCTTCCGCGTTGCTGTCATCAACAAGAACAAGCTGTCCCCGAGTCGAATGCGCCAGCCGCTGGCAGTGCACAGCATTGATCCAGACGACGAGTGGTGTGCCACCCTGATGGTTAACCCGAATTCGTCGCCCACCTGATAGACTTAATTTATGAACCTTTTTATATTGGACTCACTGACTTGTTCTGACATATTGGGCGTCATTCTCCGACCCCCCAGAGGGTCGGAGAATGGCCGTTGGCCGCCGTGAATCCCGCCCCCGCCGGTTGCCAAAGTCTCCGAAGGGAGAAAAGTCGGCGGGGCGTTAATGGCGCCGCTGCCGCGGAGAATGTCACGGGTCTGCGCAAGGCAGCCGATTTTCGGCCTGCCGATATTCTCCCTTCCGGATGGGCCGAAGTCCCGTCGACGTGATGACCGTTCACGTTGACGTAAATTAAACCTCCTTTTCATCGGCGTGACCCTGTGCTCCAGGTTCATGCCGACCAGCGTGGAGGTGAGTGACGGCCTGGGGGGTTGGCTCTGGGCAGGCGATGGCGTGGCCGCAGTCTGAATGCGTGAGGCGAGGTGTGTCTCGGGTTGTGTGTGTGTGTGTGCGGTGGGGGGGGGGGGGGTTAGAGTAGACTGGGCTCCGGGGGAGTGCCGGGAGGGGGTCCGTGCCGGGGAGGGGGATGGGGGTGTCCGTGCCGGGGTGGAGGTTGGGGGGGGGGTCCGTGCCGGGGAGGGGGATGGGGGTGTCCGTGCCGGGGTGGAGGTTGAGGGGGGGGGGGGGTCCGTGCCGGGGTGGAGGTTGGGGGGGGGTCCGTGCCGGAGTGGAGGTTGGGGGGGTCCGTGCCGGGGTGGAGGTTGGGGGGGGTCCGTGCGGGGGGTCCGTGTCGGGGAGCGGGATGAGGGTGTCCGTGCCGGGTTGGAGGTTGGGGGGGGTCCGTGCCGGGGAGGGGGATGGGGGTGTCCGTGCCGGGGTGGAGGTTGGGGGGGGGGTCCGTGCCGGGGTGGAGGTTGGGGGGGGGTGTACGTGCCGGGGTGGAGGTTGGGGGGGGGGGTGTCCGTGCCGGGGTGGAGGTTGGGGGGGGGGTCCCTGCTGGGGAGGGGGATGGGAGGGCAAGTGAGTTGGTCCACCTGGCCAGGTGCCAGCCTCCAACAGTTGGACCCATGCGGTCCATGCCACCTGGCTGGGGGGAGGAGGGGATATGGGCAATGATGACATGTCGTTGTTCCCCTCCCCCCACCAGGCCGTCATGTTTTCAGATCATCCAGCGATGTTGGCCGCCGTGGCGGCAGCCGCTCATGTCTATGTTGCCCTGGATGAGGAGGAGGAGCGTGCCAGAGAGGCGGCGCAGGCTGCTGCAGAGGGGCAGGCGGCAGCCGCCCAGGCTGGAGGGACACCTGACCGACAGGACGAGGAGGGGGAGGAGGACGTCGCGGCCCCATGGCAACGGAGGCACCCGAGGGCGCCCCGTGTGTACCGGCCCAGGCAGTCATACCAGGACCTCACGGACCGGGAATGCAGGAGGAGACTCCGGATGAGCCGGGAAACCGTGGCACGCATCTGCCACCTGCTGGCACACCTGTCACCGCGTGGCACTGGCGGGGGACACCCTCTCCCCGTGTCCGTCAAGGTTACGGTGGCCCTGAACTTTTATTCAACGGGGTCATTCCAGGCACCGAGTGGGGACCTGTCCGGCATATCGCAGACATCGGTGCACCGGTGCATCCGGGCAGTGACAGAGGCCCTATATGCCATGGCGCACCGCTACATCCGCTTCCCTGTGGACCGGGCCAGCCAAGATGCCCGGGCCGTGGGCTTCTCTGCCGTGGCCAGGTTCCCCATGGTCCAGGGCGCGATCGATGGGATGCACGTCTCCGTGCAGGCACCTGCAGATAACAGGGCCGTGTTCACTAATAGGAAGGGGACCTATTCGATGAACGTACAGGTGGTCTGCGACCACCGCATGATGATCCTGCACGTCTGCGCCCGTCACCCAGGCAGTGTACACGACTCATTCGTGTTGTCGCGGTCATCCATCCCCGGCATGTACAAGGGACGCCATCCCCGGCTGAGGGGCTGGTTGCTGGGCGACAGGGGCTACCCATTGCGATCGTGGCTGATGACGCCTGTACGGAGGCCACGCAATGAGGCGGAGAACCGCTACAATGATGCCCATGTAGCGACAAGGGGAGTGATAGAGAGGTGCTTTGGCGTGCTGAAGATGCGTTTCAGGTTCCTGGACCTCTCTGGGGGTGCCCTCCAGAATCGGTCAGATAGGGTCGGCCGCATCATTGTGGTGTGCTGCGTCCTGCACAACATAGCCCAACAGAGGGGCGATGTGCAGCAGGCAGAGGAGGGCGGAGTGGAGGAGCAGCAGGAAGAGGCGCAGTCCTCCCCAGATGAGGGGGATGGGGGTAATGGTCAGGGCAGACGGGGCAGACACAGGCAGGTGGCTGTCCACCGTTACCGGCTGGCCCAGCGGGCACGGGACAGACTGATAGACGCCCGCTTCACTGACTAGATGAGCGTGGGAATCGGGTAGTATGGCCACAGACCGCACACCATGGCAACAGCCGACCACCCACACCCCCCCCACCCATCCACCCACCCAGCACCCTCACCCCCCTCCCCAACCCCACCCACCCCACCCGCATGCACCCCCCCCCCCCCCCCCATTGCCGATCCACCTGCGGCACAACGGGCCGGGCTCACACAGTTGCGGGTGGACGCTTGTCTATCGCAGGCCATGGAGGATGATGGCAACCCGCCCTGCGGTGAGCTCCTGGCTCCACATCGTTGGACTATGTCTGACCCATGGCCACAGTACCACCATCCACCCGGACCATCCCTGCATGCGGCTGTGACACTGCAGCGCACGGTCCCGTCCTCTGCCCGGGGGATGTTGATGGCGGCCCAGGGGGAAGGGGGCAGACTTACCTGGGACTGAGGTAAGACCACCCCTCACACACACACTTGCGCTCAACGTACATGACACCCCCGCACGCTTTGGACAGAGCACAAAGGCAGCTTCTGTAGGTGTAACATTGACTTTAATAACCAAAGGAGTTCATGCACGTGCCCTAGCCCCTAAAACTCATCTGTGCCCTGCAACCGTGCCAACTTACTCAGTGTCTAATTGTTTGGCCTTACGGGCCCTTTGACTACGTCTACGTGGTTCCCCAGATGGTACAGCAGAACTGGAGGTGGACTCCTGTGATTCCTGCCCTCTGACACCGGATCCCTTTGGCGGCCGTTTCCTGGGGCGCCCTGGCCTAGATGGGCCAGGTTGCGGCCCGGGCGACTAGGATGGCGAGCTGCCAGCCTGTCCTGCCCGTTGCCCACCCGATGCACCTGGGACGGAAGGGGGGGAGTCCGAGGTGTCGCCGTGTACCGGGACCTCCCCTACAGGGGGAGCCGGGACGGACCACACCACCTCCTCTTCCCTCGGGGTGCCCGATGGCCCCCAGGCCTCTACATGGGTGGGGGATGCGAACGGACTGGCCATCCGACGCCCCCCCCGACATCTGGCGCTGCCAGTCCTGGAGGCCCGTGCTGGTATCGACAGGGGTCTGCAGGTTTGCAGCCATGGAGCCCAGGGGGTTGGCAAACCCTGTCTGTGACAGTGCGACGCCGGCTCGCACATGGCCACTGGCTCCGATGCCCTCAGCGATGGCCTGCAGAGACTGGGCTATGGCGTTGAGCGCCTCTGCCATCTGGCGCTGGCACTGGCTCATGGCCTCCTGTGAGAGGGCAGCCATTTCCTGGGCCACAGACACCGCCTGCACGGAAAGCCCCAGGCCTCGCAAACCGTTCCCCATGTCTGACACCGTCGCACCCATTGCCTCCACCGCGGACGCCACCCGTGCGGTGTCGGCCTGGGTGGCACGCATGACCAGCACCACTTCCAGCTCCTGGACGCGGGTGGACTCCTCCACCTGCGACCGCAGCCGCCGCAAGCCGCCCGTCACCCTCTTCGCTTGTCTCCAGGTCGGTGGTTGCATCGGATCTATGTGTGGGTGTGGTAACTCCAGGAACCCGGGATCCATCTGGGCGGCAGATGTTCGCTTGGGCTGGGCTGCCCTCCGACCGCCCGGCCCCTATGCTGCTCCTACCTCCACCTGCTGTACCGGGACGGCTGTGTTGTGCGCACCAGCGAGTGTACCAGACGCCTCATCACTAAAGTGCCCAACCGAGGTGAGTGTTTCTGCGATGGTGGAGGGTGTTGGTGACAGCAGTGGCATTGTGTCGTGCTCTTCGTCCCACTCTGAGTCCATGGCACTTTGGGGTGGGGGTTCGTCTCCACCCATTCACTCTGAGTCACTGTCCGGTATTTCGTCTTCCTGGGTAGTGCTGTCCCGGGTAGTGGTGTCCCGGGTAGTGGTGTCCCGGGTAGTGGTGTCCTGGGTAGTGGTGTCCTGGGTAGTGGTGTCCTGGGTAGTGGTGTCCTGGGTAGTGGTGTCCTGGCTCGGATGTGACGGGGGCCTGTGGCTGCCCCCCTCATCGCTGGGTGGTCGCTCCCGCACGTGACGGGGGTGTCGTCTCCCTGTTGCTCCAGGTCTCTCCGTCTCCCGTGGTGTGCGAGGGGCATCCTGCGGGCGTCGCATGCTGGAGGGTGCGGGTCTCTCCGTCTCCCGTGACCTCCGAGGGGCATCCTGCGGGCGTCGCATGCCGGAGGGTCCGGGTCTCTCCGTCTCCCGTGGCCTCCGAGGGGCATCCTGCGGGCGGTCTGCATCTGCGGAGATGGGTGCCTGGACGTTTGGTCCTGCGATACACAATGAAGCATGCATGGTTAGACATCAGGCAGTGATCAGGTGATACGGGGGAGGGGGATATAGGGGAGGGGGGATATGGGGACGGGCTGTCGGTGGCTCACTTGCTACTACGCCCCCGACCTCTGCATCAGCAACCTCCTGGTCCTCAGGTCCACCAGCCAGTTCCAGGGCCCTTTCCTGGTGTTCGGTCAGTGGCCTCTCATCAGCGGGGCCTCCTCCAGTCCTCACATGCTCCCTATTGTTGTGTGCGCGCTTCTCCTGTGGGGGGGGGCGGTGGCAGGGGTGAAAGGCAACACTGTTAGGCAGGTATATGAATGCACGCCATCAGTTGCGCGTGCATTGCAGAGGTTAAGGTTAGGGCTGGATTCACTTGGGGATATGGGGGAGGGGGGGATATGGGGGATGGGGGGATATGGGGTAGGGGGGATATAGGGGAGGGTGGATATGGGGGAGGGGGATATGGGGGAGGGGGGGATATGGGGGAGGGGGGATATGGGGGAGGGGGGATATGGGAGGCTCACCCTGCCTGCTCTGACTAGGTCGTTCACCTTCTTGTGGCACTGGGTTCCTGTCCGTGGTGTCAGGGCCACAGCGGTGACAACCTCTGCCACTTCCCTCCACAGACGCCGGCTGTAGCGTGGGGCAACTCTGCGGCCGTGCCCGGGATACAGGGCGTCCCTCCTCTGCTCCACCGCGTCCAGGAGCGCCTCCACATCCCGTGACTCGAACCTCGGGACTGAGCGGCGGCCAGCCATCCAGTTGGGTGTTGCGGTCGGGTGTTGCGGTCGGCTGGGGGGGAGCAGCGCGGCCTTATGTGCCGTCACGCCGTGCGGCGCGTATGACGCTGCACGGCGTGAACCACTGCGCAAGCGCGGATCCCGTTACGTCGCTGCTAGCCCATTTCGGGCCGGAGACTATCGACCCATTTTTCCGACGTGACGCAAGTCGGATTTGCACCGTTTTTTGCGCCGATCGGCGGACTTTCCGCCGATAACAGAGAATTTTGCCCATTGTTTTTGACTTTTTGCCATACTGTTTAAGATTTTGTTATTGCTTATTAATGACATTGGTTTCGTTCTTGGTGTAACATAGTTAGTTTCTGCATCTGGCACCTTCCTGTGTATATAGTATAGCCACATGTACGTATTGTTGTAAATATTGCACACACATGATTAGATGCACTCACCACACTTCTTTATTTATTATCATGTAGGCACATATTCTTTGCGAAAAGGGGGGATGTCATGATATTTAGATCAGCATATCATGGTGCAATCAAACACACACTGATGGACATGCAGTAGGACCAGCCAACGCACACACAACATCGCAGCCAATCACCAGTGAGAGCACACGCACTATAAAAACAGGGGACACTACAGTTCCCGCTCATTCCCGCAGCAGCCAGCTCAGAGCACCGAGCTCAGAGCCTGCCACTCAGACATTCACCATGTTCTGAGTGCCTCACCCAGATAGTAATAGGACAGGGTCCACTGATTAGCTGGTAATGCACGTACCCAAGTTAGCAGTGTGCTGTTATAGTTAAGTAGTAAATAAAATTGAGTTACACCATCTCCAGCCGTGTTGGATCGTTTGTACATCAGAACACCCAACACGACACCAACCTCACAGACCAACAGTTGCTGTCACACAGTCAGTCGGTTTCCTATCAGTTCCCATTCCCCATTTTGCAATCAGAATTCCAGTGTTCCACTGATGCACCCATATTAAAGCTTTGCATGCGAATTCCACACAGTGTTGCTCAAGGGTTACATTATTTTATGAATTGAAATTAAGATTGTATTATTGGGCCATTGAATTACAATGGTTGGATAGGTTCAATTAAGTTTTATGGTAGTGCTATTTCTGGGCTCGAATTCTGTACTTATGTCTACACCTTTGTGGAAATTGTCGATCAATGATCTTGATTGTTATTTGATGCCCATTTTGCTACTCATTCAATTCTGTGTATTAGTGTCTCTTTTATAGAAAGTCTAGGATACACAGGAGCATATTACATTGAGTGGGATACCCTTTGCAAAAGGTGGACCTTCATTTAACATTTGCATGACACAAGCTTGATGTTGGTGTGAACTGGAAACTTCTTTGTACTCACATGTAAATGTGCTTTAGTAAAAGCACACATAATTTAAAGCTAGTTTTCAGATATTGTCAGGAATTTCCGGTGGCCTTTTGTGCCTTCAACTGCCCAACAGCCTCGGACACACCCATTCCTACCATCACAACCTCATAAGTCAGATTGGCCTTCTCGAAATTGAACCCATGGAAAGCAGCGGGTCCTGACGGAGTCTCTGGTCATGCACTCAGATTCTGAACAGACCAACTGACGGGTGTGTTTGCGGATATCTTCAACCTCTCCCTGCTCTGTTCCGAGGTTCCCACCTGCTTCAAGAATACCACCATCATACCTGTGCCAAAGAAGAACCAGGCAACATGGCTCAACAACAACCGACCAGTGGCCCTGACATCCATCATTATGAAGTGCTTTGAGAGCATAGTAATGAGACATATCAACTCCAAACTTCCAGACTGCCTTGATCATAAAAGCATAGTATCATAGTATCTACGGCACAGAGACAGCCCCTTCAGCCCAAACTGCCAACCAAAAAGCCCATCTAAGCTAGCTCCATTTGTCTGCTTTTGGCCCCTATCCCTCTAAACCTTTCCTATCCATGTATCTGTCCAAATGCCCTTTAAATGTTGTCAATGTCCCTGCCTCAACGACTTCCTCCGACAGCTCATTACACTTACGTACCACCCACTGTGTAAAAAAAGTTGCTCCTCAGGTTCCCATTAATTCTTTCCTCTCTTAACTTAAACCTTTGCCCTCTAGTTTGCGATTCCCCAACCCTGGGAAAAAGACTGAGTTCATTCACTCTATCCATGCCTCTCATGATCTTATACACCTCTATGGGATCACCCCTCTGTCTCCTACGCTCCAAAAAAAAAAGTCCTAGACTGTCCAATCTCTCCCTATAACTCAGTGTGTTGAGTCCTGGCTACATCTTTGTAAATCTCTTCAGGATTCGCTTCAATTTAATAACATCTTTCCTATAGCAAGGCGACCAAAACTGGACACAATACTCCAGGTGCGGCCTCACCAAACTCCTGTACAACTGCAACATAATGTCCCAACTTCTATTCTTAATGCCCGGACTGATGAAGGCCAGCATGCCAAAAGCCTTCATCACTGCCCCATCTACCTGTGACTCCACCTTTAGAGAACCGTGCACCTGAACTCCAAGGTCCCTCTGTTCCACAATACTCCCTAAGATCCTACCATTCACCGTGAAAGTCCTTGACCTTGATTTGACTTTCCAAAATGCAACACCTCATACTCATCTGTATTGAACTGAGCTGATACGTCTACCGCCCTGCCCTCATCAGACTTCCTGGTCACTTCATCAGAGAACACTAACAAATTTGTAAGGCATGATCTCCCATGCGCAAAGCCATGCTGACTATTCCTAATCAAACCCTGTCTTTCTAAATGCCTGTATATCTTATCCCTCTCTCGTAACTTATCTACCACAGATACTAGGCTTACTGGTTTATATTTCTCAGGTTTTTCTTTTCAGTCCTTCTTAAATAAGGGCACAACATTTTCTGGCACCTCATCTGTGGCCAACGATGACGCAAATATATTTGCCAGGGCTTCTGCAATTTATTCTCTTGCCTCACGCAATGTTCTTGGATGTATATGGTCAGGACCAGGAGATATATCGACCGTCATACATTTTAATCCATCACCTCGTCTACCGTAATAGGAACTGTCCCCAATATATCGCCACTAACCTTCCCAAGTTCCCAAGTTTCCATGTCTTTCTCCATCGTAAACACAGAGGAGAAATATTCATGGAGAACCTTGTCCATCTCCTACGGTTCCACACATATGTGTCCACTTTGGTCCTTGAGGGATCCTATTCTCCCTCTAGTTATTTTTTTCCCTTTAATGTACTTAAAGAATCCTTTTGGATTCACCTTAATCCTCTCAGCCAAACCTATATCAGCCAAACCTACATCATGTCCCCTTTTAGCCCTCTTAATTTCTTTCTTGAGCATACTTCTGTATCGATTGATTGATTGATATTTATTGTCACATGTACCGAAGTACAGTGAAAAGTATGTTTCTGCGGCCAAGGGAACGTACACGGTACGTACATAGTAGACAAAAGAATAATCAACAGAGTAAATTGACAAATGGTACACCAACAAGTAGTGATTGGTAGAATTGCGGAACAAGAGCAAAAGCAGCATAGAGCGTTGTGAATAGTGATCTTACAGGGAACAGATCAGTTCGAGGGAGAGTCGTTGAAGAGTCTAGTAGCTGTGGGGAAGAAGCTGTTCCTATGACTGGATGTGTGGGTCTTCAAACTTCTATTTCTTCTGCCTGATGGAAGGGTCTGGAAGAGGGCAAAGCCTGGGTGTGAGGGGTCTCCGACAATGCTGTCTGCCTTCCTGAGGCAACGGGAGGTGTAGACACAATCAATGGGAGGATGGCAAGCTTGTGTGATATGTTGGGCTGACTTCACCACACTCTGCAGTTTCTTGTGATCTTGGGCTGAGCAGTTGCTATGCCAAGCTGTGATGCAGCTGGAAAGGTTGCTCTCTATGGCACATCTGTAGAAGTGAGAGTCAATGCAGACATGCCGAATTTCTTTAGCTTCCATAGGAAGTAGAGACGTTGTTGGGCTTTCTTGACTGTTGCATTAACGTGAGTGGACCAGGACAGACTATTGGTGATGGTGACCCCCAAGGAACGTCCCCTGTACACCTCTGGGAATCCCTTTATTCCAACTGCTTGTACCTGAGCCATGCCTCCTTCTTTTTCCTAGCCAAAACCTTAATATGTTTTGTCATCCAGGGATCCCTACCCCTGCCAACCTTGCCCTTGACCTTAACAGGAACATATAGACCCTCGACTCTAACTATTTCACTTTTAAAGGCCTCCCACTTGCCGGAGGACCCTTTGCCCTCAAACAAGCGACTCCAATCAATCCTTGCAAGCTCCTGTCTAATTTCATCAAAATTCGCCTTTCCCCAATTTAGAACTTGCATCTGTGGACCAGTTTTGTCCCTTTCCATAACTATTGTAAAATTAGTAGAACTATGGTCACTGGTCCCAAAGTGGTCCCCACTGTCACCTCAGTCACTTGTCCTGCCCGATTTCACAAGAGTAGGTCAAGTTTTGCCCTTTCCCGAGTAGGACCCTCCACATACTGCCTGAGGAAACTTTTCCGAACACGCTTAACGAATTCCACCCCATCGAAGCCCTCAACACTATGGCAGTCCCAGTCTATGTTAGAGAAATTAAAATCCCGTACTATGACAACCCTATTACTCCTGCAAGCTCCCCAATCTACCTGAATATTTATTCTTCTAATTCCCATTGACTATTTGTGAGCCTATAGTACAACCCAATAAGGTCACCATCCACTTCTTATTTCTTAGTTCCACTCACAAAGCATTGCTGGATGATCCCTCGGTTATTTCATCTCTTGACTACTGTCATGATGCTCCCCTTAATCATAAATGCAACTCCCCCTCCTCTCTTTCCTCCACCTCTGCCCCGCCTAAAGCACCTGTACCCTGGAACATTAAGCTGCCAATCCTGTCGCTCCTTAGCCATGTTTCAGTTATGGATATAATATTCCAGTCCACATACCTATCCTTTCCCTGAGTTCATCAGCCTTACCTGTCAGCCCTCTTGTATTGAAATACATGCAATTTAATCCAAGACGTTTTCTCCATTCCCTGCCATGCTCCTGCCTATCATGTCTATCAAGCTTGCTGTTGCTGAGTATTGCATCAGCTTTCAGTCCCTCATTTGCTTCCATGTTGCTGAAGGTCCCACACCCCCCTGCCAATCTCGTTTAAACCCTCCCTTGTATTTTGATTTGATTTATTATTGTTACATGTATTAGTATACAGTGAAAAGTATTGTTTCTTGCATGCTGTACAAACAATGCATACCGTACATAGGGAAGGAAGGAGAGACTACAGAATATAATGTTTCAGTTATAGCAAGATGTAGAGAAAAGACCAACTTAATACGACATAGGTCCATTAAAAAGCCTGATGGCAGTAGGGAAGTAGCTGTTCTTGAGTCAGTTGGTACGTGACCTCAAACTTTGGTATCTTTTTCCTGACGGAAGAAGGTGGAAGAGGGTACGTCCGGGGTGCATGGGGGCCTTAATTATGCTGGCTGCCTTTCTGAGGCAGCGGGAATTATAGATAGAGTCAATGGATGGGAGGCCGGTTTGCGTGACGGACTCTGCTACATTCACAACCTTTTGTAGTTTCCTGTGGTCTTGGGCAGAGCAGGCTCCATACCAAGCTGTGATACAACCAGAAAGAATGCTTTCTATGGTGCATCTGTAGAAGTTGGTGAGGGTCGTAGCTGGCATGCCAAATTTCCTCAGTCTTCTGAGAAAGTAGAGTCGTTGGTGGGCTTTCCTAACTATAGTGTCGACATGGGGGGACCAGGACAGGCTGTTGGTGATCTGTACACTTAAAAACGTGAAGCGCTCGACCATTTCTACTTCGTTCCCATTGATGTAGACAGGGATATGTTCTCCACTACGCTTCCTGAAGTCGATGACAATCTCCTTTTTTTTGACATTGAGAGAGAGATTATTGTCGTCGTACCAGTTCACCAGATTCTCTATCTCATTCCTGTACTCTGTCTCGTCATTGTTTGAAATCCGACCCACTACGGTGGTGTCATCAGCAAATTTGAAAATCGAGTTGGAGGGGAATTTGGCCACACAGTCATAGGTGTATAAGGAGTATAGTAGGGGGCTGAGGACACAACCTTGTGGGGGCACCGTTGTTGAGGATGATCATGGAGGAGGTGTTGTTGCCTATCTTTACTGTAGCAGGAGCAAATCTGCCCCCCAGGGTATTGATCCCCTCCAGTTCAGATACAACATAAACAGGTCACCTCTGCCTCAGGAAAGATCCCAGTGGTCTAAGAATATGAATCCCTGCCCCCTGCACCAATTCTTTAGCCACGCATTAATCTGCCATATTCTCCTGTTCTAACCCTCAGCAGCAGGTGGCACTGGAGGTAATCCAGAGATTACAACCCTCGAGGCCTTGCTTTTTAATATATTTCCACCTCTCTACAATCACTCCTCGGGTTTTCTATTGTTGTCATTTGTGCCACTGTGCACACAACTTCTGGTTGCTCCCCCTCCCCCTTGAGAATGTTCTGCAGCCGCTCCACGATATCCTTGAGCCTGGCACCTGGGAGGCAACACACCATCCCAGACTCATGCTTGCGGCCACAGAATCTCCTGTCTGTCCCCCTAAATATCAAGTCTCCTATCATATTGTCCTATTTACCTTTAGCATTTCCCGCTGTGCCCCAGAGCCAGTGCAATTCGCATACTGCCACAACGGTCCATAGCAGATGCCATCCCCTGGCCCTACACTCATCCCTGGAGCATCTCGAAAACAAGGACTTCTATGTCAGACTCCTATTCATTGACTACAGCACTGCCTTCAACACCATAATCCCAGCCAAGTTAATTACAAAATTCCAAAACCTAGGACTTGGCTCCTCCCTCTGCAACTGGATCTTCGACTTCCTAATCCGCAGAACACAATCAGGAAGGATAAACAATAACATCTCCTCCATGATTGTCCTCAATACCAGGAAGGTATTGCAATACAATGCAAGGCTGTGTACTTAGCCCCCACTATACTCCTTATGCACGCACAACTGTGTGGCAAAATGTGGCTCCAACTCCATCTGCTAGTTTGCTGATGACACAACCGTAGTGGAAGAGGATAATATTAGGAGGGATGACCCGGACAGTGAACCCTTCTAATAACCACTTTGATTTAGAACCCAATTTTCACTGCGTCTTTACAGTTCCAGGGTACATCTCTGGTCTTGACTCACTGCTGGAGCCAGCTTGTACCTTCAGGCTGTCAATACATCTCATTTCTTAACCTCCATACTTGCACTGGATTCCATTGAAGTTTTAGAAGTGGGAGCTCTCAGTGTGTGTGCGTGTGTGTGTGCATGTGTGTGTTCTGTACTTATGTGTGCATGTTGGCCAGCGACAAGTGTGATGAGAAAATCATGGGCGGGATTCTCGGAAATCGGCGTGATGTCCGCCGACCGGCGCCAAAAACGGCGCGAATCAGTCCGGCATCGCGCCGCCCCAAAGGTACGGAATTCTCCGCATCTTGAGGGGCCGAGCCCTCACCTTGAGGGGCTAGGCCCGCGCCGGACTGATTTCCACCCCGCCAGCTGGTGGGAAAGGCCTTTGGTGCCCCGCCAGCTGGCGCAGAAATGACTTTGCCGTGCGGCGCATGCGCGGGAGTGTCAGCGGCCGCTCACAGCATCCCCACGCATGCGCAGTGGAGGGGGTCTCTTCCGCTTCCGCCATAGTGGAGACCATGGCGGAGGCGGAAGGAAAAGAGTGCCCCCACGGCACAGGCCCGCCCGCGGATCAGTGGGCCCCGATCGCGGGCCAGGCCACCGTGGGGGCACCCCCCAGGGCCAGACCGCCCCAGGACCCCGGAGCCCGCCCGCGCCGCCTTGTCCCGCTGGTAAGAGAGGTGGTTTGATTCTTGGCGGCGGGACAGGCATTCCAGCAGCGGGACTTCGGCCCATCATGGGCCGGAGAATCGCTGGGGGGGGGGGGGGGGGGGCGCCAACCGGCGTGGCGCGATTCCCACCCCTGCCGAATATCCGGTGCCGGAGAATTTGGCAACCGGCGGGGGCGGGATTCACGCCAGCCCCTGGCGATTCTCCAACCCGGCGTGGGGTTGGAGAATCCCGCCCCATATTCTCAGAAAATAGTGTGATGCAAAATTAATGTGGTGGGAAAGTAAATATTATGATTGTGTTTGTGCTTTGTAGATTTGTAGAGTTGATTGGTGCCTGCTAGGTTCTAGATGTGAATGGGACTTTATTACTAAAGCTTTTTAAAAAATGTTTGCTTCACAAGCTTCTTGCTTACATTCAGTTCCTCTTTCTCCACCACCACACCCATAGGCTTGACTAACAGAACACAGGACAGAGAAGAGTCAACAGCCACACATAATCAAATAGTGAACAATGAACAATTGAACACCACAGTTCCACTTTACAAAACTAAGCATGCACATTACATGCAGTTCATGCTACCTGCTATCTTCAAACTATTCTTAATATAATAGATCATTCCAGTTTATAATGTGAACAGGAATTCTGCTCAGCTTGTCTTTAACTGGTATAAAATGTCTACAACTTGAAATGACTTGAAGCAGACTTTTTTCACAGGATAAAAAAATGACCTTTTAGATGTTTCCACTTTTAAATTGCATTTCCTACTTAAGGAAACTATTATTTGAATGAAGCTTCACAGACAACCTTTTATAAATCCCACTGTTTCACCATTGGTGTTCTGTACCAATTTTCCAAGCCCACACAGTGTTATGATGCGGGTGCAGCAGCTGGTGTTCTTGGCATGACCACGGGAATGCTTTAAGCTCCAATGAATCTTGTCTTTCACCATAGAGTTCCCCTACTGCTGCCAAATTACCAATGAGCTTTCAGACCAAGCTTTGTGAGCCACGTATGGCTACGTAAGGGTGTTGTATATATGTTCTACTGTTCTATTAGTATCGTTATCTCCACTGTTGTATGTACTTATTGTTATTGCTGTTCTTTTATTGGTTGTTGCTGTTGTACTGTTGGAATGTTATTATTGGTGCTGCTGTTGGCTCCGCCTGTGGCTCCGCCCAGCTGTGGAGGTATAAAGCCTGTTGACCTGGGTCAGCCCTGCAGTGCGGGAGGAGCTACAGGTCGGCACATATTTAGCTTATTAAAGCATCGGTTCACTGCTTCTCAGCGTCTCGCCTGAATTTATGTCTATCACTTTGATATCTTACAATATTTATTTTAACTCTGAGGCCCACTGTTATCATCCTAACTCGTTTTGCTCTTTCTGCTCCTACCAGTCTTCAAGTTTTTACAAATGCACCAGTACACAAGATGATGAGAAATAGGAGCAGGAATGGGCCATCCGTCACTCGGCAGTCAATATGAACACAGTTGACCGATGTGGCCTCAATTCCACTTTTCCGCCAGTCCTCCATTCTGTCTAATTCAGCCTTAAAGATGATCCAGCTGCTCACTGGGGGAGAGAATTTCAAACACTAACAACCCTCTGAGGGAAGGAATTCCTCCTCACATCCACCCTAAACACGTAGACGCATACATAGAAAATAGAAGTAGGAGGAGGCCATTTGGCCCTTCGAGCCTGCTCCGCCATTCATTATGATCATGGCTGATCATCAAATTCAATACCTTGATTCCGCCTTCACCCCATATCCCTTGATCCCTTCAGCCCAAAAGCTATATCTAATTCCTTCTTGAATTCACATAACATTTTGGCCTTAACTATTTTCTGTGGTAGCGAATTCCCCAGATTCACCACTCTCTGGGTGAAGAAATTTCTCCTCACCTCAGGGCTAAAAGGTTTACCCCTTATCCTCAAATTATGACCCCTACTTCTGGACTCCCCCACCATCGGGAATATTCTTTCTGAATCTACCCTGTCTAACCCTGTTTGAATTTTGTGAATTTCTATGAGATCCCCTCTCACTCTTCTAAACTACAATGAATATAAATGGAAGACTCCTTATTTCAAATCTGTACCCCCTGTGCAAAAGGTACTCAAAAAGGCTGGCACAACTGTAATAACCTGTAATGCTGACCTTTGTCTCAAGGTGATTAAAAAGGGTAGGAAGTTGTGCGTCTGTTGTTTTGAACTTTGGTCTCACAATATTTGGAATTTTGTGTTCAATTTTGGGCACCACATCTCAGGGATGTTATTTTAGCTTTGGAATGAGTGCAGCACCGAATGCCACCAGATGCTATTAATTTCCAAGTATTACATGTCTCTATAGCGTTTGATTCCCTTCGATGTTTGACATAAAGTACAAGCTTCTGTTATACCTACACCATAAATTATAAAAAGTGCCTGCCCCAGTACACCTTCAATTTAATCCCTTACCTTCACTTGTCATGAGGCGACAATTTGTTTTTCATGCTGTCAGCTTTTGTAGGCTTTGCCAGCTCTTTTAACATTTGTTGATCAAATTTTGCCAGTTTCCCCAGATGGTGTATGTGCAAATGTCATTGCAGGAATCACAGAACTTAACTAAAAAGGACATTCTGAAATAAATGATTACAGCTGAAACGCCCCAGTGTTAGAGTCCAAGAGTTTAGGATGCCATGATGGCCAATAGAACATATGGAGACTATACTACCCAACATCTTTTGTATGCAGGTAGGTATAAAAAATGTGACAAATTAAGTCATGGAGGTTAACTTATGCTCGGGTTGGATTCTAAATGCTTGCAGAGAGAAAGAAAGAGATGGTGAGAGAGAGAGTGAGACAGCAAATATGTATCTGAGCATCTAAATATAAAGGGCTGGATTCTCTGATTTGCAGACTAAGCGCTGACGCTGGCGTGGGAACAAAGAACAAAGAACAAAGAAATGTACAGCACAGGAACAGGCCCTTCGGCCCTCCAAGCCCGTGCCGACCATACTGCCCGACTAAACTACAATCTTCTACACTTCCTGGGTCCGTATCCTTCTATTCCCATCCTATTCATATATTTGTCAAGATGTCCCTTAAATGTCCCTATCGTCCCTGCTTCCACTACCTCCTCCGGTAGTGAGTTCCAGGCACCCACTACCCTCTGTGTAAAAAACTTGCCTCGTACATCTACTCTAAACCTTGCCCCTCTCACCTTAAACCTATGCCCCCTAGTAATTGACCCCTCTACCCTGGGGAAAAGCCTCTGACTATCCACTCTGTCTATGCCCCTCATAATTTTGTATACCTCTATCAGGTCGCCCCTCAACCTCCTTCGTTCCAGTGAGAACAAACCGAGTTTATTCAATCGCTCCTCATAGCTTATGCCGTCCATACCAGGCAACATTCTGGTAAATCTCTTCTGCACCCTCTCTAAAGCCTCCACATCCTTCTGGTAGTGTGGCGACCCGAATTGAACACTATACTCCAAGTGTGGCCTAACTAAGGTTCTATACAGCTGCAACATGACTTGCCAATTCTTATACTCAATGCCCCGGCCAATGAAGGCAAGCATGCCGTATGCCTTCTTGACTACCTTCTCCACCTGTGTTGCCCCTTTCAATGACCTGTGGACCTGTACTCCTAGATCTCTTTGACTTTCAATACTCTTGAGGGTTCTACCATTCACTGTATATTCCCTACCTGCATTAGCCCTTCCAAAACGCATTACCTCACATTTGTCCGGATTAAACTCCATCTGCCATCTCTCCGCCCAAGTCTCCAGACAATCTAAATCCTGCTGTATCCTCAGACAGTCCTCATCGCTATCCGCAATTCCACCAACCTTTGTGTCGTCTGCAAACTTACTAATCAGACCAGTTACATTTTCCTCCAAATCATTTATATATACTACAAAGAGCAAAGGTCCCAGCACTGATCCCTGTGGAACATCACTGGTCACAGCCCTCCAATTAGAAAAGCATCCCTCCATTGCTACTCTCTGCCTTCTATGGCCTAGCCAGTTCTGTATCCACCTTGCCAGCTCACCCCTGATCCCGTGTGACTTCACCTTTTGTACTAGTCTACCATGAGGGACCTTGTCAAAGGCCTTACTGAAGTCCATATAGACAACATCTACTGCCCTACCTGCATCAATCATCTTAGTGACCTCCTCGAAAAACTCTATCAAGTTAGTGAGACAAGACCTCCCCTTCACAGTGGTGTTTTACGCCAGAAAAAAGGGCGTAACAGTAGCACTGATCCTCCGTCCGGTGGGAGGCTAGCAGCCGCACCGTGTAAAGCCCCCGGCTTTACCTGTGGTACGGCTGGAGAATGGCCGGGTCTGTGGCCGCGCAAGCGGTGGCCTGGGGCGGCCGTGCCGTGGAAAAAGGTTCCGGCCGCGCGCGGACCCGGCCTGTCAAATAATGTCCTCCAGTTACCCCTCTCGCTACCCCCCGATCAACCCCCACCAGTTCCCCCAGCCCTACCTGAAGCCCTGCCGGCCAGCGGCATCCCCCCCCCCTCGCCCCCCCCCCCCCCGCCCCCCACACCCTCCGACTGTGGCGGCGCTGGACTCAGTCTGCAGCCACCAGACGGGATCCACAAAAAAAAATACCACAACTGTTCCATGCTGAGTACGCCGTTTTTGAGAGGGCGGTGCATCACAAAAGCAGGGCCCCGATTTTGACACAAACGGGAATTCTCCGTCCGATCACTGAACATTGGTGAGGACTATACACATGCTGCAGCATATTAGGTGGAGGAAGGGACTCCCGCGAGAGTGGTTAGTCGTAAAGCTGTCTGATCCCAGGGAACATCTGTTGTCCAGACAGTTGTTGCGTTTCCAGACAAATGATCCCATCACTCATGCAGATGCAGAAGCAGAACCAGAATTTGCAGACGGAGTTGTCAGCAACATTCTACTGCCTGCAAGTACAACTGGAGGAGTCTACTCGCCTTCAGACACAAGAGATGTTACCGTTAATGTGTGGCACCCAGGCCATGTGTCAGGACACCAAAGGCTTGGGGCACACTGTGCTGTACATGACAAGGGCAGAGCCCAGTCACAGGCGGACATGTCCCGGGTACAGATGGATATTGTTGGGGTGCTCCAGAGCTTGGCCCATTCACAAAAGGTCATGACTGAGAGTCTTGAAAGTCCCCAGGGTAGAGGGGTCAATTACTAGGGGGCATAGGTTTAAGGTGAGAGGGGCAAGGTTTAGAGTAGATGTACGAGGCAAGTTTTTTACGCAGAGGGTAGTGGGTGCCTGGAACTCACTACCGGAGGAGGTAGTGGAAGCAGGGACGATAGGGACATTTAAGGGGCATCTTGACAAATATATGAATAGGATGGGAATAGAAGGATACGGACCCAGGAAGTGTAGAAGATTGTAGTTTAGTCGGGCAGTATGGTCGGCACGGGCTTGGAGGGCCGAAGGGCCTGTTCCTGTGCTGTACATTTCTTTGTTCTTTGTTCTTTGTTGTTCATTGGCCAGGTGATAATTAACCTTAGCCAGTCACAGAGGGGCATATCACAGGCACAGAGGGACATGGCCGAGGCAATGAAGGACATGACTCACTCACTGAGCGACATGGCCCTGTCTCATTGCACCATGGCTGAGGGCACCAACGCCATGGTTCAGATGAAGGATGACCTCCAGGACTGGCAGTGGCATGTGATGGTGGGACCTCCAGAGCTCTCTCTAGCCTCCCCTCTGGTCCATGAAGTAGCCCGCAGGAGAGGCACTGGATCACTGCAGCCCTTCCAAAGCCCTACCACCTGATATTGATGCATCTGCTGGGCAGCGGACAGAACAGGGTGTCATATTGTCACCTGTGACACTCGAGGACGAATGCCAAGGACATCATAGGGCAGAGGGTGAGACAAACAGCAGGCCACCTCCACTTCTGATGTGCTGTCTGGGGTAACACCTAGAAAATGGCAGGGCACAGGAGATTAGAAAGATAAGTTGAGACGTGTGTAGTTGCAAATGGATACTAAGGGGAAAGGGCATACATATTGTAAATACTCACCATTGAACACTTTTTCTCCACCAATCTGAACTGCCTCTAACATCTGTCTCACAGGTGTGAAGGATGCGCTGGGGCTGGATGTTGTGCTGTGTCTGGGTGGGCCGAGGGATGAGGGGGGTGGGGGCGCCCATGATGCATGAACATCCCACACACTTATGCCCTCACCAAGAAGTGGCAATGCATTGAGCAGCAGTGTGAGCCCGTCTTGTATGACAACATCACCAGCGAGTGGGCCCTCACCATTCACCAGCTCCTGCAAACCATCCCCCCACAACATATTTGGTCCCGTGAGAAGGAATTAACAGCACACTGGGATCATCCAGGCAGATGATTGGTATGTTATCTTAAAGACAGGAGTTAGACATTGCCAGACACTGAGGAGCACCAGAGCTCATCCACTTAAGTGGCGCATAATTTAACAAAGGTTATAGAGATAAGCCAGGGAGCTACAGGCCAGTGTCTCACATCAGTGATAGGGAAACTATTGGAGAAAATTCTGAAGGACAGAATCTATCTCCACTTGGAGAGGCCATGTTCGACCAGGAATAGTCAGTACGGCTTTGTCAGAGGGAGGTCATGCCTAACAAATTTGATTGAATTTTTTGAGCATGTGACCAGGTGTGTAGATGAGGGTAGTGCAGTTGATGTAGTTTACATGGATTTCAGCAAAGCCTTTGACAAGGTCCCGCATGGGAGACTTATAAAGAAGGTAAATGCACATGGGATACAGCGTAACTTGATAAGGTGGATTCAAAATTGGCTTGGCTGTAGCAGACAGAGGGTGATGACAGCTGACTGCTTTAGTGACTGGAAGCCAGTGACCAGTGGCGTACCACAGGGATCTGTGCTGGATCCCCCATTGTTTGCCATTTATATAAACAACATATAAACAACATAGATGACTATGTGGGGGGTAAGATCAGTAAGTTTGCGGATGACACAAAGATTGGCTGGGTGGTTAACAGTGAGGTTGAGTGTCTTGGGTTACAGAAAGATATAAACGGGAGTGTCAATGGACAGAAAAGTGGCAGATGGATTTAACTCTGAAAAGTGTGAGGTGATGCAGTTTTAAAAGAGTAATTTGACAAGGAAGTATTCAATAAATGGCCTGACACTGGGAAGGTCTGAGGAACAAGGGGGCCTTGACATGCTTGTCCATAGATCTCTGAAGACAGAAGGGCAGTTAATAGTGTGGTGTAAAAGGCATGTGGGACACTTGCTTTTATCAACAGAGGCATAGATTATAAAGGCGGGGAGGTCAAGTTGGAGTTCTATATAACTTTGGTGAGGCCACAGCTGGAGTACTGTGTGCAATTCTGGTCACCACATTATAGGAAGGATGTGATTGCATTGAACGGGTGCAGAGGCGATTCATGAGGATGTTGCCTGGAATGGAACATTTCAGTTATGAAGAGAGGTTGGTAAGGCTTGGGTTGTTTTCGCTGGGGCATATAAGACTGAGGGGTGACCTGATTGAGGTGTACAAGATTATGAGGGGTTTGGACAGGGTGGTCAGTTATGAGGGGGCACAAGTCCAATGCGCGGGGCAGGAGGTTTAGGGGGGATTTGAGGATAAATATTTTTACCCAGAGGGCGGTGACAATCTGGAATGCATTGCCTGGGAGGGTGGTAGAAGCAGGTTGCATCACATCCTTTAAAATGTACCTGGATGAGCACTTTGCGTGTTATAACATTCAAGGCCATGGACCAAGTGTTGGCAGCATGGTAGCACAGTGGTTAGCACAGTTGCTTCACAGCTCCAGGGTTCCAGGTTCAATTACGGCTTGGGTCACTGTCTGCACGTTCTCCCCGTGTCTGCATTGGTTTACTCCGGGTTTCCTCCCACAGTTCAAAGATGTGCAGGTTAGGTGGATTGGCCATAATAAATTGCTCTTAGTGTCCAAAAAGGTTTAGTGGAGTTACTGGGTTACGAGGATAGGGTGGAGGCGCGGGCTTAAGTGGGTTGCTCTTTCCAAGGGCCGGTGCAGACTCGATGGGCCAAATGGCCTCCTTCTGCACTGTAAATTCTATGAAATGGGATTAAGTAGGCAGGTCAGGTGTCTTTCATGCATCTGTGCAGACTCGATGGGCCAAAGGGTCTCTTCTGCACTGTAATATTCTGTCATTCAGTGATCTCAGAGTGATTCGTCAACATCCTCCATCCTGTGGTCAAGACACATTGATCCTGCCAACCCATGCCTATCACCCTGTGGTGAAGCTGGTTTGAATCTTGGAGGGGGGAAGGGAGGTCTGGGAGTGCGAAGGAGTGGAAGGCTGGGGGAAGGTAGAGGTAGAAAGGCTAAGGGAGAGGGAAGGCTGAGAGACTCGGGGAAGGAGAGTTTTGGCGGGTGTGTGGATATTGTAGTGGGGGAAGGTGGTTGCTGATGTGCCGGCGAATGCGCTACCTTCTGGCACATGTGTTGCATGGTTTCGATGGCAAGCCAGAGCTCCTCGAAGGACAAGCATCAACGGTATCCATGTGGCCTGATACAGAGTCACCTCCTCGGCCTGGTGGACGAACGGTACTTGAGTCTCACTGGGTGTCCACTGCGGTTCTGGGGCAGGCTCCCCTCATGCAGGTGCTTCCCTTGGCTGACCCTGTCTCTCTCACCACCGTGCATCCACAATGGCAATAGAGGCCAGGTAGATAGCTAGCATTGCTGGCTGTAGTCTAAAAACCATGGGAGGGTCGGAGAATTGCCGGGGGCGGCGTGAATCCCGCCCCCGCCAGCTGCCGAATTCTCCGGCGCTGGGGATTTGGCGGGGGCGGGAATTGCGCTGCGCCGGTACCGCTAAATTAGACCTGGTATTTGCTGGCGGGACCGGCATCCGGGGTCCTCGGGGGGATCTGGCCCCGGGTGGTGCCCCCACGGTGGCCTCCCCCGCGATCGGAGCCCACCGATCCGCGGGTGGGCCTGTGCCGTGGGGGCACTCTATTCTTCCACGTCAGCCGCTGTGATCCTCCGTGATGGCCGACGCGAAGATGAACCCCCCCCTGCGCATGCGCTGGGATGACGCCAGCACACCCTGGCGCTCCCACGCATGCGCTAACTTGTGCCGGCGGACGCCCTTCGGCGCCGGTTGGTGTGGCGCCAAGCCCCTTCCCCGCTGGCCGGCACGGCACAAACCATTCCGCCGCTGGCCTAGCCCCTGAAGGTGCGGAGGATTCCCCACCTTTGGGGTGGCCCGATGCCGGAGTGGTTCACGTCATTCCTTCGCACCGGAGTTGCCCGACCCGCCGATTCCCGCAGATTCCCACCCCATATCTCTAAGGGTGGAGGGGGGAATGAACAGAGAATGTCAGCAAGGTGAAGATTCCAATGACCATCCAATGCTACTAGGTTACATGGTCATCCTGAGTTGTACTGCTGCGACACTCTCAATGTGTCTCCATATGCTTTCTGCTGTGTAAAAGAGGAAATGAAAGCCCTTAGCTACTTTTGATGTGATGAGGAACAGTGAATCATCGCAGAAGTATTTATAAACATTGTGGTCAACATCAAAGCAGGATAATGGAGATGCATTCAAGGGTGAAGGGAAAGATAGATTAACAATCTACCAAGCAGCTATTCTGGAGTAATAATACTGTCAGTCACTGGCTAATACAATGTATTGCTGTGTGACATTGAATGGAAGATTTGAACTTCCAAGTCTGTCAAGTGACTTAAAACCCTTCGAAGTGTACTTGGCTTTCAACAATGCCTCTGGCACCTGAAACAGCTGCTGCTTCAAACACATTTGTCTGAGGCAGAAGATGTTCAGGAAGGGTGAGTGAAAATGAAATGATTTTTCACTCTACTGCCAAGACTGTTCTTCACCATTCAGGCAGGGGTGACTGAAGCTTGGGGGGGGGCTCTGATGGGGGTGACTTATGGGGGTCTCTATTGGGGGGTCTCTGATGGGGCATCTGATGGGGGGGTCTCTGATGGGGATCTGATGAGACGGTTGCGGGGGGGGGGGGGGGGGCCTGATGGGAATCTGGGGGATATCTGATGAAGGGTATGATGGGGTCTGGGTGGGCCGGTGCGGGGGGGGGGGGGGTGTCACGTCACCCTGATGCACACATGCTGTGGGACTGTGGTGATCCGTTATTCCCGTGGTGAGGGGAGAGGCGGGAAGGTGCCCCTATTTGTGACTGATGAGGGGCAGGATTCACACTGTTGGGGACGGGGGAGGGGAGACTGCCACTTGACTTCGGTATCAGGATGCCCGTTCAAAACGGCGGCCTGACACCGGCATTCCGACAGAATCCAACGAGCTCGCCTCAATGCATAAATTAGCATGGCTAAGGGGAGAGAACCGCAACTGGCGCCGCTTCTAGCGCCAGCGGAGCTGAGTAGCGGGTCTCTGCTAGTGTGGGGGGGGGGGGGGGGCACTTAGTCTCTAGAAGGGAGAATCCAGCATCAAAATTTGGAGGTTACTCCCTTAAATGATCTGCATGCTTTATCCCACTCAAATGGCTAATTGTCTTCACCTCTGCCCGACAAAGGGATCGGTTTAATTTTTTCATCCTTTGAGGATCAAAGCTTGGATGAAATGTCTGATCAATCCAAATCCTGCAGGCGTATTAAGGCAAACAATCTATATAATGAGCCATATATATAATCCTATATATTATACACACTGGCTTCCTGTTCACATGTACCCTTTATATATTTTTCATTTGCAGCTGTTGAGGTAAAGCTGTTATTTTTTGCGTCAGGATTGGATCATCTGCAGACAGCTGGTCTGAATGGATTTCACATTTTCAATTGGTTCTGATGGGATGAGCTATCAGTTATCTGAAATTGAAAAGATGTTCCCCAATGGCATGTAATATTGCTTTACAGATAACAGATAAGGATTTAATAGTCTCTTTGGGGCCTGTATTTGTAGCTGTTGTTGATTTATACCAATGTTTGGCTGGATTAATATGGAGCCATTTTGACTTCAAACCTATCTCACCGTTGATCCCTGTTACATGGACAAAGTTCAAGAAACTTGGATTAATTTCCCGACAAGTTTTACTTGGGGATGCAACAATATATACTATATTTTTCACCTTTATTTTCAAATTATTTTCATTTCTCACTTTGGATTTTTGATTATTTCATTCCTCCACAGTCTGACACCTACTGTTGCTTGTGCAAATCAACATCCTGAGCTGGACCTGGCATATAAATACTGTGGGTACAAGCGCAGGTCAGAGGCTGGGAATTCTGCAATGAGTAACTCATCTCCTGACTCCCCACAGCTTGTCTACCATCTACAAGGCACAAGTCAGGAGTGTGATGGAATACTCTGGTTGAGTGCAGCTCCAACAACATTCAAGAAGCTCGACACCATCAAGCAGCCTGCATGATTGGAACCCCATCCCTCACCTGAAACATTCATTCCCTCCACCACTGCAGCATCTCCCCAAGGCTTCTTTGACAGCCTCTTTCAAACAGTGAACTCCAGCATCTAGAAGAGCAAAGGAAGCAGTTGCACTACCACTTGCAAGTTGCCCTCCGTGTCACACACCATCCTGACTGGAACTATATCACCATTCCTTCATTGCATTGGCTCAAAATCTTGGAACTTCCTGTCGAACAGCACAGTAGGTATACCTACTCAACATGGGCAATAAATGCTTGCCTAAATCGCATGAAAAAAACTTTTAAAAGGTTCCCCAGTTCACTGCCAGGAAGCTCATTCTCCTGCTGTGGGAGCCTGGTGTTGCTGCTGAATCATAGAATCCCTATAGTGCAGGGGAATGCCATTCAGCCTATCGAGTCTATGCTAACACTATGAAAGAGCACTCTATCAACTCCTCCGCCCATCCCCGCACCGTGTAACCTAACCTACACATCTTTGGACACGAAGGGGCAATTTATCACGGTCAATCCACCTAACCTGCACATCTTTGGGCTGTAGGAGGAAACCGGAGCACCCGGAGGAAACGCACGCAGACAGGGGGAAAACTTGAAAACTCCACACAGGCAGTCAGCCAAGGGCAGAATTGAACCCGGGTCCTGGCGCTGTGAGGCAGCAGTGCAAACCACTGTGCCACCATGATATAATTGGGAGATGTGTAAGACTGCTTCACATCTTTTCACCCTCCCAGTTCCCCACCCTTTGCCACTCACTAGTTTCTCCTTCTCTAATGCAGTGGGAAAAAACATTTCAACCCTTCTTATCCCTGAGCCAAGATTGGAATTGTACCAATTCCAATTGGGGGGAGCAAGAGTCTAAATAAACACAGAAAAACTTTCCGGGGGATGGCTGCCCAGGCTGAGGGCAGTTGTGGGGAGCAGCTTGGCTGCTGAGTCCATGGACTTGGGGTGTCTCCCACGTGATTGGGGTGGCCTGGCTCAGACCGCCATTGCTGCAGTCTGTCTTTTAATTACACCCCCTTGATGCTACTTACAGGCTCCTGTTTGCTCACACTGCTGGGGGCTGCCTATGTCCTTTAAATGCTCAGATGGCCTCTGATCATCTGGTAGTCCACCCAGGCCACACCTCTGGACACCCCAGCTGTATCATCAAGCGGATGGGCGTGGCCAAGCTCAATCAAGGGCCCACCAAGGGTTGACGCTCCTCAGAGACGCTGCTCCATTGCAGAGGAAGCAGGGGGTCATCAGAGCTTACCTCAACCAGAGGAGCCCTGCTTCTGGGCTTTGGAGCCCTCTCCTAGGTTCTAAGCTCCTCTCAGGACAGAGGCCTCACACGTGACCGCCACCCGTCCTGATCACCAGCTGTCTCCACTTGGTGAGGATGGCAGCACTGACTGCCTCTGTCGCCATCTCCCAGGCGGTATTCAGGAGGGCAGGTTTGAGTGTGTGACCCACCCTGGGGGAGAGGGTGACCTTCCGCTTCTCACTGGCATGGAGCTGTGGGTTCACCTCGGCGTCCCGAACTTGGGAGTGGGGGTGATGGACAGGTCTTCTATGAGCCATCTTGGTGGCTGCAGGGACTGTGGCGTAAGTAGAGCGCTTAAAAACAGCTTCATCTGTCATGCTCTTAGGCGCTAACTCCGGCCCAACGGTTAGAACGGGAATTGCTCTGAATTAGCACTGGCAGAGTGTTGGCCAATTTGCATGTCCTGATTCTCTTGTTGAAGCACCCTCCAATGGGAGCTCTAACCCCATGCAATTCAAACCCTCCATCCACACTTAGGCTGCAATCTAATGGCCGAATTGCACCCGACGTAGATCTGAGTGAGACAGTTAGATAGCGGGAAAGACCAAAATCGAGATTTGCGCCGACGCAAAACATTTTGCTATCTAAGCGGCCCGCTCCCAATGGCGAGTTCCAGATCTCGCCCAAAGATGCGGAGAAAAGCGCAAACCTCAATTTCAATCTCATTCGAGATGGAAGTCAAATCTAATGGCCTCCCAGGATTTACCTGGCTCTCCAGTGAGATATCACACCGGTCTCGTTTAGTACTCCGTTTCAAAAACATGAAGCTGACGCAATGGCTGCTGAGGGGGCCTGAGGAGGTTAGTAGCCATTTCCATGCAGCTCAAGGGCACCAGAGTTGTTGGGGAGTGCGGGTGGAGAACACCCCAGGGGGGTTGGGCTTAAAGTCTTCCATGTCGGGGTTGCCCCGGGCTGAAAGGTGTGGGGGTGCAGGCAGGCCTGCTGCGAAAATTAATGTGACAGAGGTCCCACAAATATCAGGTGTAACGTGTTTTAATAGGGCACACAATAGACATTTCCATTTCCCATAACTACAGATAGTGACCCCCCTCAGAGTCCCCCAGTGCTAACCCAAGTGCTCTTCCATCTTCTTCATCTTACGTGATCTAAAGCTACGTCTAGGAGTGTTCCCAGGATATACATCAGAGGAGGAGGCAGCTTGCTGTTGCCCATGCCCTGGGGCCTTTGATGACCTTGGCGGACGTCCTCTGGAGGGCCTGGAGTAGGGGAGACCCGGCTGACTTGCTGGTGTCACTGGCATTGCTGTGCCACCTTGTTCTGCCCGCTGCCCTTGAGATGCGCTGGTGTAAGGAGGGGGTGATTCAGAAGATCTGGAGGCCACCTCTATCTCCCCGATGGCAGGCCCCTGGTTGGCCTCCAGCTGTTCCTCCTCCCTGATGGTGCCAGCAGGATCCTGGGGACGCCATGGGATGGAGGAGCAGGCGCAGTAAGCTCCAGCGGCCTCTGGGTTATCTGGCGCTGCCAGTCCTGGAGACTCCCCATTGCCTAAACTATGGTGTCGATGCCCTCAGCCTGCTTCCCAGTGTCTGGACCATGCTCTGAAATGCCTTGGTAATGTCCACCTACGTCTGGGACATGACCCTCAGTGACTGAGACATGTTGTTGAGGCACTCAGCTGTGCTAGTCACTGACTGAACCACGCCTTGGATACCACCATTCATGGTGCAGATGTCGTGCATCAAACTTTCTGTCATAATATGCACCCATGCACATCATGAGGTAAAAGCAGGCAGTGACAGACACCCAGGTGAGCCAATCAATAGACAGAACAGAACACGACCAATCACAAGATGGGAGACCAGAGGGGGGGGGCTTCCACCTATAAAACACACGAGGCATCAGCACTCTGCCTCTTTCCACTGGTGATAGCTGTAGTGACAGTCAGGGTGTACAAATCATTCAACACCTCCTACACGTGTATCAGAGCTAGCCTGGTCTAGTTAGCTTACTTTAGTTTACTTAGAGTAGTAGAGTCAACCCACAGGCAGCTGTGTGCTTCGTTACTAGAGTTCAATAAAACTTATATTGACCAACGCTCACGTTTGGTGTTGGTGTATACTTGATCAGGTAATTGTATTGTGCGTAATCTGTGTTACCCCAGGGTGAACAACACGACATGATACCAGAAGTGGCTGCTACTTCTAAGTAATTTACCTCCGAAAATTCACTGAACATAGAACATAGAACTTTACAGCGCTGTACAGGCCCTTCAGTCCTCGATGTTGCGCCGACCTGTGAAACCACTCTAAATCCAATCTACACTATTCCCTTATCGTCCATATGTCTGTCCAGTGACCATTTGAATGCCCTTAGTGTTGGCCAGTCCACTACTGTTGCAGGCAGGGCATTCCACTCCCTTACTACTCTCTGAGTGAAGAACCTACCTCTGACATCTGTCCTATATCTATCTCCCCTCAATTTAAAGCTATGTCCCATCATGCTAGACATCATCATCCAAGGAAAAAGGCTCTCACTGTCCACCCTATCTAATCCTCTGGTCATGTTGTATGCCTCAATTAAGTCACCTCTTAACCTTCTTCTCTCTAACGAAAACAACCTCAAGTCCCTCAGCCTTCCCTCATAAGATCTTCCCTCCATACCAGGCAACATTCTGGTAAATCTCCTCTGCACCCTTTCCAATGCTTCCACATCCTTCCTATAATGCGGCGACCAGAATTGCACGCAATACTCCAAATGTGGCCGCATCAGAGTTTTGTACAGCTGCAACATGACCTCATGGCTCCGAAACTCAATCCCTCTACCAATAAAAGCTAACACACCGTACGCCTTCTTAACCTGGGTGGCAACTTTCAGGGATCTATGTACATGGACACCAAGATCTCTCTGCTCATCCACACTGCCAAGAATCTTACCATCCTGTTATTCCTTCCAAAATTAATCACCTCACACTTTTCTGCATTAATCTCCATTTGCCACCTCTCAGCCCAGCACTGCAGCTTATCTATGTCCCTCTGTAACTTGTAACATCCTTCCGCACTGTCCACTACTCCACCGACTTTAGTGTCATCTGCACATTTACTCACCCATCCTTCTACGCCCTCCTCCAGGTCATTTATAAAAATGACAAACAGCAGTGGCCCCAAAACAGATCCTTGTGGTACACCACTAGTAACTGGACTCCAGTCTGAACATTTCCTATCAACCACCACTCTTTGTCTTCTTCCAGCGAGCCAATTTCTGATCCAAACTGCTAAATCACCCTGAATCCCATGCCTCCGTATTTTCTGCAGTAGCCTACCATGGGGAACCTTATCAAACGTTTTACTGAAATCCATATACACCACATCAACTGCTTTACCCTCATCCACCTGTTTGGTCACCTTCTCAAAGAACTCAATAAGGTTTGTGAGGCAAGACCTATCCTTCACAAAACCGTGTTGACTATCTCTAATCAAATTATTCCTTTCCAGATGATTATACATCCTATCTCTTATAAACCTTTCCAAGACTTTGCCCACAACAGAAGTAAGGCTCACTGGTCTATAATTACTGGGGTTGTCTCTACTCCCCTTCTTGAACAAGGGGACAAGATTTGCTATTCTCCAGTCTTCTGGCACTATTCCTGTAGGCAAAGATGACTTAAAGATCAAAGCCAAAGGCTCAGCAATCTCCTCCCTAGCTTCCCAGAGAATCCTGGGAAAAATCCCATCCGGCCGAGGGGACTTATCTATTTTCACACTTTCCACAATTGCTAACACCTCCTACTTATGAACCTCAAGCCCTTCTAGCCTAGCAGCCTGAATCTCGGTATTCTCCTCCCCAACATTGTCTTTTCCTTGGGTGAATACTGACGAAAAATATACATTTAGCTCCTCTCCTATCTCCTCGGACTCCACGCACAACTGTCCTTGACTGGCCCTACTCTTACCCTGGTCATTCTTTTATTCCTGACATATCTATAGAAAGCTTTAGGGTTATCCTTGACCTACCTGCCAAAGACTTCTCATGTCCCCTCTTGGCTCTTCTTAGCTCTCTCTTTAGGTCCTTCCTAGCTAACTTGTAACTCTCGAGTGCCCTAACTGAACCTTCATGTCTCATCTTTACATAAGTCTCCTTCTTCCTCTTGACAAGTGTTTTGACTGCTTTAGTAAACCACGGTTCCCTCGCTCGACCACTTCCTCCCTGCCTGGCAGGTACATACTTATCAAGGACACGCAGTAGCTGTTCCTTGAACAAGCTCCACATTTCCATTGTGCCCATCCCCTGCAGTTTTCCTCTCCATCTGATGCATCCTAAGCCTCATCGTACCATAATTGCCTTTCCCCCAGATATAACTCTTGCCCTGCGGTATATACCTATCCCTTTCCATCACTAAAGTAAACATAATCGAATTGTGATCACTATCACCAAAGTGCTCACCTATCTCCAAATCTAACACCTGTCCTGGTTCATTATCCAATACCAAATCCAATATGGCCTCGCCTCTCATTCGCCTATCTACATACTGTGTCAGGAAACCCTCCTGCACACAGTGGACAAAATCGGGCCCATCTAAAGTACTTGAACGTTAGCGTTTCCAGTCAATATTTGGAAAGTTAAAGTCCCCCATAACAACTACCCTGTTGCTTTCGTTCCTATCCAGAATCATCTTTGCAATCCTTTCATTTACATCTCTGGAGCTTTTCGGAGGCCTATAGAAAACCTCTAACAGGGTGACCTCTCCTTTCCTGTTTCTAACCTCAGCCCATACTACCTCAGTAGACGAGTCCTCATAAAACGTCCTTTCTGCCACCGTAATACTGTCCTTGACTAACAATGCCACCCCTCCCCCTCGTTTACCACCTTCCCTGAGCTTACTGAAATATCTAAATCCTGGCACCTGCAACAACCATTCCTGTCCCTGCTCTATCCATGTCTCTGAAATGGCCACAACATCGAAGTCCCAGGTACCAACCCATGCCGCAAGTTCACCCACCTTATTCCGGACGCTCCTGGCATTGAAGAAGACACATTTTAAACCACCTTCCTGCCTGCCGGTACACTCCTGCAACCTTGAAACCTGAGTCATGACCTCACTACTCTCAACCTCCTGTATACTGGAGCTACAATTCAGGTTCCCAATCCCTTGCTGAACTAGTTTAAACCCTCCCAAAGAGCATTAGCAAATTTCCCCCCCAGGATATTGGTACCCCTCTGGTCCAGGTGTAGACCATCCCATTTGCAGACCAGGAGTGATTCTACTCCGGCGACAGAACTTTCCAAACGGAGAATTTTGCCCTTAGCTATTTTTCGGGAGAATCGCTCCTGTTGTTGCGACTTTAATGGCAAGATAAAGGCGGGGTGAGTTTCCTGCTTATCCGTGTTTAGAAACCGCGGGCATAATTCGGTGGCTTCGGCATGCCTGAGGGTCCTCTCGTGAGATTTGCGATGCTCGAAACATCTTGAGGGATCGATTGGAATCTCGCGAGACATCGTGACCTGAATTTCACCCTCACTGGGTTCGCCGGATTCTCCCAACGCCAGGACTCAATGCCCATGCCTGCAATACCTCACCAGAGCACCATTTAGTGCTGGTTCACACAAACATGGACCAGGTGTAAAGGCACCTGCAGGGTCTCCCATGACATTAGAGATCTCTGGATGGTCGAGGACAGGGAAGGGTAGTACTCTGGCACCCAGGCACCTTGGAAGTGCCAGGGTGCCTGGGTGCAAGGTTGGCAATGCCAGGGATTGGGCCCAGGGGCCTTACTGGGCAGAGGGGGGTGAGAGGGAGTTGCCGGGGGACTCCCATAGGTTGGAAGGGGAGGCATGTGTCGTAAATGGTGGGTTGAAAGAGGAGGGGGCAAACGATCGGGCCAGCCTTCCAAAATGACGCCCCAAACTGCGAGGAAATCCGTCTAAGTGTGCCCTCGGCGGAGAGAATCTCCCGAGGCCCAAAAAGCAGCAAAGTGCCGTTGCATTGAGAAATGTTTCTCGGCAGCCGTCTGTTAAATGTGCCCGAAACTGGACATAGAATCTTTTGGGGTGAATCTCGCCACACATTTATATTCATTTGTGTCACGTGAATGTTCATTAAAAGGCCAACTCATTGGAGTCACATTCCCCTTCCAAGTTAAAATGGTGTGTTCCCCAACGCATGCACGTCGGCAAAAGCAACATTCGCATACCTCAAAGTCATTGAACTGAAGCTTGCCCAGTGCATGTCACTTAGTCAGCTTTGCAATTGCATATAAGTGGCATGTACTGGGCAAGCTTCAGCTTATCAACGACTTTGAGGAACACGGATGTTGCTTTTGCCGACACGTAAGGATGTTGTTGCAAGTTTCTGGCTGCCTGTATTACAAGCTGCACCAAGGTTAGACACGGGAGGCGATACCAGCAATGAAAGGAGAGACAGGGGCAGTACTCAGGAGTGTCATGGAGTTATACTGCGGTATTCGCCGTCGGTGGGAACCCCCTGCCCGCCGGCAGCACACCCTCTGGCCCGCGTGACCCGACGGCGTGGGGTGGCCCACAATGGGAATCCCGATGCCTGCAGGGCGCACTGCACTTGAAAGCGGGGCTGGCGGGAGGGAGAATCCCTCCCATAGAGTATTACTGCGTGGAAAGAGGTCCTTCGGCCCATCGCGTCATGACAACCATTAACATCTAACTATTCTAATCTCATTTTCTAGGACCTGGCCCATAGCCTTGTATGAAATGGCATTCCAAGTGCTCACCTAAATACTTCTTAAAAGGTGTAAGGGTTCCCGCCTCTACCACCCTTTCAGACAGTAAGTTCCAGATTCCAACCACCCTCTGGGTGAAAAAGGTTTTCCTCACATTGCCTCTAAACATCCTGCACATTACCATAAATCTTTGCCCCCTGGTTATTGACCCACCAAGGGGAAAAATACCTTCCTATCCATGCTATCTATGTCCCTCATAATCTTATACACCTCAATCAGGTCCCCCCACAGCCTTCACTGCTCCAGGGAAAACAAACCCAGACAATCCAGTCTCTCTTGATAGCTGAAACACTCCAGCCCAAGCAACATCCTGGTGATATCTTCTGCACCCTCTCCAGTGCAATCACTTCCTTTCCAAAGTGTGGTAACCAGATCTGCAGACAGTACTCAAGCTGGGGCCTAACCAGCATTTTATACAACTCCAGCATTACCTTCCTGCTCTTATATTCAATGATGTGGAGGTGCCGGCATTGGACTGGGGTGAGCAAGTAAGAAGTATTACAACACCAGGTTAAAGTCCAACAACACCAGGTTAAAGTCCAACAGCTTTGTTTCGAATCACTAGATTTCAGAGCACTGCTCCTTCCTCAGGTGAGTGCATTTATTCCCGTTTCGAGCCCAATAAACGGTGAATGTTATACTCAATGCCTCAGAAGACCTGCTGTCTTCAGGGATCTATGGACATGCACACCAAGGTCCCTCGGATCCTCTGTACTTCCAAGGGCCCTCCCATTCATTGTATATTCCTTGCCTTGATAGTTCTCCTAAAATGCATTACCTCACACTTTTTATGGTTAAATTCTGTTTGCCACTCTTTTGCCCATCTAACCAGCCCGTCTATATCATCCTGTAATCTACGGTCTTGCTCCTCACTATTGACCACACCACCAATTTTTGTGTCATCTGTGAACTTACTTATAATTCCTCCTACATTCACACCAGATCATTCATGTATACTATAAACAACAAGGGACCCTGCAGAACACAACTGGACACGGGCTACCATTCACAAAAATAACCTTCGACCATCACCCTCTGCCTCCTACCACTAAGCCAGTTTTGGATTTAGTTTGCCAAATTGCCCTGGATCCCATTGGCTCTTACCTTCTTCATCAGCCTCCCATGTGGGACCTTGTTAAAGGCCTTACTCAAGTCCATGCAGACCACGTCAACCACACTCTCCTCATCTACTCACCTACTCACCTCCTTAAAAAATTCAATCAAATTTGTAAGACATGATCTCTCCTTGACAAAACCATGCTGACTATCCTTGATTAATCCTTGCCTCTCCAAATGAAGATTAATTCTGTCCCTCAGACCTTTTTCCAGTAGATTGCCTACCACTGAAGTCAGACTCACTGGCCTGTAATTTTCTGGTTCTTCCCTGCTTTCCTTCTTGAATAACGGCACGACATTAGCTGTCCTCAGTCCTCTGGCACCTCCCCTGTGGCCAGAGAAGATTTGAATTTTTTTGTCAGAGCTGCTGCAATGTCCTCTCTTGCCTCCCACAGGAACCTAGGATACATGTCATCTGGCCCTGGGGATTTATCAATTTTAAGGCCTGGTAAAAATTTTAATACCTCCTCCCTCTCACTATTTAGTCATTCAAGTAAGTTACAGTGTGCCTCCCTGATTTCTACACCGATATCATCCTTCTCCGCAGTGAACACAGATGCAAAGTACTCATTTAAAACCTTGCCAATATCTTCCAGTTCCACACATAAATTGCCTCGTTGGTCCCTAATGGGCCCTACTTTTACCCTGGTCAACATCCTGCCCTTGACATACTTGGAAAACATCTTTGAATTTTCCTTTATTTCATCCGCCAGTGCTTTTTCATGCCCCCTCTTCGGTCTCCTAATTTCCTTCCTAAGTAAACTGCACTTTCTCTCTACCTCTCGGTTTTTCCATATCCAACCCTAAGTACCGCTTTATATCCAAGGTTCTCTGTACTTATTGCTCCCACCCTTCACTATCACAGGAACATGTTGGCCCTGTACTGTCTCTATTTCCTTTTTGAATGAATCCCATTGCTCTGATATAAGTTTCCTGCAAGTAGTTGCTCCCAGTTACCTTTGGACAGATCCTGTCTTATTTTATTAAAATTGTTCCTCCGCCAATTAAGAAGTTTAATTTCTGGTCTATTTATGTCTCTTTCCATAACAACCTTAAATTCTACTGAGTCAGGTCACTGTGTCCAAAATGCTCCCACACTGAATCTTCATCCACTTGCCCAGCTTTGTTCCCTAAACCTAGATCCAGCACCGTCCCCTCCCTTGTAGGATTTTCTATGTATTGGCATAAAAAGCTCTCCTGGATGCATTTTAAGAATTCTGCCCCCTTTAGGTTTTTCACACTTTGACTAACATAATTAATATTGGGGAAGTTGAATTACCTTACTACTACTACCTGATTTTTTTTTTACAGTTCTCAGAGATTTACCTACACATCTGCCCTTCTATCGCTCCCTGACTGTTCGGGGCCTATTGTACACTCCCAGCAATATGATCGCTACCTTTTTGCTACTAAGTTCTACCCATATGATTCCATTTGAGGAACCTACTAAGATAGCATCATGAAGTTCTCCCTAATCAATAATGCAATTCCTCCTCCTCTTATACCTCACCCCCTATCACACCTGAAACTTTTGTACCCTGGGACGTTCAACTGCCAATCCTGCCCTTCCTTCAAACAAGTTCCTGTGATTGCAATAATGTCGTAATTCCATATGCTGATCAATACTCTGGAGTTCATCAGTGTTACCCGTTAGGCCCCTTGCAAAAAACAAATGCAGTTTAGCCTCCCAATTCTCCAATGTGCCTTATTATACCCGTGTCTACTCTGCCCACTGGACTTGCCTGGTTTATCCTTTATATTTGACTCCATCTTCTCACCCACTGTACAGTTACTTTGGATCCCATCTCCCTTCCAAATTAGTTCAAATCCTGCCCAGTAGCATGAACAAATCTCCCTGCTAGGATATTTGTCTCCCTCCAATTCAGGTGCAAACCATCCTGCTTATACAGGTCCCACCTGACCCAGAAGCGATGCCAATGATCCAAGTATCTAAAACCCTCCCTCCTGCACTATCCCTTTAGCCACACGTTTATCTGGCCTATCCTATTTCTATACTTACTTGTCCATGGCACAGGAAGTAATCCTGATATCACAACATTAGGGGTCATGTTTTTTAATCTCCTGCCTAACTCCCGAATTTCACATTGCAGGACCTCATCCCTCTTTGCACCAATGTGTATTATGACCTCAGGCTGAACACCCTCCCCTTTCAGAATGTCATGCAGCCGCTCCATGATCCTGACACCAGGAAGACAACATACCATTCTGGAGTCGTGCTCGCAGCCACAGAAACGCCTGTGAATTCTCCTCACTATTGAATCCCCCACCACTATAGCTCACTTAGCCCTTCTCTGGAGTGGCACGTCTTCTGTCCCACGTTCAAACACCCTACGTCACATCTGGTCTCAGTTACAATATTGTTTCAAGCTTGTCGAATGTACCTTCATATCAGAACTTGTAGTACATTATTCGTACCATTTGGGACAGTCATAGACGGTATTCAAACGATTATAGCTTACTCATATTTCTAGATATTCAGTAATTTTCAAGAATCATTTTAGCTAATATTTTAAAAGATCCCCTTCCATAATTGTTGAATCCAGCAGTCAGCATGTTAACGTAATAATTCACCCCACAACGGACCTGCAGTGAATTAATGTCTGTTTAATATGGCACCTGAAACTTCAATCCCACTGGGTAACAGCAGGCAAGAGGAATCATTGCCTGCCCGCCATGAGATTTGTTGAGCTCCTCGCTAATGAATTGTTAATACAGAGCTGAAAAGTAGAATATCGGGTATGGAAATTCACCCCTCGATCCAGCAGGAATCACATTGACTTTTCGTCATTATACTTAGTCTCCAGATTGGAAATGCCACCTCAGAAATCGTTTCTGAGTAAGAAGGTTATGATGCTTAATCAACATTGAAAACAAATTACCTTATTTATTTCATCATTGTTTATCGCTGCCATGTTTCCCTCATTTATTAAATTGGCTGGATTCTCCAGTCCCCCAGCCGCGGGTTGCTCGGCGAAGCGATGCATGCTGGCGGTGGGATTCTCTACTCCAGCTGCTTGCCAATGGGATTTCCCATTGAAGTCGCTCCGCGCTGTCGTGTTGGGTGTTCTGATGCACAAATGATCCAACATGGCTGTAGATGGTACAACTCTGTTTTATTGTCTAATCAACGGTAACAACTAACTACTGGCTTGGGTACGTGCTTCACCAGTTAACCTGTGGATCCAGGCCTATCACTATCTTAGTGAGGCACTCAGCACATGGTCTATGTCTGAGTGGCACGCTGTGAGCTCTGTGCTCTGAGCTATCTCATGATAGAATGAGCGGGAACTGTGGTGTTCCCTGTTTTATAGTGCGTGTGCTCTCACTGGTGATTGGCTGCGATGTTATGTGTGTGCTGGTTGGTCCAACTGCCTGTCCATCAGTGTGTGTGTGATTGCACAATGATATGCTGATGTGGATATCATGACATCCCCCCTTTCACAAAGGATGTGTGCCTACATGCTAATAAATAGAAATGTGTATTGAGTGCATCTGAGTATGTGTGTGCAATATTTACAACATGTACATGAGGCTAAACTATATACAGAGGAAGGTGTCAGGTGCAACAGAACAATGATGTTGTACCAATAACAGAACAAATGCAATCAACAAACGACGAGAGAAAACTCTGGAACATTGAACGACAAGAAAAGAAACTCGTTAACAGTACTGTAAAACAATTCAGTGAGTCCAATGTGTTAACAGGCTCATAAGTCAAGTCTCTCAGGTGGGCGACGAATTCGGGTTGACCGCCTCAAGGGTGGGTCAGGATCCACCGGCTGAGGAATGGGCCTGGCCACGGGCGAGAGAGGAATAGGCAGAGTGGCAGGAAGCTAAACAAAGTCGACATCAGGGACAACAGGAGGGCATGGCACCGGTGCAGGATCTCGTAGCGAGCGCGGAATCAAACGAAGGGCCCGCTGATTACGGCGGCGAATAGAGCCATCAGGCATATGAACCAGGAATGAGCGGGGAGCCACGTGGCGGAGAACCTTGGCGGTTGCCGACCAGCCACCCTCCGGTAGGGGTATGCGGACGTTGTCTCCAGTCGCCAGGGCAGGAAGATCAGTCGCCCAAGCGACATGTGCCACCTTCTGCTGAGCACGTTGTTGTTGCATCTTTCGCAATACTGGAGCATGGTCGAGGTCAGGAACATGAATGGACGGCACAGTGGTCCTGAGGGTGTGACCCATCAACAGCTGGGCTGGCGAGAGGCCCGTGGACAGTGGGGCCGAGCGATAGGCCAGCAGGGCTAAACAGAAGTCAGATCCGGCATCAGCAGCCTTGCAGAGGAGCCGCTTCACAATGTGAACGCCCTTTTCCGCCTTGCCATTCAACTGAGGATGCAAAGGACTGGACGTCACGTGCGTGAAGTTGTATGAAGTGGCAAAGGAAGACCATTCTTGACTCGCAAAGCAAGGCCCGTTGTTAGACATGACGGTGAGCGGAATTCCATGGCGAGCAAAGGTTTCTTTGCATGCCCGGATGACAGCTGATGACGTCGTGTCGTGCAGGCGTATGACCTCCGGATAAGTTGAGAAGTAGTAAATAAGAATAATGTAGTCCCTGCCGAGCGCATGAAAGAGGTCCACGCCCACCTTCGACCAGCGGGACGTGACCAACTCATGGGGCTGAAGGGTCTCAGGGGGCTGCACCGGCTGAAACCCCTGGCAGGTGGGGCAATTGAGCACCATGTTGGCGATGTCATCGCTGATGTCCAGCCAGTACACAGCCTCTCGGGCCCTCCACCTGCACTTTTCAACTCCGAGATGGCCTTCGTGCAGTTGTTCGAGGACAAGCCGGTGCATGCTGTGTGGGATCACGATCCAGTCCAACTTCAAGAGGACACCATCAATGACGGCCAAGCCGTCCCGGACATTGTAAAATTGTGGGCACTGCCCCTTGAGCCACCCTTCCGTCATGAGGCACATCACACATTGTAGAAGGGGGTCAGCCACAGTCTCACGGCGAATGTGGGCCAGGCGTGCATCAGTGGCCGGCAGATTGGCCGATGTGAAGGCTACCTGTGCGTCGACCTGACAAACGAACCCCTCCGAGTCGGGCGGTGTGTTGACCACCCTGGACAGAGCATCTGCGATGATGAGACCCTTTTTCGGGGTGTAGACAAGTTGGAAGTCGTACCTCCGGAGCTTGAGCAGAATGCGCTGGAGGCGAGGGGTCATGTCGTTGAGGTCCTTCTGAATGATGCCGACCAGGGGGCGATGGTCGGTCTCCACAGTGAACTGCGGAAGACCATATATATAGTCGTGGAACTTGTCGATGCCAGTCAACAGGCCTAGGCACTCCTCAATCTGCGCATAGCGCTGTTCTGTGGGGGTCATGGCCCGCGACGCATCGGCGACCGGAGCCCATGATAAGGTGTCGTCCCGTTGCAGGAGTACCACCCCAATGCCGGACTGGCTGGCGTCAGTTGAGATCTTTGTTTCCCGTGTGGTATTGAAAAATGCCAGTACCAGGGCAGTGGTGAGCTAGACCTTGAGCTCCTCCCATTCACTCTGGTGTGCGGGCAGCCACTGGAATTCCGTTGTCTTTTTGATCAGGTGGCGAAGAGCAGTCGTGTGCGAAGCAAGGTTAGGAATGAACTTCCCCAGGAAGTTGACAATCCCGAGAAAGCGTAGCACTGCCTTCTTGTCTGCCGGCTGCGGCATGGCTGCGATGGCTGCCACTTTGTCGGCATCCGGCCGCACACCCGACCGGGAGATGTGGTCCCCCAAAAACGTTAGCTCAGTCTAGCCAAAAGAGCATTTGGCTCGGTTAAGGCGCAGGCCCTGATCCCGTATCCATGCAAAGACATGCTGGAGACGACTGATGTGCTCCTGTGGTGTGGTGGACCAGATGATAATGTCGTCTACGTAGACGCGTACCCCTTCAATGCCCTCCATCATCTGTTCCATGATGCGATGGAACACTTCTGAGGCCGAAATGATGCTGAATGACATCCTATTGTAGCAGTATCTGCCAAATGGAGTGTTGAAAGTGCACAGCTTCCTGCTGGACTGATCCAATTGAACCTGCCAAAAGCCCTTTGAGGCATCAAGCTTGGTGAATATTTTTGCCCGAGCCATCTTGCTCGTGATTTCTTCTCGTTTGGGAATAGGGTAGTATTCCCTCATAATGTTGTGATTTAAATCTTTTGAGTCGATGCAGATCCGGAGCTTGCCGGAGGGCTTCTTGACGCACACCACAGAGCTGACCTATGGCGTTGGTTCCGTGACCCGGGAAAGCACTCCTTGGTCCTGCAGGTCCTGCAGCTGCTGCTTGAGGCGGTCCTTGAGTGGTGCTGTGTCTCTACGAGGTGCGTGAATGACTGGGGTGGCGTCCGGTTTGAGCCGTATTCTGTACGTGTAGGGCAGTGTGCCCATGCCCTCGAAAACCTCCTGGTTGTGCGCGAGGAGTGAGTGGAGCTGCGCCCTAAAGTTTGCAGCTGGGAAATCGGACGTGCCTTCTGGAGACAGAGTGTGTACCTGCTGAACGAGGTGGAGGATCTTGCACGCCTGTGCGCCTAACAGAGAGTCCTTCGAGTATCCTACGATTTCAAATGATAATGTGGCTTTGTGTGAGTTGTGTGTAACTTCGAGCTGGCAGGACCCCGTGGCCGGGATGACGTTTCCATTGTAGTCAACCAGCTGACAGTGGGATGGCAGAATCGGTGGTTTAACCTTCAAGGTCTGGAAGGCTGACGATGCGAGGCGATTGGCGGAGGCACCAGTATCCAGGCGAAATGCGATCTGGGATCGGTTGACCGTTAGGGTGGCACACCACTCATCGCCCGGATCAATGCTGTGCACTGGCAGCGGCTGGTGGTTCCGACTTGGGGACATCCGGTTCTTGTGGATTACCGCAGCGCGGAAGGGCTCCCTGTCTTCGGTATCGCTGATCTGCACACTATCTGGATATGACTCAGTGAAGGTGGGCTGAATCACCCACACGTCCCTGCGAGGCTGGCGGAATTGATGGGAGTTGGCAGGTTTAGCTGCTCGACAGCAGGCAGCATAGTGGCCCATCCTGCCACATCATAGGCATTGTCGCGCTTTGGCTGGACATTGCCGCTTTAAGTGGGTGGAGCCACAGTTGCCGCACGTTGTGACATCATGCCGTTTGTTGCGTTCGTTGCGCCATCGCGCATGCGCGGTGTGGTCCTGCATAGAGCGCACCTGCGCATCACGTTCCTCTGCGTCAACGTCCCCTCTTTTGGCGCGTAAAAGAGCGGGAGGCCTCGGAAAGCATGCGAAATGGCTGCCCTCGTCCGGGCCGTGGGCCGGGAGGTACTCGATCGACTGGACCCGCTCCGCCTCGTGGGGCCCGTGACGTGCCGTTTTGGCCGCCTGGATTTGGGAGGACCGGCTGGTCGCGTTCTCATGGAGGACGCAGGTCTTGATGGCAGTCGCGAGGGTGAGTCGCTTTATTTTAAGGAGCTGCTGGCATAGGGTGTACGAGCTGACCCCAAAAACTATCTGATTCTGTATCTTGGAGTTGGAGGTGGCCCCAAGGACTGCGTGAGGATTCGGAGATGTGTTAAGTAAGATTGGAAAGGCTCATCCTTACCCTGCAGATGCTGCTGGAATAGGTACCTCCCGAAGCTCTCATTGACTTCCACGCTGAAGTGTTCATCGAACTTCAGAAGCACCGACTTATATTTTGTTTTGTCCTCGCCTTCCGCGAATGCCAGGGATTTATAGATGTGGATGGGTGTTGCCCCGCCGTGGAGAGGAGGAGGGCAATCTTCCTGGTGTCCGATGCATTCTCCCTGTTTGTGGATTCGAGGAAGTGCTGGAAGCGCTGTTTAAACAGCTTCCAGTTTACGCCGAGATTGCCAGCGATTTGGAGCGGCTGCGGCGGGCTGATGTTTTCCATGGAGCAGGATGGCGGATTTCTGAAAGGGTGCAGGTAGGTCTCACGGTCGCTGGTTTGCATCCACTACTGGTATCATGTCGTGTTGGGTGTTCTGATGCACAAATGATGCAACACGGCTGTAGATGGTAGAACTCTGTTTTATTGTCTAATCAACGGTAACAACTAACTACTGACTTGGGTACCTGTGGACCTGTGGACCCAGCCCTATCACTATCTTAGTGAGGCACTCAGCACATGGTCTATGTCTGAGTGGCACGCTGTGAGCTCTGTGCTCTGAGCTATCTCCTGGTAGAATGAACGGGAACTGTGGTGTTCCCTGTTTTATTGTGCGTGTGCTCTCACTGGTGATTGGCTGCGATGTTATGTGTGTGCTGGTTGGTCCAACTGCCAGTCCATTAGTGTGTGTGTGATTGCACCATGATATGCTGATCTGCATATCATGACACGCGCCACCAAGAAATCTGCAGGCGGGGTTGCGCTGCTGCGGGAAAAGAAGACTCCCGACAGTATTCCAGCCCAAGAATACTTCATTGCCTGCGAAGCACTTTGAGACATTCTGAAGTTGTGAAAGGTACTGGGCAGGATTCGCCGGTTGCCGATGCCAAAATCGCATTTAGCGATCAGCCGGAGAAGACCCGTATGCGCGGAAATCGGGGGCAACGCCACTTTTGCGATGCTCCGCACCCTCGGAAATGGTGTACTCGGGGCACTCCATCGGGACGGCCTCAGGACGTCACCTGAGGCCCTCCCCAGATGCTCCGCCCACGATGGGCCAAGTTCCCAATGGCGTGGAACACTTATCCATTTTTTGTTTCATGAACGCAGCTTGGCAGCTGCGGACTGAGTCGGGGGCGGTGGGGGGGGGGGGGGGGGGGGGGAGAGCTATCATGCATGAGCACTGGTGGGGTGGTGTTGTGCGTTTCTTTTCTACTTGGTCTTTTCTGTGGCACTGTTCCAATTAGGGCAATCAGTGAATTTGCCTTTCTTTCTATGCTATCTGTGTTCGAATGCTCAGAGTCGCCAAGTATCGAATGATACCACCACAAGTTTCAACCGGCTATCGATCAAAGAGCCAAACACCAGTTAGTTAGTTCAAGGTCAAGGGTACTTTATTTACACACAATTAGTCATGCAACATAAACACTACTAGTTAACTACACCTATCGACTAAGACAACCTGTACTTAACTTCGGGCCCCCGGCTTAGGTCAGAGAACAGTGGCCGCTGTTCAATTCTGGATCTCTCGGGTTCAAAGGAGTAACTGCTGCTCAGCTGGGCTCATCCGTCTGGTAGCGGGCGTTGAACTTGGACTCGCTTCTGGTGTTGCTACGATTGGCGATGACCGTGACCAGGGTACCAAGGTTTAAAGAGAGTGAACATATGGCGAACTCTTCTTCTTACACTCGGGGGGTTTTCGCGCTCTTTTGGGCGGTCCTTCGATTTGGGCCTTACTAATTGGGTGATCCCTGATCACTCTGTTCGATTCCTTAGCCAATAAGTGGGTGGGGATCTGGATAGCTGGGCGTGTCCCAAGCGGTCACTGGTCCCATTGTTTGCGTTTTCCCTTGGACAGGACGTGGCGCCAAAATGTCTGGGATTGTCCCGGTTGCTGGAGTACCAGCCCTTTGTTTTCGTGAAGCTGGGCCATCAAATGCTAATCGACCTGATTAACATGCTAATGGGATGGAGTTTCAATACCATCTGGACCTTTGCTGGCAAATATGCATTTCAGGCTCTGAGCCTGCCTGATTCTTGGCTTGTCCATTTTACCCGCCAGTCTTTGCGAGTTGCTCTGTACCTAGTTGGAAGTGGCCACCCCAGATGGCTACACTCCGTCCTCTTGATCCTCAACGCGAAGCGTGAAGGATTGCAATACTGGGTCTTCTTTGTTCTCTTGGGATGCCGGGTACCCTTAACCAAGGACAGGTTCTACTCTGGGTCCAAAAACATTTACCTAATTTCCCTAAACAACACATGTCAAGAACTTCTAGGGGGCCATTTAACATTCGGTAAAAGGAGAACCTCTAACTGTCTCTAACTAGGCTACACTCATGCTGCTATTGAACAATCGAAGAACTTATCTAACAATACAAAATATATCCGATAGCAGCATCACATTTCTTCCTGTCACTGACATTCATACACAGAAAATAAACTTTATTAACAAAACAACAACCGTGGAATTTATTAAAGAGAAAGGTTCAGAAAGCGTGTGGGGTTTGCTGGAGTCCGAGGAAGGGGGCTCTAAATGTGTATACTGGAGGGCGGGAGGCTCTCCTTCTCCATTTCCACAATCTAATGGTCTGAATGACACTGTACAATATGGCTATCACTAGTAAGGCTTCCACGGTGTAGGACAGTGAATACCACTTGACGAGGTTCTCACACCATGTGGGGGTATCGGTGGCTGGGTGTGTGTGTGGTGTAGTGTCCGGGCTGGGGGTGTTGTGTTGGGTGGTCGTGTTCGGGTCCTGTGTGGTGAGGGGGGTAGAGGTAGGTAACGCACGCAACTGGATTGTTCCAGCGACGATCATGATGCCGATCATCAGGGTCGTCTTCATCTTATTTTGGTTTTCCTTCGCCGCGAGTGCCTTCGTATCTCTCTAAGGGAATAAGCATAGTGTCTGTTATAATCGTGTTGTTTAACATCTCGTATGTCCGTCTGTGTCTCCTTAACATCAATCTTCCCATTATAATCATCACCACATGTGACTCCCTCTTTTTTTTTAAACAACCATTTGCGGAGACAAGACATCCCCGGAAAATTCTGTGTCACAGCGCGAGCACTCTTGCAGCCTGTGGTCGATGAGCTGAGTGGGCAGACAATTTCTCCGTCCTCTGCAAACTTGTTTTTCCAACCAAGTGTTTCTTACATGTAAATAGTGTGTGGGGGAATAGCAACCGAAGGGTTGCCGGGAAGGGCAAAAGTAGTGGCAAAGAGCATTCTTTAAACCACAGGACTAGAAAAAACAGAAAAAGAGTTTCGAAAAGAAGCATCCGAATGGGGTGGTGCATATGATTCGCGGCAGGGCAAGAATGGGTGGGATCCCCAGGTAGGGCGGTGATCAGTGCCGTTGCTCCACTACCCGAGCTTGGCTGACCAAATGTATAGGGGGTCCCCAGGCAGGGCAGGGATCAGTGCCGTTACTCCACTGCCTGAGTGACCTTCCAAGAGCAGCAAGAATTTGTGACTATATGGGCTCCAGACAAACTTGCTTCACTAACTGCCATGTGACGTCAGACGAGTAATTATGGCTGCGTCAAGAACTTTGGTGTGAGGCCGAAAGAATAAACTATATCAAGTAATTCAGTGAGATCGACACAAGTAGTCATACAAAGAACAAACATTCAACATTTAAAAAAAACAAATTAAAGAAAGGAAAGCGGGCAGACTCCATCAGGGTACAGGACACCGTAAATCTCAATTGGTTCCTGACTCTCATCATCTGGACACCTCAAGATTCCATTTCAAAAAGATTTGCAAAGGGGTTACCATGGTGGGAGTCAGACTCGGAGTTGTCACCATCTCCCGGGTGACAAACTCTTTCATGGAGTTTGCGTGCTAACGCGGCGTGTGCTGATGTGGGGTCCATTTCGTCATTTCTCATCAAGTGACAGGAATTGTCACGGTGCCAGTGCTTCATGGTCCATAGGGAGGTTGTAAGGGGGCTGTCGCTATCATCGGGTGGCGGGTCAGGTTCCGGTGTGGGCAAATAAATTGTTTCAAAGAGGCTGAGCGTATGGTGGTCGGGGTCTCTGGGCCTGTAGTGACTGGGGCCTGGTTCGTGGGATCTGTGTTCGGGTCTCTCAGGGGCTTCACTAGTGCTGTCGCTGTCGCTGGCAGGCGAATCAAGCGTCAGGGTGAAATTTGATTCTGGGGGCGTGGTCAAGTTCTTGTCTGTGGACGTGCTGCTGCTGCTGGGGGAGAGGGGAACTGGGTTATCAGTGGGCGGGTCCTCATTGTCTGCCATCGCCAATGAGAGGTGGTGCGAGTGGCTGCACTGCGTTCCATAAACCTTAAGCTGATTCACATGGAACCATCCTGATTTTCCGCTTGGAAATGTGATTTTATAAACCGAGGGGCTTAATTTGTCTGAAATTGAATAGGGTCCTGCAAATTTAGGGGAGAGGAATGACCTGGGGTTGTATAAGATGATCATTACTTGCTGTCCGACTGTATACTCTGTCAGGTGTACTGTCTTATCAAAGCAGGCCTTACTCTGCTTTCGTTTAGCGCCTAGTCGAACAGCTGCAGCGAGCTGTGCTGCTTTCATATTCTCTACCAGGTGCTGGACTGCTTCCTCATGGGTCAGGGCGATGACTGCGGGGCTGGCCATATCAAGTCCGAATAGGTATTCGGTACCCTTCATAGATCATCCGGTCATGAGGGTATGGGGGGTATATCCTGTTGAGCTCGACACTGTGTTCCTAATAAACATCAGTGCGAATGGGAGCACTGTGTCCCATGTTTTGTTGTGCTGCTGCACCATTTTCCTAAGTGTGGCCTTTAGGGTCCAATTCATGCGCTCCACAATGCTGCTGGACTGCGGGTGATAGGCAATGTGGAACTTTTGTTTAATTCCAAATATCGTCATTACATTTTTCATGACCCTTCCCGTAAAGTGGGACCCTTGGTCTGACTCAATACTACGAAGGAGTCCCCATCTTGTAAACATCTGCTCTGTTAATATCTTTGCGGTGGCCTTGGTTGTGTTTGTTCTCAATGGGAACGCTTCGATCCATTTCATAAATGTGTCTATCACCACTAACACATATTTGTATCCATTTCTGCAGGGGGAGGGACCAATATAATCCAATTGAAGGTTTGTCCACAGGCCATTTACAGGGCGGGTGTGGCGTAGCTGGGCTTTTCTCGCATACCTATCAGGGTTGTTTTGAACACAAATTAAACAGTTTTCGACGTAATGGGACACGTCGATTTTCAAATCAGGCCACCAGCAGAGGGTTCTGAGGTGGGCAAGGGTGGATTCAATCCCTTGCTGTCCATGTCCGTCATAGAACTTACAAAGTATCTCATTCCTGTCCTGGGTGTGGACTACATAAATTCCATCCTTTAAACCGATTCCCTCATGGACCGTCAAAGAATTTCTAAACTTGTCATAGGGAGCTGGGAAGTTTCCTTTTAAAATGTCTTTTAACGCTTCGTCTTCTTACTGTTCCTGGGCTAGGGCTTGGATGTTGGTCTGTGAGACCTGAACTGCGTGTACTGGGGCACTCTCGGGGGTTTGCCAAAAGTGGTCATGTCGTAAGCCTGCCTTCGCTAGGGTGTCAGCTTTCATATTACTGGGCGGGGAGGAACGATGGTGGCTTCTTACTTTGACGATGCCGTATTCTCTGCATTTCGCTGTCTGAAGGATATGTTTGAGCAGTGGGGCTGAGGGTAGAGGTTTTCCGTCAGCGGAAATAAATCCGCTCGATTCCCACAGGGGTAGGAATTCCATTAGGCTGTTGCAGACGTACAAACTGTCCGAATATATGTCTGCAGGGGTCGGGAATGAATCGGGGTGCTGGACAATGTAAGCAATGGCCGCTAACTCGGCTGCATGTGAACCTAAGTGTCCAGGCAATTTTAAAGCTATCTCTTCTAAAGCGCGTCCCGGCACGTCTTCTACATAAATGCCACCGCCTGTTATCCTATTTCCCTCAAGGACTGTGGAGGAGCCATCTACGTAAATTCTCAGTGCTTTGTCTCTGGGTCCGATACCTGTCTTTCTTGGGACCGACTTGGGAACAAAGGGTCCTGTGATGTGTTTTGGGGCTATGAACCCGCACTCATGTCGGGTCCCTGAATAACGCAAATTATCGGCCAGAAACGTGTGTGCTTTTGTCCGTTTTACAGTGATGCCGCATCCCTGTAGGAGTAGGGTCCATCATGCTGCTCAAATGTGGCTTACTGTGCCGTCTTTTAGTCTGCAATCCAATAAAAGCTGTGTCGGGGTGTGCTCGGTCAAAATGGTAACTGGCTTGAGTCCGGTTATGTACAAGAAGTACTGTACCACCTAGAAAACTGCTAATAGGTGCCTCTCGCAGGCTGAAAATCCTTGTTTGACCGGATCTACGACTCGTGAGGCATTGGCTGCGGGTCCCAAACGGTCGTGCTTTTCCTGCAGGAGTACGGCCGAAAGGGTGCGATCTGTGGTCGCTACCTCTATCGCGTACGGGGAGTGGGGATCTGGGGCTTGCAAAGCGGGGGCTGTGCTCAGGGCGCAGTTCAATGCATCCACGGCATCTGTGTGATGTGGAAGCCATTTCCATGGTGCCTGTTTCTTTAGTAACTCAGAAAGTGGGGTTGCTTCTGTGGCAAATCCGTCTATATGGTTCCGCCAATATCCAACCAGTCCTAAAACTGACCGGAGGGCTGTAACATTTTGGGGCACGGGCAATTTTACAATGGAATCAATTCATTTGAATTCTATTTCAAGCTTCCCATGCGTGATGACTGTACCTAAATATGCGACCTGTTCCTGAAGGATTTGGGCTTTCTTGGGGTTAATTTTGCATCCAATCGTTGTAAGTAGTTCCAATAATTCAGAAAGAAGCAAGATTTACTCTTCCTTGGTGTCAGTCTGTAGGAGCAAGTCGTCCACATACTGAACAAGGCATTCAGGGTGGGAAAATTTAGATAATCCGTTTGCCAATTGCCTGTGAAAAATGGAGGGGAATTGTGGGAGCCTTGTGGAAAGCACATCCACGTGTACTGCTGTTCCTGGAAGGTAAACGCAAATTTATACTGGCATGCTTTGTCCAGTGGTATGGACCAAAAGCGGTTACTGATGTCTAATACCGAAAAAAAATTTCGACTGGAATCCCTGTCTCAACATGGTCTCGGGACCTGTGGCAATGGTGGGGGCTGCTGGGAGAGTCACTTTGTTCAATTCTCTGTAGTCGATGGTCAGTTGCCATGAGCCATCGGGTTTTCTTACTGGCCAAATCGGGGCATTATTTGCCGATGCAACGGGTCGAATCACGCCTTGATTCAATAAACTTTGAATTACCTTGGCTATCACTCCCACGGCTTTCTGGGGAAAGCCGTACTGTTTCTGGGGCTTGGGAACGGGATCTGCAATGTTTACTCCACCTGGGATTTTGCCGCAGTCATGCTTGTGCTGGGAAAATGCTGTCTTATCTCTTTTCAAGACCTCTCTAACCGCTTTGTCTGTGGTAATTGTTTGTGGATCAAACCAGTACTCTCCTACTGAGCTGATTCTATGGGCATAATCTCCTACTGTGAGCGTGACGGGGCTCGTGCTGCTCTAGCCATTTTCCATATGCATCGGTTGACTGGGTCGAATGAAAGGTTGTGTGTTCTCATAAAATCGATACCTAGGATGTGTTCTGCTGCCTGGGGCAAATCTACTAAAACAACCGGATGTTTTGTCCTAATATTACCGAGCTGTATGTCCACAGAGGCTGTGATGTATACCTGCTGGTGGTGATCTGTAAAGCCACTAAGGGTACTGGCATCTGTAGTGGGCCATATCTCTTTCTGGAACATCATGGAGACGTTTAACGTGATTCGGGACCCTCCTGTGTCCAAAGGAACTCTATGGGGTGTTCCCGGACTGTGCCAGCGACTACCGGTCTTCCGGACTTATCCCAAAGAATATCGCAGACCCAGGTTGGGGAGCCCGAACACCGTCAATCAGTGCCATTCATGGGCGAATTATCTGATCAGGCGCTAACGCTGTGAATGGGTTGGGTATTGTTTCTGGGGGGGGGTTTGGGTGCTGATTCCTTTGCTGCTTCGGGGGGGCATTGCATTCTCGGGCATAATGTTCTTCATGTCCGCAATTATAGCATTCCTGTGTCTTGGGGTGCTGCGCTGTACCTCTGCCTTCATTTACCCATGTGGGGTCTTGGTGTGCCCTTACTGCATTCATTGTGACATCTACTCTCTCATGTTCTGTCTTTTTCTGTTCAGACTGTTCCCAAGCTCTGGACAATTGTTTCAGAACCCACACTTCATTGTCTGAGGGGTCATAACTGGCGCATGCCTTCTGTCCTGCCTCTGTGGCATGGGACATTAACGTACGGGTCCATTTGGCCGTATTGTCTGCTGATAAATGGGCGCGGGCTAACTCACCAAATACCGCAGTGAAATGAATCCAAAGGCATCCAGCAAACGCTGTTGGATGCTTTCCCTTTTTCTGCCTGCACCGGTTGAGTCCGTCTACCGGATCTCCTCTATTATATCCTATAGCGTCTAAAATGTCCGTTTTCATTTCTTGGAGGCTACCTCCTCCTACATTTTGTGGGTTGGGAAGTGCTGAACTAACTGGGGGCCTAAGCACATAACTATGAGCTTAACCTGCTCCAGCTCGAGGCTGTTACGGGAATTGAACCGTGCTGCTGGCCTGCCTTGGTCTGCTTTCAAAGCCAGCGATTTAGCCCTGCACTGATTTCACTGAGTTCCTGCCAATCGGGGCTGTCTTCTTGGTCTAGCTGTGGGCCAAAGGTGTCTCTAAACCCATTTTGAACTGATAGCAGGGATTGCAACCTTGCAATTTGCTGCCTGCATTTGGCATGATCCACTGAACTCAGTCTCTGTTCTGTGGTGGAACTATGGAGTGCTCGGAGGGCTGTCTTTAGGTCCTCGCACTGTTTCTTTAACTGCTGTACCTGATTCTCTGTCCCTTCTCTTACCATTACAGCACGCTGTGTGTCCTGGTAGGCCTTATCGTATTGGATTTGGAAGCTGCTAAGGTGGGCGAGACAGGATTGATGTGCCCTCTTGACATCATCCATTTCTTTGTCCTTTGCTGCTAACTGCTCCCGGAGCTGCACATTTAATTTCTCGCATTCACTTAAGTCTCCCTCTCTACTTTTCTCCTTCTCCTCCAGCTGCTTGCGAAGCGTCCTCTCGACCTCCTCTGTGCCTCGCAATTGTGCCAGACAGGACACGATTGCCATCGGCTTACGAACCTTAGTCACACTTTTCTTATGAATCTCGGTCAGGCTGTCCCACCAAGTCTGTCCTATGCTACCAGGACCTGTCTCTTCATTCGCGCAAAACTCAAACCATAGGGGCCATCCTTTCCCCTTTAAGTACTTCCTGATCTCTTCTTCCCATACGGGACACTGTTCTGATCTATTGGTCGCTGCGACCTCGGGCTCTTGTGGATGCACAAGGCGTTCCATTGCCTTCATGGCCATTCCTACAAATACTTCTGTCTCTTACCGGAAATTTGGAACAAGGGGGAATAAAGCGGTGTTGCAAACACGGGTACGTCTCAAGCTATTTTCCGGTTTACGCAACTCCCGAAAGTTTCACGCAACAAAATCTATCGTGTTTACCTTATATCCTTTTGTTAGTACGCATGCAAATTACACACTTCCGAATTCTGGAGGTTTGATCGATACGGGTTTCGCTTCTCGTTTCTTTTACTTTGCCAATTTGGATTCTAATTCAAATACTTTTGTGGGTTCTCTCGGAGTGACACGGTCACTTCTGGGTCGCGTCCCATCAGATGTCGCCAATAACTGTCGCGCGTTTTATTTTCTACTTGGTCTTTTCTGTGGCTCTGTTCCAATTAGGGCAATCTGTAAATTTGCCTTCTTTCTATATTGTCTATGTCCGAATGCTTAGAGTCGCCAGGTATCGAATGATACTACCACAAGTTTCAACCGGTTATCGATCAAAGTGCCAAACACCAGTTAGTTAGTTCAAGGTCAAGGACACTTTATTTACACACAATTAGTCATGCAACATAAACACTACTAGTTAACTACACCTATCAACTAAGACAACCTGTACTTAACTTCGGGCACCCGGCTTAGGTCAGAGGAACAGTGGCCGCTGTTCAATTCTGGATCTCTCGGGTTCGAAGGAGTAACTGCTACTCAGCTGGGCTCATCTGTCTGGTAGCGGGCGTTGAACTTGGACTCGCTTCTGGTGTTGCTACGATTGGCGATGGCCATGACCGGGGTACCAAGGCCAAAAGAGAACGAACATATGGCGAACTCTACTTCTTATACTCGGGGGGGGGGGGGGGGGGGGGGGTGGTGGTTTCGCGCTTTTTTCACGATCCTTCGATTTGGGGCTTACTAATTGGGTGATCCCTGATCACTCTGTTTGATTCCTTAGCCAATAAGTGGGCGGGGATCTGGGTGGCTGGATGTGTCCCAAGCGGTCACTGACCCCATCGTTTGCGTTTTCCCTTGGACAGGCAGTGGCGCCAAAATGTCTGGGACCGTCCCGGTTGCTGGTCTACCAGCCTTTTGTTTTCATGAAGATGGGCCATCAAATGCTAATCGGCCTGATTAACATGCTAATGGGATGGAGTTTCGATACCGTCTGGACTTTTGCTGGCAAATATGCATTTCAGGCTCTGAGCCTGCCTGATTCTTGGCTTGTCCATTTTACCCGCCAGTCTTTGTACCTAGTTGGTAGTAGCCACCCCAGATGGCTACACTGGTCCAGGGGTGGCGAGGAGGGTTACTGGGAGACAGTACTTGGCAGGCCGGGTCCATGTGCTTCCGCTGCCGTGTTGCACGGCACGGCCGCTGCAGCCCCCCATCGTGCGCATGCGTGGCCACGGACCCGGCAATTCTCCGGCCGCATCCGCAGGTAAAGCCGGGGGCTTTACGCTTCATGGCTGCTAGCCCTCCACCAGTCGGAGAATCGGTGCAGGGTTTGTGCCATTTGTTCGGGGGTAAAACGCCACTGTTCCCACGCCGGCATCAGCACTTAGTCTTCAAATTGGAGAATGCAGCCCACTTTGTAAATGCAAGTCGTTCTTTCTTTATCCCAGACTGTACCCATATGCAGATGTCAGGTCAGGGTGCAGGTTTGGATTCCTCTGTGATATTCAAATAGCCCACAAACCCGATCATGGCTGATATAAACAGAATAGTTTTGTGAGTAATGTTATCAGAAAATTCTAACCTCACAACAGCTCTTCGGCCATATGGGAGGGGATAACATTGGCTACTCATAGAATCTGATGACATGACCAGGGCCTCTGTGATTAAATTACTGCCCATGCTTTACTCAAAGTCATTCATTTTATTAATATAACAAATCAGAGCATGTGTATGAAAGTCAAATAAAGTAACGACTGCATTGTCTTCAACTGTGCCAAACTTAAGTCTCTCCCAAGAGATAATGTTGCAGATTTTTGCAACAGGCTTAACGGCAGGATTTCTTGGGGAGCTCACTAGTTACATGGTCATAGCCATGCATGTCTCAAAGAAATAGGAAGCGTCATTCAAATAGTGCTGATTCCTGGGAGACTATTTTGCAGCACCATCCGATTATGGCTCTTGCTTGACAGAGAATCTGCAGTAATTCCATTGCTATACATCACTGTCACCTTTCGTAGCAGTCAATGTCAGTCACTCAGAGAGACTGCATGACATTATTACTATTCTTCATGTCTTCATCGGATGGGCATGAGTCAGAATATACCTGAGTGAAACTGTTACGCAATTCAAAACTCATCACAAGTCGCCAAATTATTCTGTGCGAGGGAAGGGGACTCATGGCCAATTCTCTTCAGTTAAAGAGGTGCATCTATTTCCCATATCAAAATTGACTTTTAAAAACTGCTATGGTTCAGAAATCATTAGACTTGCCTTCTGCTGAAATAACCACTGTTCAAAGGTTGCTTATGAGAGAGCGAGAGAGAGAAAGAGAGAGATGGAGTGGATTCTCAATCGAATGATGCTGGTACTGGGATTCCCGATTGGGTGGAGGATGGAGGGTCACCCAAAAAACAGGGGACTGGATTCTCCGTTGCCCGATGCCAGAATTGTGTTCGACGATCGGGCAAAGAATGGACTCCGACGCCCAAATCAGAGCTGGCACCGGTTTGATGCCGGTCAGCCATGCTCTGCCCCTTCTGAAATGGCGTCATTGCATCGCGGCCATTGCTACGGCGTTGTCGCGTCATCGGCCAGCCCTCCCGCGACGCTCCTCCTCCGATGGGCCAAGTTCCCGACAGCACGGGACACGTGTGGTCTCAGCCGTGCGGGAACCCGGCATGGCGGCTGCGGTCGGTGTCCAGTGCCACCATACTCGGCCGGAATCCATGCCGCTGGCCGGGGGGCTTCCGCGAGGGCTGGAGCACTGGTAGAGGTGGCCAGGAGTGACCAGGGGGTGGGCTGTGGGATCGCGGGTGGAGGGTCGACTCTGCGCACGGCCGGTGCCATGTTGTATGGCACAACCGTTGAAGGTGGTCAGCCATGCGCATACGTGGCCAGGGACCTGGCCATTCTCCGGCTGTTTTCGGCACGGGAAGCGGGGGTTTCACCCGGCGCTGGTGCAAGCCGTTCACCGGTCCCCGAATCGGCGAAGATTTCACTACGACTTTTGGGTCGTAAAAGACCACACATGCTCCGCTGGCACTTAGCCGCTTAAAGGGAGAACCCAGACCAGGGTCAGCACTGGGCGCCAGACCTACTGCAATGCACCAATGCCCAATTGGTGGCCGCAGCACGCTACCCACCTCATGTCGATGGGGACATGCAAATTCAGGGTCAACATGCATAAACATGTACCTGACAGCCTGGAAGGCCAATTTCCCCCACCAGCTTGTCCTCATGATGCTCTAACCCCCACACCAGGAAATCCACCAGTCAGGCTTTGGTGTAATGTTGGCTAAATGGAGCTCTGGCATAGTGGAGCCTGAAGGGGTTGAGGGAGTCAGGGCACTGATAATGTGCCCCTCTGTCACTGTTAGGCTGCTGGGAGTGCATTCCCCAAGGGTCCTTGGGGTTGGGTGGGCTTTTGCGGTGGGTGAGGTGTTGACCCCAGGACCCCCAGGATGTGGGTCCCTGGGCAACCTAAAGATCATCCTTGGCATGGCGTTCTCAGACAGCCCTCTGCTCAACAGAATCCTCCTGGCCTGAGTTTTTTAAAAATTCTGATGTGGCCTGCTCACCCTGATGCTCTGCCTGACAACTGATGAGCAGTTGAATGAAGAATTAATGCAGAAACACATTCACTTTCCTAACATTTTCACCCTCAGACAAAAGTCTTTAAAACAGCAACTGTTACAAGTGTCAGAGGCTTCCTGGAAAGGCCGCAACACCTGAATCCACTTCAAATCTCCTGACAGCTTTTGAAATGCTGTGCATCCATTCAATTTCACATAGCAATACTTCACTAGCCTGTGATTGGCAGTTTCATGGTTTCATGCTGCTTGGTGGATTGTTTATTTGTCTTTCCCTTCATGCTTGAATGCATCTCAAGTACCATGCCTTGGTACTAACCACAATGTTTATAAACATTCTTGCTACGATTGACAGGTCCTCATCACATCAAAGGTGCTAAGTGGTTTCACTTCCTCTTTTATCATAGCAGAAAGCATTTTTGAGCGGGCAGCCTGATACTGGGATCCCGATAGAATCCGGTGAGTTCTTTGCCATGCACAAATTGCATGGTTCAGGAGTGAGACTATTAGCATCAGTGGAGAGAGACCAGTCCTGAGTTTCTGCTGGTGGGAGCACTTAGTTTCGAGAACGGAAAATCCAGGCCAATGTTCATCTAGCAAGACAATTATTCTATACTAATATGATATTACATCTTCTTATGAGACATCTGAAATATTCAGTCAGTCATGTTCTTGTAAGAACTTACTCCTCCTTCAATACAATGTAAGCACAGAGAGGTAGCATTTCTGCATTGGGCATCATCAGTGATCTGGATTAAAATTGCACCCAGAATTGTGCTGTTTTCTGGCCTTTTACTTTCTCATGCTTGCTCATAATTGCTAAGGATCTGGAATGTAGCAATATACTCAAGAACATTTTTTGGATTAAAAAAAAATAATTTGCCTTAAGAATTGTTCCTTGATGTAGTTATAGGTCATAACGCAGTGAAGTCTATTTCTACAGCTGTAAGTAGGTTTATCCCCCAAAAAACATTTCTATAAGAGCCTCTAGTCTGCTTCTGAGCCAGGGGGGAATTCTCCTAAAAAGCTTTCAGTGCGGTGTCCAGTTAGAATTCGAGGTACGATTTCCGTCAGGTGGATAGGCACGATTCAGATCACAATCCACCCACTATTAGAACTTTTTTTGGACCCAGTGGTGCTTCACGGTGTGGAACCAGAACAAGCCAGCAGACCGGATCCTCAGAGATCAGGGCACCCATTTCAATGGGTACCCAACCTCAGAATAAGCCTACAGCCCACAATTCCTGGCAAGCCCCCCACCTCACCACTGACAAGGCCACCCAAAACAATGGCTGGCACCCCCCCCCCCCCACTCAGTCATCGGTAAGGCCCCTCCTTTATTCACAGGAAAGCACCCCACCACCAATTGAGCAACACCCTACTGTAGGTTCTCCAAAGGTCCCTGACAGGGCCAACCTTTCAGGCCCCTCACAGTGTCCCCTTCAGGTCCCACCCCTCAGCAGTGTCAATCTATCACTTCTCCCTGGCACTTTGGAAGCAGCAACCACGCACTGTCAGGTTGGCACTGCAAAGGTGCCAAGGGCAGCACTCAGACAGAGCACATGCTTATTTTAGGAAGGACTTCAGAACAGATGAAATCCCAACAGAAAAAAAGCATTTAGAGCACCTGCATTTTCCAGGAAGTACTTCAGAATAAAGAAACAGCCTCATAAAAAATGCTGTGGTTTGAAACAGCACCTTCTCAAATGAAGAATCACTTCACAGTTAATAGACTGCGAAGAGCTATAAAAATAAAATGATCTCTCCCAAATAACCTGTACCTGCCAATCAAGACGCTTGCAAAAGGCTGTGAAATTGAATGTAAATAATGCAGTTCAAAGCTTTTAGGGTTCTCAGCAAACCCAAAGGCTTGAAAAGATTAAAGGAGAATAAAATTGAATGCAATAAAAGCACTTCACGGTTTCTAACACACCAAAGGGAATCCTTTTTCCTGCATCTCACAGATCATTGATATTGACATCTGGGAGAGACATCAAAGGTTTTCAGGCCACAGAGGGAAGAATTGTACCTTCATCTGAGAGACTTTTGAACTTAAAATGCTGGGAGAGAGTATAAGGTTTTCAAGGCTACGGAAGGAAGACTTGCCATACGACCTCAATCCCAAGAAAGACCCCTGACATGAGCCCTTCCAGCCCACCGCAAGCACCCCCTGATGCCCTCCTCGACTGAAGGACCCTCCTTAGAATGCTAGAGGGACATGTAGAGAGGATACTCACCCCTTTGTCCCCTTGGTGTCACAAGCACCCAGTCCCCACTTTTAGGGGCCAGTAGTAATTTGCACTCGGATAACCTCCCGTTGGGGAATGTGGGTCGCGGGGTAAATACTGGGAGACAGCTTCATTGAACTTTAATAACACCAATGTGATTAAAATGAATGTAAATGAGTCGTGATTAGGTTTCCACCTTTCTGACACATTTTGGTTTTGGAGATCTCCCATAATTCTCCTGACCTAACGAAAATTGTGTCAGGTGCAACAAGACTGGAGAATCACCCCTCAATTTGAAATAATTGACTTCAAATGCCATGGAGAAACTGTTAGACATTGTGGAATAAAGGGTTAACTGTAACACCATAATTATAGCTACTGAACATGTGTGTATTTCATAATGATGGCAAAAACAGATGAGTGAGAAGAACCTAAGTGAGGGGCAATAGCCCTGTCCTGATATTCTGGAATCTTATATATTGTTAGTTATGTAAATAAAATTACTTGTAAGGGAAGATCTTTGTCTCCAACCTGGGGTGGGATTCTCCAACCCCCCACCGGGTCAGAGAATCCTCAGGGGGCGGCGTGAATCCCGCCCCTCCACTCTGACGCCGGCTGCTGTATTCTCCGGCGCCGGTTTTCGGGCGGGGGCAGGGATCACGCCGCGCCGGTCAAGTCCATTGGCAGCGCCCTCCCCGCAATTCTCTGGGCCCCGAAGGGCCGAGTGGCCGTCGTTTTCTGGCCACACCTGCCGACGTGGATTGGACATGGTCCCACACGACAGGACCTGGCTAGTAGGCCCCAGGCGGGCTCCCACAGTGGCCTTGCCCGTGATCAGGGCCCACCGATCTGCGGGCGGGCCTGTGCCATGGGGGCACTCCTTCCTTCCACGCCGGCATCTGTAGGGCTCCGCCATGGCCGGTGCAGAGGAGACACCCCCTGCGCATGAGCTAGAATACGCTGGCTGGTCTGCGCATGCGTGGAACCATGCCGGCAGTTCTGTGCATGCGCTAACTCGCGCCGGCCCTTCGGTGCTGGAGGGGTTGGCGCCGCTTTTTACGCCGGCGTCAGGCCATCACGGGGATTTGGGAGAATCCCGCTTCTGGAGCGAAATTCTCCATCCCGCCCCGCCACATTTTTGCCCCGACCCGTCGGCGGGATGCTCCGTTACACCGGCTGGTCAATGGGGTTTCCCATTGTGGGGCAGCCCCACGCCGTCGGGAAACCCCCGGGCGCCGGCAAAACGGAGACTCCCGCCGGCGGAGAATGACCCCCCTGATCTCTGATTGGAGTAAGACAGCCAATATCTACCGAGATAACCAACTATAGCAGAACCCCTGTGCATACATATGGGGGGGGGCGATTCCCCAAAATGGAGCCCAAGTGTTCGCGCCGTCATTAATGCCGCCATGTTTCACGACGGCGCGAAACTGGCACGGGGACGACTGATTATTGCCCCCACAGGGGACCAGCATGGCGCTGGAGTGGTTCACGCAGCTCCAACCTCCCTTTCCGGCGCCAAATGGGTGCCGCGCCTACCTGCGCATGTGCTCGGGACTTCTTCAGTGCGCCGGACCCGACTCAACATGGCGTCGGTGTTCAGGGGCTGGCCGCGCAACAAAGTAGGCCAGAGGGGGAGAAGCCGGCCCGCCGATCGGTGGGCCCTGATCACGGGCAAGGCCCTATCGGGCCCCCCCCCCCCCGGTGAATGAGCACTTTTCCCCGCCTCACAAGCCGCCCCCCCACCCTTCACGCAGAGTTCCCGCCGCCAGTGACCAGGGGTGAACGGCGGCGGCGGGACTCTGTCGTGTCCACGCGGCCGCTCGGCCCATCCGGGCCGGAGAATCGGCGGCCCAGTCGATTCCAGTGGCCTGCTGCCGGCGTCGCGTCAAACGCGCCGGCGCAAATGGCGCCGATTCGCCGCACCTCGGAGAATCGCGGCCGGCGCCGGGGCATCATGGTGCGGTTGCGCCGATTCTCCGGCCTGGCGTGGGGCTCAGAGAATCGCCCCCATGATATAACAGAATAGACAAGGGGCGTCATTTTCCGACCCCCCCGCCGGGACGGAGAATGCCGTTGGCCGCCGTGAATCCCGCCCCCGCCGAAGTCTCCGGTACCGGAGATTGGGCGGGGCGGGAATCGGGCCGCGCCGGTTGGCGGGACCCCCCGCTCAATTCTCCGGCCCTGATGGGCCGAAGTCCCGCCCAGAAATTGCCTGTCCCGCCGGCGTAAATCAAAGCTGGTATTTACCGGCGGGACCAGGCGGCGTGGGCGGGCTCCGGGGTCCTGGGGGGGGGGCGCAACAAACGCCATTTCCGCCAGCTGGCGGGGCGGAAATCCCTCCGGCGTCGGCCTAGCCCCTCAATGTTGGGGCCGTTTTTGGCACCAGTCGGCGGACATCGTGCCGTTGGTGGAGAATTTCGCCCCAGGTAAGTAGGAAAAAGGGGCGAGATTCTCCGACCCCGCCGCCCGCCGAAGTCTCCGAAGGGAGAAAGGTCGGCGGGGCGTCAATGGCGCCGCACACCTCGAGAATGGCACGGGTGGGCGCAAGGCAATGGATTTTGGGGCTGCCGTTATCCTTCCGTCCGGATGGGCCGAAGTCCCGTCAATCAAACCACCTTTCAATCGGCGTCAACCAGTGCTCAAGGTTTACGCCGACCAGTGTGGAGGTGGGTGACGGCCTGGGGGGTTGGCCGCTGGAGAGGCGATGGCGTGGCCGCAGTCTGAATGTGTGGGGAGAGGTGTGTGTAGGGTTATGTGTGTGTGTGTGCGGCGGGGGGGGTGGTTAGTGTGGGCTGGACTCCGGGGGAGTGCCGGGAGGGTGGGTGAGTGCGGGGGAGGAGGATGGGGTCCGTGCCGGGGAGGGGGATGGGGTCCGTGCCGGGGAGGGGGATAGGGTCCGTGCCGGAGAGGGGGATGGGGTCCGTGCCAGGGAGGAGGATGGGGTCCGTGCCGGGGAGGAGGATGGGGTCCGTGCCAGGGAGGGGGGTGGGTTCTGTGCTGGGGAGGGGGATGGGGTCCGTGCCGAGGAGGGGGATGGGGTCCGTGCCGGGGAGGGGGATGGGGTCCGTGCCGAGGAGGGGGATGGGGTCCGTGCCGGGGAGGAGGATGGGGTCCGTGCCGTCATGTTTTCCGACCAGCCAGCGATGTTGGCCGCCGTGGCGGCAGCCGCTAATGTCCATGTTGCCATGGATGAGGAGGGGGAGGAGCGTGCCAGAGAGGCGGCGCAGGCTGCCGCAGAGGGGCAGGCGGCAGCCGACCAGGCTGGAGGGACACCTGACCGACAGGACGAAGAGGGGGAGGAGGACGTCGCGGCCCCACGGCAACGGAGGCACCCAAGGGCGCCCCGTGTGTACCGGCCCCGGAAGTCATACCAGGACCTCACGGACCGAGAATGCAGGAGGAAACTCCGGATGAGCCGGGAAACTGTGGCACACATCTGCCACCTGCTGGCGCACCTGTCACCGCGTGGCACTGGAGGGGGACACCCTCTCCCCGTGTCCGTCAAGGTTATGGTTGCCCTGAACTTTTATGCAACGGGGTCATTCCAGGCACAGAGTGGGGACCTGTCCGGCATATCGCAGACATCGGTGCACCGGTGCATCTGGGCAGTGACAGACGGCCTGTATGCCATGGCGCACCACTACATCCGCTTCCCTGTGGACCGGGCCAGCCAAGATGCCCGGGCCGTGGGCTTCTCTGCCGTGGCCGGGTTCCCCCTGGTCCAGGGCGCGATTGATGGGGTGCACGTCGCCGTGCGGCCACCTGCAGATAACAGGGCCGTGTTCACCAATAGGAAGGGGACCTATTCGATGAACATACAGGTGGTCTGCGACCACCGCATGATGATCCTGCACATCTACACCCGTTACCCAGGCAGTGTACATGACTCATATGTGTTGTCGCGGTCATACATCACCGGCATGTATGAGGGACGCCATCCCTGGCTGAGGGGCTGGTTGCTGGGCAACAGGGGTTACCCATTGCGATCGTGGGCTATACGGAAGCCACGCAATGAGGCGGAGAACCGCTACAATGATGCCCATGTAGTGACAAGGGGAGTGATAGAGAGGTGCTTTGGCGTGCTGAAGATGCGTTTCAGGTGCCTGGACCTCTCTGGGGGCGCCCTCCAGTATCGGTCAGATAGGGTCGGCCGCATCATTGTGGTGTGCTGCGTCCTGCATAATATAGCCCAGCAGAGGGGCGATGTGCCGCAGGCAGAGGAGGGCGGAGTGGAGGAGCAGCAGGAAGAGGCGCAGTCCTCCCCAGATGAGGGTGATGGGGGCAATAATCAGGGCAGACAGGCTAGACACAGGCGGGTGGCTGTCCACCGTTACCGGCTGGCCCAGCGGGCACAGGACAGGCTGATAGCCGCCCGCTTCACTGACTAGATGGGCGTGGGAATCGGGTAGTATGGCCACAGACCGCACACCATGGCAACAGCTGACCACCCACACCCCCCACCCATCCACCCACCCAGCACCCTCACCCCCCTCCCCAACCCCACCCACCCCACCTGCATGCACACCACCCCCCCATTGCCGATCCACCTGCGGCACAACGGCCGGGCTCACACAGTTGCCGGTGGACGAGTGTCTATTGCAGGCCATGGAGGATGATGACAACCTGCCCTGCGATGAGCTCCTGGCTCCACATGGTTGGACTATGTCTGACCCATGGCCACAGTACCACCATCCACCCGGACCATCCCTGCATGCGGCTGTGACACTGCAGCGCACGGTCCCGTCCTCTGCCCGGGGGGATGTTGATGGCGGCCCAGGGGGAAGGGGGCAGACTCACCTGGGGCTGAGGTAAGACTACCCCTCACACACTCACTTGCACTCAACGTACATGACACCCCCGCACGCTTTGGACAGAGCACAAAGGCAGCTTCTGTAGGTGTAACATTGACTTTAATAACGAAAGGAGTTCATGCACGTGCCCTAGCCCCTAAACCTCATCTGTGCCCTGCACCCGTGCCAACTTACTCAGTGTCTAATTGTTTGGCCTTACAGACCCTATGGCTACGTCTATGTGGTTCCCCAGACGGTACAGCAGAACTGGAGGTGGACTCCTGTGATTCCTGCCCTCTGACACTGGATCCCTTTGGCGGCCGTTTCCTGGGGCGTCCTGGCCTAGATGGGCCAGGCTGCGACCCGGGCGACTGGGATGGCGAGCTGCCAGCCTGTCCTGCCCATTGCTCACCCGATGCACCTGGGACGGAAGGGGGGGAGTCCGAGGTGTCGCGGTGTTCCGGGACCTCCCCTACAGGGGGACCCGGGACGGACCACAGCACCTCCTCCTCCCTCGGGGTGCCCGATGGCCCCCAGGCCTCTACATGGGTGGGGGATGTGAACGGACTGGCCATCCGACGCCCCCCCGACATCTGGCGCTGCCAGTCCTGGAGGCCCGTGCTGGTATCGACAGGGGTCTGCAGGTTTGCAGCCATGGAGCTCAGGGGATTGGCAAACCCTGTCTGTGACTGTGCGACGCCGGCTCCTGGACGCGGGTGGACTCCTCCACCTGCGACTGCAGCCGCCGCAAGCTGGCCGTCACCCTCTTCGCTCATCTCCGGTTCGGTGGTTGCATCGGATCTATGTGTGGGTGCGGTAACTCCAGGAACCCGGGATCCATCTGGGCGGCAGATGTTCGCTTGGGCTGGGCTGCCCTCCGACCGCCCGGCCCCTCTGCTGCTCCTACCTCCACCTGCTGTACCGGGACGGCTGTGTTGTGCGCACCAGTGAGTGTACCAGACGCCTCATCACTAAAGTGCCCAACCGAGGTGAGCGTCTCTGCGATGGTGGAGGGTGTTGGTGACAGCAGTGGCGTTGTGTCGTGCGCATCGTCCGACTCTGAGTCCATGGCACTTTGGGGTGGCAGTTCGTCTCCGTCCATCCAATCTGTGTCACTGTCCTGTATTTTAGTTTCCTGGGTAGTGGTGTCCTGGGTAGGATTGTCCTGGGTAGTGGTGTCCTGGGTAGTGGTTTCGTGGCTCGGCTGTGACGGGGGCCTGTGGCTGCCCCTCTCGTCGCTGGGTGGCACACGCCTGCGTCGTCGCACCCGCACGAGACGGGGGCATCGTCTCCCTGTTGCTCCGGGTCTCTCCATCTCCAGTGGTCTCCGAGGGACATCGTGCGGGCGTCGCATGCCAGAGGGTCCGGGTCTCTCCATCTCCAGTGGTCTCCAAGGGGCATCCTGCGGGTGTCGCATGCCAGAGGGTCCGGGTCTCTCCATCTCCAGTGGTCTCCGAGGGACATCGTACGGGCGTCGCATGCCAGAGGGTCCGGGTCTCTCCATCTCCAGTGGTCTCCAAGGGGCATCCTGCGGGTGTCGCATGCCAGAGGGTCCGGGTCTCTCCATCTCCAGTGGTCTCCGAGGGACATCGTGCGGGCGTCGCATGCCAGAGGGTCCGGGTCTCTCCATCTCCATTGGTCTCCAAGGGGCATCCTGCGGGCGTCGCGTGCCAGAGGGTCCGGGTCTCTCCATCTCCAGTGGTCTCCAAGGGGCATCCTGCGGGCGGTCTGCATCTGCAGGGATGGGTGCCTCGACGTTTGCTCCTGCGATACACAATGAAGCATGCATGGTTAGACACGCAGGCAGTGATCAGGTGATATGGGGGAGGGGGATATAGGGGAGGGGGGATATGGGGGAGGGGGATATGGGGGAGGGGGGATATGGGGACGGGCTGTCGGTGGCTCACTTGCTGGTGGGCCCCCGACCTCTGCATCAGCAACCTCCCGGTCCTCAGGTCCGCCAGCCAGTTCCAGTGCCCTTCCCTCATGTTCGGTCAGTGGCCTCTCATCAGCGGGGCCTCCTCCAGTCCTCACATGCTCCCTGGTGTTGTGTGCGCGTTTCTCCTGTGGGGGTGGGGGGGGGGGGCGGTGGCAGGGGTAAAAGGCAACAGTGTTAGACAGGTATAAGAATGCACGCCATCGGTTGCGCGTGTATTGCAGAGGTTAAGGTTAGGGCTGGATTCACTTGGGGAAATGGGGGAAGGCGGATATGGGGGAGGTGGGATATGGGGGATATGGGGGAGGGGGATATGGGGGAGGGGGGATATGGGGGAGGGGGGATATGGGGGAGGGGGGATATGGGGGAGGGGGGATATGGGAGAGAAGGGATATGGTGGATGGGGAGGGGGATATGGGGGATATGGGGAGGGGGGATATGGGGGAGGGGGGATATGGGGGAGGGGGGATATGGGGGAGGGGGATATGGGGGAGGGGGGATATGGGGAATATGGGGTAGTGGGGATATGGTGAATATGGGGAGGGGGGATATGGGGGATATGGATATCAGGCAGGGGGGGAGGCTCACCCTGGCTGCTCTGACGAGGTCGTTCACCTTCTTGTGGCACTGGGTGCCTGTCCGTGGTGTCAGGGCCACAGCGGTGACGGCCTCTGCCACCTCCCTCCACAGACGCCGGCTGTGGCGTGGGGCAACCCTGCGGCCGTGCCCGGGATACAGGGCCTCCCTCCTCTGGTCCACTGCATCCAGGAGCGCCTCCACATCCCGTGACTGGAACCTCGGGGCTGAGCGGCGGGCGGCCATCCGGTCGGGTGTTCTGGTCCGGTGGGGGGAGCAGCGTGTCCTTAATGAGCCATCACGCCATGCGGCGTGTATGACGCCGCACGCCGTGAACCACGTGAGCCAGCGCAGATAGCGTCACGTCACTGCTAGCCCATTCCGGGCCAGAGACTTTGCGACGTTTTTGGCGGCGTGATGCTGGTGGGATTTGTGCTGTTTTTGCCGCCGGTCGGCGGACTTTGCGCCGATAACGGAGAATTTCGCCCAAGGTTGCAGGAATGGCCAGGATTTATTATTTTGCTTTGTTTCTTTGAGTGCATTTTTCCTCATGTTCTCAAGTCCCCTACATATCTAGGTATATCTAGAGCAGCGGTTGGGTGTTGCAGCTACATTATGGACCAGGTGCCTAATTTCCATGAAAGGCATGCGTGGGATTCTCTGGCGGCCAACATTGGAAAAGGGAAAGGCGATTGGGAGAGAATCCGTCATGAGGCCAAAATCGTGGCTGACACCACAACAGAATGTCATGCTTTGGTGCCTTGACAGCGCTGTCAATGCGTTCGACTTCACACGTACAGTAAATATCATTGGCATTTTATTAGTGGACCAGCATCGGTATTCTCTGGGTCTCAGCAATGCTCCACCTCCACCTGGCAGAATTACTGACAGCGAGCATCACTGTGGTTTTAAAAATCAGGAAACAGGCGCCATGACTGATGAGGGAGAGATGCAGAGTCACGACCGTGGGCTGCCGGTCCTACCATTGGCAGGACTGGCTGGTCTGGGGGAAGGCCCTGCCAGGCCCAGAGGGGAGGGCAACAGGTAGCGAGGGCTGACACAAAGATGGGCTGTGGGGTTGGGGTGACCCACCACAGGACCGGAGCATCCAGGCATGGACTGCCATTGTCGCGGCCTGCAGGGCAACCACCTTGCTGAGCAGCCCACTGACCGCCCTTCAAGACTTGTGGTTGCGCAGAGTGACAGCGGCCGTAAAGATGCCCTGCCTCACCACCCCAGACCACAGCCCCCACCCTCCACCCCACAATGCCTGCATACCACACCCCACCCTCCACCCCAACACCCCTACACACCACTCCACCTCTCACCCTCCATGCCACCAGCCCCGCACACGATCCTCCACCTCACCAATTCCCCCGCCCCCACAACAGGCCGCTACCCACCAGGGGGGCAGAATGCGGTCCACCCAAGGGGCCCAAAGTAGCCCCTACAGGAGGGGCATGGAGCATATCGCTGACATGGGTAGCGCCAGCTAACTGTACCCCTGGCAGCAGGTACAGGGTCCAGAGGCCCTATAGTGCCGGCATCGACGGGGGCCAGTGGTGTGGAGAGCTGGGTGCCAGGGGGAATGGCCGGGTGGATGTGGGGATGGGGGTGCGGGGGGGGGGGGGGGGGGGGGAGGGTGGGTGGGGGGGGGGGTGCGGCAGGGCCTGCGGTGCAGACCAGGGCCACTGTATAGCCCATTGGACCTGGTTGGGTACCTGGAACAGTGAGTGCTGTCTGAATTGAGGTCCCCAACGTCCACCCATCTCCTGCCCACCCCGAGCGACCCCTTTGTTGCCAGCCCAGCCCATCCCTCATATCCTTTTGACAGAGCACCGAGGCAGGTTGAAACATCATGAACAGGCTTTTATTGTGAAATGGTGAACATATATTTTTATATATGTTTGCGCCCAAGTCCCAAATGCTATATTGTGCCCTGCACCTGTACCAACTTAACTTGTGTTTACCTTTCTGGCCTTACAGGCCCTAATGCTACTGCGCCTTGGTGGACCTCCAGGCAGTAGATCAGATGTGTAGGCAGCCCACTGTGGCCTCACGGCGCCGAGGTCACAGGTTCGATCCTGGCTCTGGGTCACACTCCGTGTGGTGTTTGCACATTCTCCCCGTGTTTGCGTGAGTTTCACGCCCACAACATAAAAATGTGCAGGCTAGGTGGATTGGCCACGCTAAATTGCCCCTTAATTTAAAAAAATGATTGGGTACTCTAAATTTAAAAAAACAAGTGGAGGAGGCCTGCTGCAATTCCTGCCGGTGACCTGGGACCCCTTTGGAGGCCTCCTTCTGGGGTAACCAGACCTGGATGGGCCCGGTTGCTGACCAAGTGGCGTGGTACTGCCCTGCTCTGCCTGCTGTCCATCAGATGAACCAGGAATAAGAGGGGGGAGTCCCGCTGTGCTGTTCCGGCACCGGCGTGGGCCCCATCACCTCCTCCTCCCTCGGTGTGTCCAAAGGCCCCTGGGCTAGTCCTTGGGATGGGGTGCGTGCGAAGCTAACCCCTGAGCTTGCCCCCTCCCCCAACCTGGCACTGCCAGTCCAGGAGACCTGCTCTCGTCTTGACTACCGTCTCAATGCTCGCTGCCATGGAGCACAGGGAGTGGATCACCTCCCTCTGGGACTGTGCCACATCAGCCAGTAACTGCGCCATCTCCCTCGGGGTCTGTGCCCCATCAATCAATGACTGCCACCTCCCTCTGTACCTGGCTCAGGTCAACCAGTGTGTACGCAATACCGTCAATGCCCTTAGCCCATGACCCGCTGTGACTGGGCCATGCTCTGGAGCACTGCTGCAATGTCCAGGTGGCCCAAAGCTCTGTCTATCCTCTCAGATGGATGTAAAATATCCCGCAGCACTATTCAAGATAGAGCACGGGAGGCCTCTGTGGTGTTCTTTGTGTTGCTTATTTCAGGATGGTTGGCATAGTGTTCACAAAGAGCACAAAATAGCTGTGAGATTGTCACGTTGTTGTTTTGTGGTCCTAGCAGTGTGTAAATTGGATCCCGCATTTCTTACATAACTAATTGTACTTCAAAAGTACTTTGTTGACTGAATTGCTTTGGGGCATCCTGGAGTCATAAAAGACACCATGTAATAACAAGTCTTTCTTTTATATAGATCTCAACACATTGAAATGATATACATTGTGTGATATATTTTGAGGTATGTCCAATAATATATTGCTTATAAATGGTGTTATGTTTTTAAATAAAGAGAAGACGAATGTTTGCCTGCTTGGAATCTCAGTTCCAAAATGGCAACCAGACAAAGCTGGGAGGGCAGAAGGTCAAAAAAATCAATCCTTTCTTTTGAAACAGAGACCTATGAGCAAAACATTTCTGAACACAGATTGATACCCTTCCAAGGTCAGACCATTGAAAACTGAGACTCCTTTCAGAAAAAGAATAACATAGATTGCAAAAACGCACTGAAACGAACAAAGTTGTTGCTCTTCTTACAGCGAGCCACAAAGAGGTTGTGGTTTTTTTATTCAACTGGAAAAAACAATACTTACCCATTGTAAATAGGTCAGGCCTGACAGGCACGGATCATTCTGCATGATGCACGGGCACCAGAACGTTAAAATGTAAGCAGGTCCTTTAACCAGTATCTGGAAAACAAACTGTCTGTTTATTTACCAGGATGCTTCAAGTCGGCATTGCACTGGGCACAATGAGCAAAATTCCTGGGGAAGATTTCCGTGCCTCCAGTCCCATCTCTTAAGGTAAGGCCACGATTGGCGGAGGTGACAGGTTAACGGAATAGGCTGAAGAATCACCCACCCATTGCTCCTTGAAATTTTGGGATGCAGTAGAAAAAGGACAGAAACGTGTCCCATTCCAAGGGCGGGATTGCCCTTGCTCATCCGTGGCGTGACGCTTTGCGAGCAAGAAGGGAACATTTGGCGATCCAGCCAAAACTCTATTCACTTTCAGCAGCATCGGAAAATCTCAGCCGTGAATGAGGACAGAATATTTCGGCCTGAATTTCCTCCCCTCCCTACACAGTGGCATTTTTACACCCAAAAGGACCAGATATTATTTTTTTAGGTTTATTTCTTCATGATATAATTAATATTTAAATAATTAATATTGAAATAATGAATTGACATTACCTGGCAATTCCGCATTTTGAGAATTTGTCATTGAACTAGTTTAATTGTTCTTTAATGTCAATTTATGAACATGGATAGTTTGTTTCACTAAATATTAAAGAGTGTGTGAAACATCCTGCTCAACTACCAACTTGGGCAAACTTGATGTTTCCCATTATTAGACTAATGATCTCAGTCACAGGGTCAGATTAAAATGTGCTATTCCTGAAGGATTATAGTCCTGAAGATTTAGAATGCAGAAAATTAGACCCAGTCCACATGCCCAAATTAAATTATACAAGCCCATAGCTGTTGACTGGGAAAACTATGTAGCCAATATAGAATCCCAATAGAATCATAGAATCCCTACAGGGCAGAAGGAGGCCTTTCGGTCCATCAAGTCGCACCGACTCTCTGAGAGAGCACCCTACCCAGGCCCATGCCCCCTCCCTATCCCCGTCACGCCACCTAACCTTTGGACACTAAGAGGCAATTTAGAATGGCCAATCCACCTAACTGGCACATCTTTGGGCTGTGGGAGGAAATCAGAGCACCCGGAGAAAACCCACGCAGACACGGGGAGAACTTGCAAACTCCACACAGGTCGTCGCCCAAGGTTGGAATTGGACCCTGGTCTCTGGCGCTGTGAGGCAGTAGTACTAACCCCTGTGCCACCATGCTGTCCATGAATGCTGGAATCGCTGTGTGTTTTTAAAACATTCTCAACCCAAGCTTGACGGTAACGCTGTCATTAGATACGTTGATTTGAGTGCTTGAGCCACGTAATTACATCTAAGAATTTTTGGTCATCGTGCTACACATATTAACAGTTCACGCATCGCTTGCAATGAAGTATAATTGAAAACAAGAGTGGGTATTCAGCTCATCTAGCTTCTCCGTTCAATTTTTGGGAAATATATGCAAAAAAGGCCACAACTATTGTAGACCGAGTGGACATGTGATGCCATGATGATGCAGCTATTTAAAGGGCCAGGTGACAGAAGCACAGGAGTTTTCCCCGGAGCGTGGGCAGAGTGGAAGCAATGTAAGAGCTGCTCAGAGTACTGAATAGACTATTGTCAGAAGTCCTTGGCTGCCTGTCATCGGAATCCAGCACTTCTACAACTACCATCACCATACTGCGGAGCTAGCCCGACTCACTTGAGAGCTGTTTCTTTGGGCTCTTACAGAATAGCAGGAGCCAATCAGCCCATCATGCCTTTGCCATATATTGGAAACACCTGGCCAATCTAGTCCTGCTCTCCCAATCTTTCCTCAAGATCCCACTCTCCTACTCTTTCCTGCAACTTTTTTTAATTTTCCTAGTATGTATTCAGTTCCAACTTGCAAGTGATTATTGAATCTGTTTCCATCTTCCTGTCAGGCAGTGCATTTCTGTTCATAATAACTAACTGCATTAAAAAAATCTTGGCCGGGTTTCTCCGAGCCTCCGCGCCAAAATCGCACTTGCGCGGGGGTGGAAAATGGGGTGTCAGATCTGCGATTGGGTCCGACGCCTTTCGCGATTCTCCGCAGACCGGAGAATCACCACCAGTCGGGTGAGCGCAGTCGACGCGGCGCCAGTCGGGGGCCATTGAAAGAGGCCCCCGCGGCGATTCTCTGCTGGCAGCTGGCCAAGGTCCTGCCAGCATGGTTCTAACATGTTCCACCTGGCGGGCGTTCGGAGTGGCATCTGCTGTGGCCGCGCTGGTGGGGGGGGAGGGCGGGGGGATCCATCACCGGGGGGGGGGTTCCTCCAACGCGGCCACGGTTCCGATCGGGGGTCACCGATCGGTGGGTGCGTGCGATCTGGGGGAGGCCTATCTTGTGGGGGCCGGCTTGCTGTGTGGGTCTACCATGTTGCTGGAGGTGCAGGGCCCCATATCGGCAGCCGGAGCTGCGTGGGGCACTCCGGCGCCCTGCTGATGTCAACACTTAGCCGCCGTTTCGGAGAATCTCTGCCCTTATCTCCCCTGTGGATCTTTCAGCAATTATTTTCTGCCTTTTGTGAGTTCAGCCATGAAGATGGGGTTTATTTTGCAATGGAGTATCACTAGTTCCAGTGCTCAACTAATTCGATGGTCAGTCAAAACATGGCATTCATTCCTTCGAACATCTATTGCTTTCATGGTTTTACCCCTCATTGGGCTCTCACATTGCTCCTGTCATGAAATGGGAGCATGCTGCTTCCAATGCTTTAGGAAAGTTGTTATGAGAATCCCCTGTGAGATTCCAGCTCTGCTCAGCTGGAACTCTTTCCTTTCATGGCTACTCTCTCTTTTCTCATCCTCACGTCTGCTTTATGTCTAACTTACTTCGCCACTGATTCCATACGCCTTCATCGAGAACATAAACCATTTGTGTGGAATCTTGTCAGATGCTTCAGTAAATAAAAGTGAAATATGTCCATTGTACCGATGAATAACTTTTAAAAGTACTTAAAATCATAAAAATCATACAGTACAGAAGGAAATCATCCAGCCCATGGTGCCTGTATGAGCTCTTTGAAAGAGATACCAATTAGTCACAGCTCCCCGCCCTCTACCTTTTCCTCATAGCTCTGCCGATGTTTCTTTGCTAAGTGGGGATCCAATTCCTTTTTGAAGACTGCCTTTGCGGCACCCCAGGATGATCTGAGGTCAGAAAGGACAATGTTGGCCCATAACTTCAGATTGCTGACCGCCTATACTGAGAGTTGTCGTGTTGGGTGTTCTGATGCACAAATTATCCAACACGGCTGTAGATGGTACAACTCTGTTTTATTGTCTAAACAACGGTAACAACTAACTACTGGCTTGGGTACGTGCTTCACCAGCTAACCTGTGGACCCAGCCCTATCACTATCTTAGTGAGGCACTCAGCACATGGTCTATGTCTGAGTGGCACGCTGTGAGCTCTGTGCTCTGAGCTATCTCCTGCTGGAATGAGCGGGAACTGTGGTGTTCCCTGTTTTATAGTGCGTGTGCTCTCACTGGTGATTGGCTGCGATGTTATGTGTGTGCTGGTTGGTCCAACTGCCTGTCCATCAGTGTGTGTGTGATTGCACCATGATATGTTAATGTGGATATCATGACATCCCCCCTTTCACAAAGGATATGTGCCTACATGTTAATAAATAGAAATGTGTACTGAGTGTATCTGAGTATGTGTGTGCAATATTTACAACATGTACATGAGGCTAAACTATATACAGAGGAAGGTGTCAGGTGCAACAGAACAATGACGTTGTACCAATAACAGAACAAATTCAATCAACAAACGACGAGAGAAAACTCTGGAACAATGAACGACAAGAAAAGAAACTCGCTAACAGTACTGTAAAACAATTCAGTGAGTCCAATGTGTTAACAGGCTCATAAGTCAAGTCTCTCAGGTGGGCGACGAATTCGGGTTGACCGCCTCAAGGGTGGGTCAGGATCCACCGGCTGAGGAATGGGCCTGGCCACAGGTGAGAGAGGAAGAGGCAGAGTGGCAGGAAGCTCAACAAAGTCGACATCAGGGACAACAGGAGGGCGTGGCACCGGTGCATGATCTCGGAGCGAGCGCGAACTAGACGAAGGGCCCGCCGATTACGGTGGCGAATGGAGCCATCAGGCATACGAACCAGGAATGAGCGGGGAGCCAGGTGGCGGAGAACCTCGGCGGTTGCCAACCAGCCACCCTCCGGTCGGTGTATGCTGACGTTGTCTCCAGGCACCAGGGCAGGAAGATCAGTCGCCCGAGCGTCATGTGACACCTTCTGCTGAGCACGCTGTTGTTGCATCCTTCGCAATACTGGAGCATGGTCGAGGTCAGGAACATGAATGGACGGCACAGTGGTCCTGAGGGTGTGACCTATCAACAGCTGGACTGGCGAGAGGCCCGTGGACAGTGGGGCGGAGCGATAGGCCAGCAGGGCTAAACATAAGTCAGATCCGGCATCAGCAGCCTTGCAGAGGAGCCACTTCACAATGTGGACGCCCTTTTCTGCCTTGCCATTCGACTGAGGATGCAAGGGACTGGACAGCACGTGTGTGAAGTTGTATGAAGTAGCAAAGGAAGACCATTCTTGGCTCGCAAAGCAAGGCCCATTGTCAGACATGACGGTGAGCGGAATTCCATGGTGAGCAAAGGTTTTTTTGCATGCCCGGATGACAGCTGATGACGTCATGTCGTGCAGGCGTATGACCTCCGGATAACTTGAGAAGTAGTCAATAAGAATAATGTAGTCCCTGCTGAGCACATGAAAGAAGGTCCACGCACACCGTCGACCAAGGGGATGTGACCAACTCAAGGGGCTGAAGGGTCTCAGGGGGTTGCGCCGGCTGAAACCTTTGTCAGGTGGGGCAGTTGAGCACCATGTTGGCGATGTTGTCGCTGATGCCCGGCCAGTACACAGCTTCTCGGGCCCTCCGCCTGCACTTTTCAACCCCGAGATGGCCTTTGTGCAATTGTTCGAGGACAAGCCGGTGCATGCTGTGTGGGATCACGATCCGGTCCAACTCCAAGAGGCCACCATCAATGACGGCCAAGTCGCCACGGACGTTGTAAAATTGTGGGCACTGCCCCTTGAGCCACCCTTCCGTCATGTGGCGCATCACACGCTGTAGAAGGGGGTCAGCCGCAGTCTCACGGCGAATGTGGGCCAGACGTGCATCAGTGGCCGACAGATTGGCCGATGTGAAGGCTACTTGTGCGTCGACCTGACAAACGAACCCCTCCGAGTCGGGCGGTGTGTTGACCGCCCTGGACAGAGCATCTGTGATGATGAGATCCTTCCCCGGGGTGTAGGCAAGTTGGGAGTCATACCTCCGGAGCTTGAGCAGAATGCGCTGGAGGCGAGGGGTCATATCGTTGAGGTCCTGCTGAATGATGCCGACCAGGAGGCGATGGTCGGTCTCCACAGTGAACTGCGGAAGACCATATACATAGTCGTGAAACCTGTTCTGTTGGGGTCATGGCCCGTGACGCATAGGCGACCGGAGTCCATGATGCGGTGTCATCCCGTTGCAGGAGTACAGCTCCAATGCCAGACTGGCTGGCGTCAGTTGAGATCTTTGTTTCCCGTGTGGTATCGAAAAACGCCAGTACCGGGGCGGTGGTGAGCTCCTCCCATTCACTCTGGTGTGCGGGCAGCCACTGGAATTCCGTTGTCTTTTTGACCAGGTGGCGAAGAGCAGTTGTGTGCGACGCAAGGTTAGGAATGAACTTCCCCAGGAAGTTGACCATCCTGAGAAAGTGCAGCACTGCCTTCTTGTCTGACGGCTGCTGCATGGCTGCGATGGCTGCCACTTTGTCGGCATCCAGCCGCACACCCGACCGGGAGATGTGGTCCCCCAAAAACGTTAGCTCAGTCTGGCCAAAAGAGCACTTGGCTCGGTTAAGGCGCAGTCCATGATCCCGTATCCGTGCAAAGTCATGCTGGAGACGACTGATGTGCTCCCGTGGTGTGGTGGACCAGATGATAACGTTGTCTACGTAGACGCGTACCCCTTCGATGCCCTCCATCATCTGTTCCATGATGCGATGGAACACCTCGGAGGCCGAAATGATGCCGAATGGAATCCTATTGTAGCAGTATCTGCCAAATGGAGTGTTGAAAGTGCACAGCTTCCTGCTGGACTGATCCAATTGAATCTGCCAAAAGCCCTTTGAGGCATCAAGCTTGGTGAATATTTTTGCCCGAGCCATTTCGCTCGTGATTTCTTCTCGTTTGGGTATAGGTTAGTATTCCCTCATAATGTTGTGATTCAAATCTTTTGGGTCGATACAGATCCGGAGTTTGCCGGAGGGCTTCTGACGCACACCATGGAGCTGACCCATGGTGTTGGCTCCGTGACCCGGGAAAGCACTCCTTGGTCCTGCAGGTTCAAAGTACCAAATGACCTACTCCTGCTCCTATTTTCAGTGCTGATCTGTTTCTAAGGTGGGTAGGATGTTTCAGGGACAGCTTCATACTGTCCTCTCAAAATAAACCTGACGCTACAATTTTTCAACAAGTCCTCTAATTATTTATTTAAACTACAATGTTAGAAGTTACCTTGATGCTGCATATCTGTTTTAAACTTCTCGTAATAATTTTCATTGTCATGGCTCACATTGCATTTAGTTTTCCGATAGCTACTGGTCAACCCACAAGTGAGATTTTTGATTCCAGGCCAGTTTACTGTCCATTTAAAGCAGTGGAGAACTGTACTTCTTAATCAATCTGAAGCGAGAAATATCTTTAAGATCTTGATCACTAAATACAATGCAGCATCCTTTCCTGATCACACACAAGGCTGGATTTAAGTAGTCCATTGTAGCAGGAAATGTGGTGGCCAGGAACATTTAACCATGGAAAAAGAACCCCAACAGTCTCCTGGTGGCAGTAAAACCACAGCCCCCCCCCCGCCCCCCCACCCCCCCCACACACGACTAAATGACAGGGTTGACACATGTTACGACTCCATGGGCTAGTGCATGGTCAATTCCAGCCCCACTTTATCTGGAGTCGCAACACAATTGAAATTATCTCTTAATTCTTCAAAAACACCCAAAGTATTTGGTCTTTGGCTGCCCAATAACTACAGTCAGCAGATTTTTAAATTTCAACACAATTAACCTTTATTAATAACATCAACTATAATTAAACAGGCAGCAAATACAGCTAATTAACTATTATCCTAATTAATTAAAATTCCTAATCCCCCCTCTTTAACTCACCCCACTCTCGACACACAAGACAGACACACACAGAGGGGAAAGAGGGGTGTAAAGGAAAGTAATAGGAAAAGTAAAAAGAATAATCCGAAAAGTAAAAAGGATAAAAGGTTTCAGATGGATGTTTTCCAGTATATCTTTTAGTTGAGGCCTTCAGTTGGATGTTCTTGCTTTTCATCTGTAATGGTTTTCATTTTGGAGTCATCAGGATCTCAAGACCTCTCTGCAGATTTAGAACAGCAGGCACAAAACCTTTTTGGATAAAGAGAGAGAAAGAAACAACTCACAGCTTTTTCTCTCGCGATCCAGGAGAGTTCTGGGTCCTTCCTGAGTCCTCTGAAAACCTCCCACCTGACTGAAGCCAATCTCTGGTTGTCGCAGGGCAGAATATGGGACGGGATTCTCCGAGCCTTCGTGCCGCAATTGCACTCAGCGCGGGGGCAGAGAATGGGGCGTCGGACCCGCGATTCAGTCTAACGCCTTCCCATGATTCTCCGAGGCCCGGAGAATCGCTGCCAGTCACGTGGGCGCGGTCGACACGGTGCCGGCCGGGGGCCATTGAAAGAGGCCCCTGCGGCGATTCCCCGCCAGCAGCTGGCTGAGTTCCCACCGGCGTGGTTCACTCATAGTTCTCAGAGTGGCGGTTGCGGATCCAGTCTTGGTGGGGGGGCAATGGGATCCGTCACTGGGGGGGGGCCTCCAGGACGACCAGGCTCACGATCGGGGGCCACCGATCTGGAGGGGGGGGGGGGGCGGGGGGGGGGGGGGGGGGAAGTCTATATTGTTTGGCCGGCTTGCTGTATAGGTCCATCATGTTGCATGGGCCGCCGCCGCAAGTGCAGGCCCCCCTATCAGCAGCCGGAGCTGCACGGGCTACTCCAAGGCCCTTCAAGCCCCATTCAAAACAGAGAATCACTCTGGACTTTCTTATGGAAAGTCCAGACTGATTTGCGCCCTTTTTCTTGCGGGCGTGGGGACATAGCCCCATTTTCAGAGAATTCCGCCCATGGTCTATGACCAAATTCATTGGCCACCAGCCAACCAATCAAACCAAATCCCTCTGATCTCTCAGGTGCCAGAAAGTCTGTGCTCTTCTGTTCTAAATCTCCAATAACACAGGGAACTATTTTTCAACTTTTGAGTTCCTCACTTCCTCTGCTTAACTGAAAGGCATATGTCCATTAAATATTCATGGACCAAAAATGATAACCACAAAGTAAAAGAAATGGGAATTAAGGGAATCCACAGGAAGGGCCCTGCACATGGAATTCAAGGCCACCAACAGCAGGATGTCAATTAGGCTCATTAAATGGGATATTTTCTGTGCATTATAAGGGTTGCCTGGATCCTCCCAGGGAGTCACTTAACATCAAGCATGCTGTGCCCAATGGAAGAACCCAGCCTCGGGCAAAGGATGGTTGCTCAAAGCCATTCCCTTGCATTTGCCTCTGCCTGCCACCCCCCTTCTCCGGCTCCTGTTACCCCAACTCCTGTGGTCTTCATGACCTACGGTTCGACCTCGCTTGCTGGTCTTGGGCCTCTGGTGGGTGCATTACTGCCAGCAGCCACCACACCCACAGGTACTGCTGGCAATGACAAGAGACCAGCAGCTCTGAGTGGGCAGGACTTCTGTCGCCTGGTAGCTTAATCAAGGGAAAGGCCAACAGTAGCCACTAATGTGCCTGAATGGGACTTGATTGCATTGGGTCACTACCAGGGAACTAATAGGGGTTTCAGATCTGTGGATAAAACATTGGATAAAAGCCCAGCCACAAATTTAAAAATCACAAGATAATTAAAGACTCAAATTACTGACATCTTACAAGTTATTGCTTGGAGAATTAAAGGTAAAGGGAGATAGTTAATTCAGGCTACAAGGGGTCTCACCTGTTGGCTAGAGCACTGGCAAGGTCCACCAAATTAAGTGCCAATTAGATACTTTTCTGGGCAGCAGTGAGCTATCTCTGGGATCAAGAACTCTGAGGGACGAAATGCAGCTGATTCCCTACTGGTCAAAAAGGGAAGCAGGGCCTACTGCCAGTAGTACACCCATCCAAAGCCCAGAGTCATCGAGGGACCCAGACAGAGGTGAGTGATGGCGGGGTAATGGTTGCGACAGTGGGAGGTGGAGAGAGGGTTGGCAACAAAGCCACTGGGCCCACCCCATCCTGATATTGGGTCTCTCAAACAGACACTGAGCGTTTTTGAATAAGGCATTCCCCTCACTCCCCAAAAGCCTGAAAACGGCCGCTACGAGGTTTATTTTTTTGGATACTCTGCATGGTGAGTCCCCCATCCACTGCTGGATTAGTACTGCGAGTGGCAGAATGAGGCCTTTAAGTTGGCATTAAGATGGAGAAGAAGATGGGGTCCTTACCTACCACTGTTCCTCCCAATTAAACTACCCAAAACCACCAAAATAGCTTTGGGGGTGCGTATTGAATTCTGCCACATGTTTCTCCATTCTAACACTGCATCCAGGACCCAGCCTGCTGACATTTGTTTTAACACTGTCTGCGTTCACAAACAGCCCTGCCAAGGACATTGGTCCTAACTTTGTTTAGGCGCATCATGTCCAACCTGTCCCAAGTCCCAGCTCCTACAGAACCAGTCCCAATGTTCCATAAATCTAAAACCCTCCCTCTTGCACCATCTCCGAATACACGCATTCATTTGCTCGATCCTCCTATTTCTAGACTCACTGGTGTCTGGATACAATACGGAGCTTCCTGCCTGTGATGTTCCGCTCATTATTCTCTTTCCACTTTACTAAAATCTACCTGCAGGACTCCAATCCCTCTTTCTACCGACAGCACCGGCGACAATGTGGACCTCTGGCTCCATGGTGAACATGGGGGAGGGGTGAGTGAGTGAGGGTGTGTGTGAGAGTGAGTGGGTGTGGGTGGGAGCAAGTGGGAATGGGTGTGTGTCTGTGCGTATGTGTTAACCAGTGTGTGTGTGTGTGGGAGAGAGTGTGGGCGTGTTTGTGTGGGAGCGAGTGGGTGTGGTTATGGGTGTGTGGGTGCGAGTGGGAAGGGACGTGTTTGTGGGAGCAAGTGGGTGTGGTTATGTGTGGATGGCAGCGAGAGATGGGTGGGTGGGAGCAAGTGGATGGGAGCGAGAGACTAAGTAAGGGGTGGGCATGTACAAGAGGTTGGGTAAATGAGGGTTTGGGGTGAGTGTGGGGGGGGTTAGGGTGAGCCTGCCTAACATCTAGTCTCAGGTTTATCATTCTTCTACCACATACCAACACATACATCGGCATCCACTCACACTCCCTCACCCACATACACTGTCCCACTCACATGCCGATTAATTTTAGTATCTACTCTTTTATAACTTGACAATTTCTTGTTATGATATTTTTCTCAGCAATTGTTTCTTTTCCTAAAACCTCGGGCGAGATTCTCCGACCCCCCGCCGGGTCGGAGAATCGCCGGGGACTGGTGTGAATCCCGCCCCCGCCGGTTGCCGAATTCTCCGGCACCGGAGATTCGGCGGGGGCGGGAATCGCGCCGCGCCGGTTGGTGGGCCCCCCCGCGATTCTCCAGCCCGGATGGGCCGAAGTCCCGCTGCTAGAATGCCTGTCCCACCGGCGTGGATTAAACCACCTCTCTTACCGGCAGGACAAGGCAGCACGGGCGGGCTCCGGGGTCCTGGGGGGGGCGCGGGGCGATCTGGCCCTGGGGAGAGCCCCCACGGTGGCCTGGCCCGTGATCGGGGCCCACCGATCCGCGGGTGGGCCTGTGCCGTGGTGGCACTCTTTTCCTTCCGCCTTTGCCACGGTCTCCACCATGGCGGAGGCGGAAGAGACTCCCTCCACATCGCATGCGTGGGGATGCCGTGAGCAGCCGCTAACGCTCCCACGCATGCGCCGCCCGGCAATGTCATTTCCGCGCCAGCTAGCGGGGCACCAAAGGCCTTTTCCGCCAGCTGGCGGGGCGGAAATCAGTCCGGCGCGGGCCTAGCCCCTCAAGGTTAGGGCACGGCCCCCCAAGATGCGGAGGATTCCGCACCTTTGGGGTGGCGCGATGCCGGACTGATTTGCGCCGTTTTTGGCGCCGGTCGGCGGACGTCGCGCCGATACCGGAGAATTTCGCCCCTCATCTTTTTTTGAAATTCCGTTTTATTTTTGAGCCAAAACTTGTGCGGGATTCTCCATACCTGCAGCTGGACAATGGGGTTTCCATTGTGGCACCCCGCACGCCGTTTGGAGACCCATGGGCGTGGGCGCCCTGCCGGCGAAGCGGAGGATCCCGCCGATGGAGAATCCCACAGCTTATCATTTTGAAATTTGTTCTCGGCTTGAGTGAGAAAATATGCAAATATGGCCTCCTGAATGAAAAGGTGGACAAGTCTGATCTAGGAAGACAAGGGCAGCAGATACCTGGGAAAACCGTCACCTGCAAATCCCCCTCCCAGCCACTCACCACCCTGACTCAGAAATATATCGCTATTCCTTGACTGTCACTGGGTTAAAATCCTGGAACTCCTTCCTTAACAGCACTGTGGGTGTACCTGCACCATATGGACTGCAGCGGTTCAAGAAGGCAACTCACCATCACCTTCTCAAGGACAATTGGAGATGGGCTATCCATGCTAGCTAGCCTCGCCAGTAATGCTCACATCACATCAATGAATGTTAAGAAACTTGGCCCCTCAAGCCTGAGTGAGCGAGTAAGGGATCGAGTGCCCCAGAGTGAGTGAGCGAGGGATGGATCGAGTGGCCCAGAGTGAGTGAGAGAGCGAGGAATCGATCGAGTGGTCCAGAGTGAGTGAGAGAGTGAGGGATCCATTGAGTTCCCCAGAGTGAGTGAGTGAGCGAGCGATCGAGTGTCCCAGAGTGAGTGAGCGAGTGATTGAGTGCCCCAGAGTGATCGAGAGAGCGAGGGATCGAGTGCCCCAGAGTGAGTGAGCAAGCGATTGCGTGCCCCAGAGTGAGCGAGAGAGCGAGTGATCGAGTGCCCCAGAATGAGTGAGCGAGGGATCGAGTGCCCCAGAGCGAGTGAGAGAGCGAGGGATTGAATGCCCCAGAGTGAGTGAGTGAGCGGGGGATCGAGTGCCTGGAGTGAGTGAGTGAGCGAGGGATCGAGTGCCCAGAGTGAGTGAGTGAGTGAGGGATCGAGTGACCTAGAGTGAGAGAACGAGGGATCGATCGATTGCCCCAGAGGGAGTGAGAGTGCAAGGGATTGAGGGCCCAGAGTGAGTGAGAGAGCGAGGAAGAATCAAGTGCCCCAGAGTAAGTGAGTGAGCCCACCCCATCTCTCACTGCAATAAGATCATGGCTGATCTGATGTTAAGCTCAATCCCATATGCAGCCTGCCGCTTATAACTTTTCACCCTCTTGCTTATTCATCGCCTTCTGAGGAAGGGAGTTTCAAAGACTCAAAATCCTCAGAAAGAATTTCTCCGCATCTCTGACCGAAGTGGGCGACCCCTTATTTTTAAACGATCAGCCCCAAATTCACCCCTTATTCGTCTAAACTTCAGCAGACACAAGCTTGCTAAAATGTCTCAAGGCATTTCACAGGAGCATTATTAGACAAAGTTAGATAGCAAACTGCATAAAGAGATATTAGGACAGGTTACTAAAAGCTTGGTCAAAGAGGTATGTTTTATGATCATACGTAAAGGATGAGAGGTAGAGACTATACAGTTTAGAGAGAAATTCCAGAGCTTGAGTTGCGACACTTGAACACTATAATTGTAATAATAATCTTTATTGTCACAAGTCGGCTTTCATTAACACTGCAATGAAGTTACAGTGAAAAGCCCCTAGTCGCCACATTCCGGCACCTGCGCGTACACAGATGGAGAATTTAGAATGTCCAATTCGCTAATGCTATCTGAAGGAAATTGGAACTCTTCGTAACCCCTTTGGACACTGAGGGGCAATTTAGCATGACCAATCCACCTAACCTGCACATCTTTAGGCTGTGGGAGGAAATCATAGCACCCGGAGGAAACCCATGCAGAGATGGAGAGAACCTCCAAACTCCACACAGTCACCCAGTTGTGTTGAACCCGGGTCCTTGGCGCTGTGAGGCAGCAGTGTTAACCATTGTGCCACTGTGTCCTCCATGCACAATTGATGCATAATAAGCCAAAATTGAAGTAGTGCAGTTTTCTCAGAGAGGAGCAGCGCTGGATGAGATTACATAGACATAGAGAGCAGAGGTCATGCAGAGACTTCAGAACAAAGACTGAGAATTTTAAATATGAGAGATGGCCATACCAGGAGCCAGGTCAGCAACCCAAGGATGGTCCAACATTCCAACATCCCACAACTACTTCTGCATCTTGACATTGCACATGTGTTCCTCAATTTTATGATCTCAACTCCCTAAGATTTCCTAACATTGCCTCACCACATGGGTGGCCTCACTCTGTATCCTAGAACAGCTTTCCTGCCATATTGTTCTGAGTTAGGGTTTTAAAAAGGTAACAGGCAAAATATGCAACATAATTAAATAAAGTCTTATTGCACCAAAGTCACAGATTTAGGGAAATATAGGAGAAAATAGCAAAAAGCACAGACTCTGAACAGAGCAGCCACAAAGATACCAGGCCAATCTGGAATAAAGTCAGGGATGGGCTCACTCAATCAACACAAATCAATAGATTTGACATTGCATGTTATACAGGGTAAAATGGGTTATCCTCCAACACAGGTCATTAATTATTGTTACTGAGTTGGCATTTTATTATTGCCCTGCTCTCTATTGTGAACCACACACACAAAAATAAATCAAATATACGTTATGAATAGAATACCATTTTATTTGTATTGATTTTTGATTTAGTAGGTAAGGAGAAACTGGGCCCATTGGCAGGAAGGTCAGCAACCAGAGGATTGTGATCTGAGATAATTGGTAAAAAAGCTGAGGGGAGATGAGATTTTGTTTAATGCAGCGAGCTATTGGGATATGGGATACACTGACTGAAAGGTTGGAGGAAACAGATTAAAGAATCTCCTGAGAGAATCATTACCCGCCACCTGTTTCACTATTTGTATGGGCCTCGTCTCAATGTGAGGAGGTTCCAGTGTGTCAGAAGGTCCTGATTCTGAATCCCTGTCCGCCTGTTCCCTGTTACTGATGTTCCATGAATTGTCCACCATTTGCCACTTCCCATACAGAATTATTGCTCTTGTTATCTTAGATAAGTGAAGATACAGTTTTATATGCACATGGATTTAAACATTCCTCCAGCCCTTTTATTTTCTTTTGACAGAACGTATGGTCTGCTGTGTAGAGCCAGTTCCTCTGCTGTTATGTAATAAGGTCCACACTTCTACCTTTTTCTCCAGAATGTTCCGTCTGTTCCCACTGACGGGATCTTCCGACTCCATCGACGGTGAACGCCCTTTGAGGTTTTCCCAGCGGCAGCTGTGCATACAATGGAAAGCCTCGTTAACAGTGGTGGGACCAGAAGATCAGAGCTGAGGTGGAGGCAGCCTGCTGGCTGATAGCCTTGTTGTCTGTGATGATTTTTGTGGGTGTCTTTCTTGGCCTATGGAGCTGTAGCAGATGAGGTCCACAGGCAGTGGGGTTTGGGATTGGCTGGACGCTCTCAGAGACACCTGGGTGAACAGCCAAGTGTCCTGCTGCTGTTCCTTGACCCTTTGGGTTCCTGAGAGGCCCTGACTGACACCTGGAGGAGAAGGGGCACCTGGAGTTAGACTGAGGTGCCCTGGCCTCATCTTGCTTGGCCACTGTTGGATGCAACCAATGCCAATAGTACCTATGCCCTGGACCATGGTCTCCATGGTGGCCGCCATCCCATCAGTGTTGATCTCAGTGCACTGTCATGTCAGCGCTATGCCCTCAGAGTGAACATGAAGGGGCTCTTCCATCATACGATTCAATCTGCTGATTGCATCTGACAACCCTGACTGATATTCTCGTGTGTGCTATTGCAGCTCCAATATCTGTATTAAGACCGGGTCCAGATACTCATCACCTGACTGAGTCCCAGTGGAATCCATGCCTTCAGCAGTACATTGAGCTTGGGTTTCCCTGTCAGCACCTGCTGTGGACCAGAATCATAGAAAAGTTACATTACAGAAGGAGCCCATTCGGCCCATCTTGTCCATGCTTCAATCTGTGCTGTGCTCACCAGATTGTGGCTCCCAAGCCTGCTCTGGATCTATCTCCCACCAAGATGTGTATCTCTACACTGGTGGAGGGTGTGGCTGAACACCGTGGTGGGATTTCTTGCAATGTGAGCTCAGGATCTTCATCCGGGGTTGTTTTGGGCCGCTCAGGGGCTGACTCCCAGTCTCCCTTTGGCATTTCTCACTGGCACCCAGCAAAGGGAATTGAAAGAATTATTGAATGGCTGCAGACTCAAAAACAATGTCATGTACTCGCAGACCAGAATTTTCCAGCCCTTCCCGTTGGCGGATTCTTCCAATCCCGCTGATGTGAGTTGCCATGGGGAAACCCACAGCAGTGGTGGGGGAATGGAAATTTCCAGTCAGTTTCATTGTCTGAAGGATCAGCTGGTGCAAGGCTCTCAGTTGGGTCTGAGCCGCTGATCTCACTGTCACCACAGGCACGATCCCATTCCTGTCCGGCCAGCTCTACAGCATGTTCCTCATCTGGAATGGGGACCTAGAGATCCAATAGCCCCACACAGACCCCACATAGATCTCTCCCTATTACTGCGGGCGTGTTATTCCTACATCAAGACCAATGGAGACTGTAAGCAGGAGGCATGGCAAGGCAGGTGACAAGGATGCCTGGGTGCTGAGTGGACGATTGTAGGGGGTGAAGATACAAGTTACACAGGACGTGAGTCCAGATGGAAATGTCAAGGTGTGTGTAAGAGAGTCAGCGGCAATGATCCTTGAGCTGGTAATGTGTGAGGCTCCCTGTGGAATTTCAACCTGCGAATGTCTGATGGGCTTGTGAGATTATGAGAGTGAGGAAGAGATTTTTCTGCACTGGATGGATGACCTTCTGTGGCATGGGTTGGCACTCTCCGCCCTGGCCACCTCCTCCCAAGTGGCAGGGGTGAGGTTGGTGGACCTCCTTCAGCCATTACTGGAGGCGCTCCTCCGCCACATCTAGAAGCTGATCCAGCGATCTGTCACTGAGCTTTGGTTGGGGGGGGCAGGGAGGGGAGTGGGGGGGAGCACTGATTTCCTTCTGCTTTGGGGTCATCATACACCTGGAGTAATTCTGGGGCTACTTTAGAAGTGCAATGGACTCTGTCCAATGGGCACAAACTTTGGTCCCACTGCCAAATTTGTGGGGCACATTTCTGAAACATTCTTGGCAGATTGAAAATGCAAATGAACATTGAGTGACTCTTTGCCTGAGCTGCTCTTTCATCACCTCTCATTCTCAAAACTCTTTGGCCTAGAAAGGATTTGGCACTAAGTTATATTGTCAGACTTCTGCAGAGTTAACTTTGGCCCAGGAGGAGTTAAACGTCCAGCAACGTGAAAGCTATTTGTTTAATGTTGATTGATGCTGATCTGTTAAGATATCTGCAGGAGCCTTCCAGCTGCTGCTGCCCATTTCTAACCTGAAAATTGTGCAGCCAACAAAAGGAAAATCTGTTCGACTCCTTGGGCTGATTAAATTTTGAAAAAGGCCTTTGAAAGGGCAGCCAACTGCATAAATTGGGCAAGTTTCTGCTTAAATATGTAAATTATTTTCGTAATCCAGGTGCAGGACCCCAATTGCAATTTTAATGTACAAGTCTTCAGGGTTTGGACCTGGGTATGCTGCACAAAGTTATAGCTAGCACAGAGCCATCCAACCGACACTACCTAAAGGTAAGAAAAGGGCTGAAATTCTCTGGCCTTTGGTATTCTTTTTTCCTGACGGCAGCACAACTCTACCCATGGGTTTCCTGGTGGCTTAGGGTGGCTTCAGTGGAAAATTCCATTGAAAAGCAATGGGAGGTGAGAATCCGGCTGCCAGTGAATGACGTGCTACCAAGAAACATCGGGCCGGAGGGCCGGAGAATCCAGTTCAAGTTCTTTTGTTGCAGCACGGTAGCATTGTGGATAGCACAATTGCTTCACAGCTCCAGGGTCCCAGGTTCAATTCCGGCTTGGGTCACTGTCTGTGCGGAGTCTGCACATCCTCCCCGTGTGTGCGTGGGTTTCCTCCGGGTGCTTCGGTTTCCTCCCACAGCCCAAAGATGTGCAGGGTAGGTGGAGTGGCCATGATAAATTGCCCTTAGTGTCCAAAATTGCCCTTAGTGTTGGATGGGGTTACTGGGATAGGGTGGAGGTGTTGACCTTGGGTAGGGTGCTCTTTCCAAGAGCCGGTGCATACTCGATGGGCCGAATGGCCTCCTTCTGCACTGTAAATTCTATGATCTATGAAAGTTCTTAACAAAAGGAAAATCCCAGTTGGCGTCCATTAAGAAGCCTTAATAGGCCTTAAATGATGTCAATTGTGTAACCACTGCAGGTCATGGGTACAAGTGCTACCCCCCCCCTCCTGACTTTGGCCATGGGCTGGCACACTGCCAATCTTTGCAGAGAGAGAAACTTGAAAATCACCTACCCACCAGATGAAGCCAATGACAGAATTGCTGACATTTGTTACAGAATGAATAACCAGCTGGCTGTTGTGGTAGTCAGTGTTAGAGGTATTATGGTACTCTGTAATGCCGGAAGAGCATTGGTGTAGAAGGTACTCTGTTCTCATTGGTTAAGCCTGTCTGCTGGCTCCTCCCAGCAAGGCGGGCTATAAGAGCCCATGTCGCCCCAGCAGCTGCCTTCTGTACCTGCGCTGCTGGGGGAAACATCTAGTGTAATAAAGCCTTCAATTGTCTCTAATCTCGCTTCTGGAGTTATTGATCGAGCATCAATTTAGTACACTAGATTTTAAAGAATGGAGCTCCGAATCAAGCCTGAGTGTCTGCAACTCAGCCCCCACGCGGCAAACTCAGCGTCAATCTTCAAGCACTGGCTGGCATGCTTCAATGGATATCTCGGGAGGGCCGAAAACAGACCCACGGAACACCAGAAACTACAAATTCTGCACTCGAGGGTGAGCCCAGAGCTCTACACCCTCATTGAGGATGCGGACGACTTCGAGGCCGCAATGGATCTGCTGAAAGGACATTATATTCGCCCTGTAAACCAGGTCTACGCCCGACATCTACTAGCAACGAGGCAACAAATCCCTGGGGAATCGCTGGAGGAGTTCTACCGTGCGCTCCTGGTGTTGGGGAGAAACTGCAGCTGCCCGAAAGTTTCGGTGAGTGCCCACACAGAACCTTTGATCCGGGACGCTTTCGTTGCAGGTATGCTGTCTTCCCAAATCCGCCAGCGATTGTTGGAGAAAGAGACACTAGGCCTCAAGGAGGCACGGGCCCTTGCCAGCTCCCTGTATGTGGCCTCCCGAAACGCCCGCGCTTACATCCCCGACCGCACGGCAGCCCCCTGGGCAGCATGGAACCCCCCCCCGCGGCCGACCCCGATGCATCTCACATCCCCCCACAAGCTTGTGCTGCGAGACGGCCTGGCAACCCCGGGCTGCTTCTATTTTTGCGGGCAAGCCAAACACCCCTGACAGCGCTGTCCGGCTCGCTCATCCTTCTGCAAAGGAAGCAGTAAAAAGGGCCACTTTGTGGCGGTATGCCAGGCCCGGGCGGTCGCTGCGGTCTCAGGAGGCGAACACGGACCGCCACCACAACCCTCTCCACGGACCCCGTGTGGCCAGCAGGTGCCGCCATCTTCCTCCTCCAGGGCCACGTGTGGCCTCCGGGCGCCGCCATCTTGTCTCTCGGACACCACGTGCGATGGATGGACGCCGCCATCTTGTACACCCCCAGCCATGTGTGACCAGTGGGCGCCGCCATCTTGGCTGGACTCTCAGGACCCCAATTCTGATGACCACACACCGCCCAAAGAGAACATCCAACTGCTGCCACGACTAGCTACGGTGACCCTAGACCAGTCTCGGCCCCGAACACTCTCGAGTGCAGTGACGACGGTGCTCATCAATGGGCATGAAACGTCCTGTCTGATCGACTCTGGGAGCACGGAGAGCTTCATACACCCCGACACGGTAAGGCACTGTTCTCACCCCGTTAACCAAAAAATATCCTTGGCCTCCGGGTCTCATTCAGTAGAAATCAAGGGGTTTTGCATAGCGAACCTCACGGTCCAGGGAAGGGAGTTTAAAAACTACTGGCTCTACGTCCTTCCCCATCTCTGCGCAGCCACACTCCTAGGGTTAGATTTTCAGTGCAACCTCCAAAGCCCAACTTTTAAATTCGGCGGCCCTATACCCCCCCTCACTGTCTGCGGCCTCGCGACCCTCAAGGTCAATCCGCCTTCCCTGTTTGCGAATCTCACCCCGGATTGCAAACCCGTTGCCTCCAGGAGCAGAGGGTATAGTGCCCAGGACCGGACCTTTATTAGGTCGGAGTTCCAGCGATTACTGAGGGAAGGTGTCATTGAGGCTAGCAACAACCACTGGAGAGCTCAAGTAGTGGTTGTAAAGACAGGGGAGAAGCATAGGATGGTCATAGACTATAGCCAGACCATCAACAGATATACGCAGCATGACGCGTACCCACTCCCCCGCATATCCGACCTGGTCAACAGGATCGCGCAATACAAGGTTTTTTCCACGGTGGATCTAAAGTCCGCCTACCACCAGCTCCCCATCCACCCTAGCGACCGCAAATGCACTGCTTTCGAAGCAGATGGGTGGCTCTACCACTTCCTAAGGGTTCCCTTCGGTGTCACTAATGGAGTCTCGGTCTTCCAACGAGAGATGGACCGAATGGTTGACCGGTACGGTTTGCGGGCCACATTCCCGTACCTCGATAATGTCACCATCTGCGGCCACGACCAGCAGGACCACGACACCAACCTCCGAAAATTCCTCCATACCGCAAAAACCCTTAACCTCACATATAACAAGGATAAATGCGTGGTCAGCACCGACCGCCTAGCCATCCTTGGCTACGTAGTGCATAATGGAGTTATAGGCCCAGATCCTGAACGCATGCGCCCCTTAATGGAGTTCCCCCTCCTTCCCTGCTCCAAGGCCCTGAAACACTGCCTAGGGTTTTTCTCTTATTATGCCCAGTGGGTCCCCAACTATGCGGACAAGGCCCGCCCGCTGATCCAATCCATGGTTTTCTCCCTGTCGACAGAGGCCCGCCAGGCCTTCAGCCGCATGAAAGCAGACATTGCAAAGGCCACAATGCACGCCATCGACGAGTCCCTCCCCTTCCAGGTCGAGAGCAACGCATCTGACGTAGCTCTGGCGGCCACTCTCAACCAAGCGGTAAGACGTGTGGCCTTCTTCTCACGCACCTTCCACGCTTCAGAAATCCGCCATTCCTCAGTTGAAAAGGAGGCCCAGGCCATAGTAGAAGCTGTGCGGCATTGGAGGCATTACCTGGCTGGCAGGAGATTCACTCTCCTCACTGACCAACAGCCGGTTGCTTTCATGTTCGATAATGCACAGCGGGGCAAGATATAAAACGACAAGATCTTATGGTGGAGGATCGAACTCTCCACCTACAACTATGAGATCCTGTATCATCCCGGGAAGCTAAACGAGCCTCCTGATGCCCTATCCAGCGGCACATGTGCCAACGCACAAGTGGACCGCCTCCAAGCCCTCCACGAGGACTTCTGCCACCCGGGGCTCACTCGATTCTTCCATTTCATCAAGACCATCGAGGAGGTCAGGACAGCCACCAGGAACTGCCAAATCTGAGCGGAGTGCAAGCCGCACTTCTACCGGCCAGAGAAAGCGCACCTGATAAAGGCTTCCTGTCCCTTTGAACGCCTCAGTATGGACTTCAAAGGCCCCCTCCCCTCCACCGACCACAACACGTACTTCCTGAATGTGATTGATGAGTACTCCCGGTTCCCATTCGCCATCCCCTGCCCCGACATGACCGCAGCCACCGTCATAAAAGCCCTCCACAGTATCTTTACGCTGTTCGGTTTCCCCGCCTACATACACAGCGATAGTGGGTCCCACTTTATGAGCGAGGAACTGCGTCACTTCCTGCTCAGCAAGGGCATTGCCTCGAACAGGACGACCAGTTACAACCCCCGAGGAAACGGATAGGTAGAGAGGGAGAACGGAACGGTCTGGAAGACCGCCCTGCTGGCCCTATGGTCCAGGAATCTCCCAGTCTCCTGCTGGCAGGAGGTCCTCCCGGATGCCCTCCCTCCATCCGGTCACTGCTGTGTACTACGACCAACCAAACACCTCACGAAACGTCTTCTTGTCTTCCCTAGGAAGTCCTCCTCCGGGACCTCGCTCCCAACCTGGCTGGCAGCTCCTGGACCCATCCTGCTCCGCAAACACGTGCGGGCGCACAAATCGGACCCATTGGTCAAGTGGGTCCATCTCCTCCATGCTAACCCTCAGTATGCCTACGTGGCGTACCCCGACGTCCGACAGGATACGGTCTCCCTACGGGACCTGGCACCCGCTGGATCCCCCACTACCAGTCCCACCCTCCCTCCCACCGGCGCACCCCACAGCTACAGGTGGATCGGTTCTCCCACCGGTCCCGTCTAGGGGTGATGAAGCTGCCGCAGAAGCCGAAACCACGCTCCCGGAGCCACAAACGCCGAGCCGCCTGCATCACCACCAAATCTACGACGATCGCAGAGGACGACCAGGGCCCCCGATCGACTAATTGCTTCATTCTGAAATGTAAATAAATAATTTTGTAAATAGTTATGATGTAATGAGGTGAAACACTGTACGGAGGTATACCAGGTACCTTCATAACCTGAACTTCTACCACTCTGTAATGCGAGGCCACCACCCCCGCCGGAGCCACCACACCCGCCGGACTCTTTTTTTAACAGGGGGTGAATATGGTAGTCAGTATTAGAGGTATTATGGCACCCTGTAATGCCGGAAGACCATTGGTGTAGAAGGTACTCTGTTCTCATTGGTTAAGCCTGTCTGCTGGCTCCGCCCAGCAAGGCGGGGTATAAGCGCCTCTGTCGCCCCAGCAGCTGCCTTCTGTACCTCCGCTGCTGGGGGAAACATCCAGTGTAATAAAGCCTTCAATTGTCTCCAATCTTGCTTCTGGAGTTATTGATCGAGCATCAGCTGTGAAACAGAAAGTAATTACGCAGATGACCGAAAGGTGGGAAGTGAAGTTCCACAAGTTGGTGCTCAGACCATACCCAGGGCTTGTGCCCAATGAACTCCAGCCCCTCGTTACCCGGAGTCACAACACAGATGAAATTAGATTTTATTTAAATACCTGAGGTCCTTGGTTGAGCCCAATGAACTGCAGTCACCATATTTGTAACGTTAAAATGGAAGGAACCTTTAATTATGTACAGTATTATAATTAAACGGACTATTACCCCTTTCCCAACTCCCCTGCCCCCATCTCTAACTTCCCCACGCTCTACACATATGCAAACACAGAAAAACAATACAGAGGGGAAAGAGTGGTGGAAAGGGAAAGATAATATAATAAAAATAAAAGGATCAGGATAGCTGAAGCACTGGTTGACTTCCAGTCAATGTCTTTCTGAAGCTCAGGCTTTCATTTTGGTGCTTCTTCCGTCTAGGCTTGAGATGGTTTTCTCTTTAAGAGAGTCTACTCTCTCTGCAGAATCAGCATCGTTTGAGGTTTACACAGTAGATATGCCAGGCACTCACTGCTTTCAGAACATTAGAGCAATTATTTCATTTCAGAATGCAGCGGAGAGAGAGAGAGATAGAGAGGGAGATAGAGAGAGAGAGTTCCTCACACTTCCAAGGTCTAAATACTTCTGCTAAGTTCCAGGAACCAATCACTGATGATTGTCAGGCAGAACACTATCCCCGGCCAACCCACCAGTTGTCAGTTAACCAATCGAGTCCCTCGAAAGCTGGTTCCTAAGATACATTCAGTGCCAAGGGGCGGGATTCTCCACTACCTGGCAGTGCGGGCGGTCCTAGCGCTGAGGAGTGGCGTGAACCAGTCCAGCGTCGGGCCACCCGGAAGGTGTGGAATCCTCTGCACCTTCAGGGGCTAGGCCGGCACCGGCGGTGTTGGCGCCACGACAACCGGCGTGGAAGGGGCTTGGCGCCACGCCAGCTGGCGCGCGTTGGTGTATGCGCAGGAGTGCCAGCGTGTGTTGGCGTCATCCCAGCGCATGCGCAGGGGGGTTCATCTCTGCGCCGGCCATGGCAGATGTCCACAGCAGCTGTTGCGGAGAGAAAAAGTACCCCCATGGCACAGGCCCGCCCGCGGATCGGTGGGCCCTGATCGCGGGCCAGGCCACCATGGGGGCACCCCCCGGGGCCAGATCCCCCCGTGTCCCCCGAAGACTCTGCAGGCCGCCCGCAGAGCCAGGTCCCGCCGGTAAGTACCAGGTGTAATTTACGGTGGTGGGACCGGCCTAAAATGGGCGGCCGTCGGCCCATCGCGGGCCGGAGAATTGCCGGGGGGGGGGGGGGGGCGCTGCCAGCTGCCGCCGACCGGCACGGTGCGATTCCTGCCCCCGCCAAAACCCCGGCGCCGGAGAATTCGGCAGCTGGCGGGGGCGGGATTCACGCCGCCCACCGGCAATTCTCTGGCCCGGCGAGGGGTCGGAGAATCCCGCCCAAAGTGTCTGGCTTCTCCTTTTCAAAATACAAAGCCTGGGAACACAGTGGGCTGGATTCTCCGGTCGCTGACGCCGAAATTGCGTTCGGCGAACGGTGTGAGAATCACATTTCCCGACTGAATTGGGGGCGGTGCCACTTTCACGATGCTCCGCCCCCTCCAAAGCAGGTACTCTAGGTATATGCCACGCGCCATATGAAATGAAATGAAAATGAAATGAAAATGAAAATCACTTATTGTCACAAGTAGGCTTCAAATGAAGCTACTGTGAAAAGCCCCTAGTCGCCACATTCCGGCACCTGTTCGGGGAGGCTGTTACGGGCTGTTATCGACGGCCTCAGGACATTGCCTGAGGCCTGCCCCCCGATGCTCCGCTCCCGACCGGCCGAGTTCCCGATGGCGCAGGAAACGTGTGATCTCATCCATCAGGAACTTAGTGTGCCGGCTGTGGGCTCAGCCCAGCGCCGCCACAATTGGGGGAGGGATCAGTGTGTAGGGAGACATTATTCGGGGCTAGGGGCACTGTGGTGGGGCAGTCCAGGGCACCCGAGCCGGCCGAAGAGGGGGATTATTTTGCAGGTCGGGTCCACGAGCGGCCTCCGCCATGGAGCATGGCGCGGCCGCTGCAAGCCGTTGCTGCGTGCATGCGCGGCCACGGGCCCAGCAATTCTCTGGGCCTTATCGGCAGCTAGAGCCGGTTGCTCTACGCTGCTGTCCTGCTAGCCCCCAGCAAAGTGGGGAATCGGTGGCTGCCGTTGGGACATAGCCCCAGAATTGGAGAATCCAGCCCAGTGTCTTGGCAAGCAGACTGTTTCAACTTTGAATCTTCTGCTGAAAGACACATCCTGATGATGGGTCCACGGATTAAATAACATAAATAATATAAAATCAATGGAACAAAGGGGATAACAGGAAGGGCTCTCACACTGTGTTCTTCAAATTTGGACAAGTGCCATGTCTAAATTTGTCAACGTCACCAAATTGGGATACATAGTAAATGCTGAAGAAAAATGTAGCAAAACAGGAGAAAATATTAATAAACTTGCACGATTGGTTCATAACTGAACTTCAATATGAGGCAGTACACATTTGTAAGAAGAATTAGAAGGCCACATACTCCTTGGAAATAAGTGTGTGAATGGGGTAGAGGAACAAAGTGGTTAAGTTACAGAGACATAAATCACTAAAAGTAGCAACACTGATTAATCAGGCCACTGATAAAAAGCAAATAAACTACTGCCGTTCATCTGTATAGCGATAAAATTAAGAAACAATGAAGCCACGTTATCTTGTATAGAACCTTGGCTCAACCACACTTGGAATACTGAGAGCATTTATTTCCATTTTATCAGAAGGATATAGAGACACTGGAAACACTTTTTTGAACAAGGATAATACCAGAACCAAGAGGTTCTGCCAGTCAGGGTGGAGGATGCTCAATTGGTGTATAAACACAGGCATGGAACTATTGAGCTAAGGGGTCTCTTTCTGTGCTGTAGATACAATGTAAATCTTTTATGTATTATCAATTTGATGTGTCAACCTTTTGACACTGAGAATTATGATAGGGTTGGGACAAAAATTCAGGTTTTGACTTCTCCCTTCTCAATCACTGTACATTTGAGTTTGACACAGACTGAGAGGCAGAGAATTCTCTCTTCCGATTTGAGTGCCACTCAATCAGCAATATTGACCAGTAAAGTGAGATAAATCCTTGTCAAAGGCAATGTTTTGTACAATTCATTATTTTTGATGTTGCGAGGGGAATAGGAAATAGGTCAAATTGGCTGTGAAAATGGAGTTCTGCTCAATCATGTATTCCATCTAAAATCATCCTAAACCTGTCAGCCTATAATTGACCTTATCTCATTAGTGTGCTTATCAACTTTTTGGAAGTAAAGAGAATTCCACATGGGGGATGGACTCCCAGTACACACAAGGGGTTTTAATTATTATCACTCTTGTAATATATCTTTTAAGTTTACCAGCATGACATTACCAGAAAGGAAGTGTGTCATGCAATTGAGTTTTAGTTTCACTTTTGCTTTTAAGTGGAGCACATACAAATATAGCTCTGTTGCTGGTGTCTTCAAGCTTTATACTTTTGTATAGCTGTTCTCATGTTTCCAGGCTTAATAAATAAACCCACAATGTGCTTACCTAATTCCTTATCCTCGTGGAATTTCTACAGAGCAGAGGGAGGGAGGCCATTCAGCCCATTGAGTCTGCACCAATCCTCTGAAAGAGTACCCTACCTAGGCCCACTCCCCCGCCCTATCCCTGTAATCCCATAACCCCACCTAACGTGCACATCTTTGGACTGCTGGAGGAAACCGTGGCACCCAGAGGAAACCCACGCAGACACGGTGAGAAAGTGCAAACTCCACACACAGTCACTCAAGGTGGCAGGAATTGTACCCAGGTCCCTGGCAGTGCTAACCACTGTGCACCGTGAGTAATTGTGTGGGGTATTTATCTTTGTAGTTGATAAAAATTCTTACTATTAGGCAGCATGGGGCCGCAGTGGTTAGCCCTGCTGCCTCACGCTTCTGAGGTCCCAGGTTCGATCCTGGCTTTAGGTCACTGTCTGTGTAGAGTTTGCACAATCTCCCTGTGTTTGCGTGGGTTTCGCCCCTACAACCCAAAAGATGGATTGGCCACGCTAAATTGCTCCTTAATTGGAAAAAGAAATTAATTGGGTACTTCAAATTTAAAAAACAATTCTTACTGTGTGTGTTTATACAAGTGTTAACTAAATTCGTAGAATAAAGCTCGGTTAAATTGGTCTAAGAACTCTGTTGAATAACACCTGAAAGGCAGGCTCTTGTGTTCGTCCTAGCCAAATTCAATAAACAGTTGTAGGTCAGGTGAACTCCATGATATACAACCCTGGCCCATAACACAGGTGAGAGACCCGTCGATAACAGTGTTGCTCGGTATGCTAACAGCGCTAATGACAGGTCTTGACTATCGTCACTCAAATGTCGGAACAATCTCTTAATTATCCCTCCTCGATCTGTTTTCCCATTAGATTGTGGATAATGGAGCTAGATGTCACATGGCTAAAATTATATTGCTCTGCAAACTGTGCCCATTCCCAATTCGAGAAACACGACCATTGTCAGAGACAACGTTAAGCGGAATACCACGGTGTGCGAAAAATGATTTTGTTACCTTTATTATTGATCTGGCAGTTGAATCATTCAGCAACCTCACCTCTGGAAAGTTGAAGCAATAGTCTATGACTATCAAGTAGTCATGACCCTGCAAATGAAATAGATCCATGCCCATCTTGTTCCATGGACTGGTCACAATTTCCATCTTTTGCATGGTTTGTTTGCTATGTGGAGGCTGATGCATCTGACAAGTCGGACATGCTTGGACATACTTATCGATCTCTGTTTATTCCTGGCCAATACTCCGATTGTCTGGCTTGCCTATGACACTTCTCAATGCCTTGATGACCCTCGTGAATCTGCTGCAGAATCCCTAGACATAAACTCACTATCACTATCCTGGTATCACTATCCTGTCTACTTCTAGCAGGACACCACCAATCATAGTCAGGTCATCTCTTATGTCTTGAAAGGGTCATTTGCATCCAGCCAGCCATCCTTCTCTGAGGTATTGTTTTACCTTCTGGAGCGTCAAGTCCATTTCAGTTTCGGCTTTTATGGGCTGAAGTTTGCGATCGGATACTGGTAGTATCTCAGAAATTAAACATGCTTGCAATTCCATTATTCCGTCTAACTCAGGTTCTGATATTTCAGCATCAGTAGTTGCTATGTTTTCTGATGTTTCAGCATCAGTCGAAGCTTTGTTTTCTGATGTGCCACCATCATTATGAATTTTGAAGAGGTTGTTCATATCACCCAAGTCTTCCCTGGACTCTTCATCTGTGTCATCTGAAGTACCAGTTGAGTGAATCCTTTCCACTAGCTGCAATCTTTCACAAGCAACAACACCAATCAATGAAGACTTCTGAGCCCCTCCAACCTCAAAGTCAATGGGTAACTCTATTTTGCCATTCCTCTTGGCAAGACAGCATGGCCCCTTTGCAGCTATTTTGTTACCATGGTAATCTTTGAGCTCACAGGTGGACTGCTTTATCAGAGGCTTTCTAATTGCTTGCTTTAAAGATCGGAATGTGTTGATATTTGTGTGCGCTCCTGTGTCAATCTTGAATTCACCATTTATTTCAAGTGAGACATCCACTCCTTTATTATCTTTGAGGGTGTGTTTATTGGTCTTTTTTTCCAATCCAATAAATCATTCTTGGTAATGGCTTCTATCATGGAGGTTACTGACAATGCATAAGGTGAGCAATCCTCTCTTTCTTCTGTGATATTGGATTTTTTCTCAACACTTTGCGCTCTTTGAATCCTTCTGCCAACCCGATAATGCTGTTTAAATTTGGTTACTGGAACAATTGGTTCAAAACGATACTGTGCTGTGATGTGATTCAGTCTACCACAATTGGAACAATGTTTCCCTCTCGCTGGACAACTTTTATCTGCTGTGGGCATGTTTTCATTAACTATATTGTGAGTTCTCCCAGTGAGCCAGAGAAGACACAGCCAGAGTGAGACAGAACCAAGAGTGAGTTTGGGAATTTGAATCAAGGTGGGAATTGAATCAAATCAGTAAGGCAGCTCCTTTTAAATTTCAGGAGTTTAAATTAATTTAAATTAAGCTAGAATTGTGCAGTGTAGGTCAACAAGGGCTGCCCCACCCACTCACATAACTGGTTGGCAGTTAAGTGTCAGTCACTTAAATATACCTTGATCTAAAAGCAGGTGGGGGAGGAGAGTCAATTCAGGACAATTTAAAAAGAGAAACTTGTAAACACACTCCCAGTGAGTTCTCCCAGTGAGTCAGAGAAGCCACAGCCAGAGTGAGACAGAACCAAGAGTGAGTTTGGGAATTTGAATCTAGGTAGGAATTCAAAGCTGGGTGGGGAGGAAGTGTTTTTTTATCCCTGGTAAGTGACTGGTCAGTAGTTTTTCTGTTTTCTTTTTCTTTTCATTGGTATATATTTTTTTTCTTTCTTCGTTGTTTATTTATTTATTTTTTGGGGAAATTGTAATTGTTGAAGTTAACCGAAGGTTTAAGACATGGCAGGAGATCTCAGACCCATGTCATGCTCCTCGTGTGCGATGTGGGAGCTCAGGGATACGTCCATTGTCCCTGACTCCTTCACGTGCAAGAAGTGTGTCCAGTTACAGCTCCTGTTAGACCGCTTGACGGCTCTGGAGCTGCGGATGGACTCACTTTGGAGCATCCGCGATGCTGAGGACGTCGTGGATAGCACGTTTAGCGAGTTGGTCACACCGCAGGTGAAATGTACTGAGGGAGATAGAAAATGGGTGAACAAAAGACAGAGCAAGAGTAGGAAGGCAGTGCAGGTGTCCTCTGCGGTCATCTCCCTGCAAAACAGATATACCGCTTTGGATACTGTTGAGGGAGATGGCTCACCAGGGGAAGGCAGCAGCAGCCAGGTTCATGGCACCGTGGCTGGCTCTGCTGCGCAGCTGGGCAGGAAGAAGAATGGCAGGGCTAAAGTGATAGGGGACTCAATCGTAAGGGGAATAGTCAGGTGGTTCTGTGGATGCAATCGAGACTCCAGGATGGTATGGCCTCCCTGGCGCAAGGGTCAAGGATGTCTCGGAGTGGCTGCAGGACATTCTGGGGGGGGGGGGGGCGGGGGGGAGGGCGAACAGCCAGCTGTCGTGGTGCACATAGGCACCAACGATATAGGTAAAAAATGGGATGAGGTCCTACAAGCTGAATTCAGGGAGTTAGGAGTTAAACTAAAAAGTAGGACCTCAAAGGTAGTAATCTCAGGATTGCTATCAGTGCCACGAGCTAATCAGATTAGGAATGTCAGGATAGATAGGATGAATGCGTGGCTCGAGAGATGGTGCAAGAGGGAGGGATTCAAATGCCTGGGGCATTGGAACCGGTTCTGGGGAAGGTGGGAAAAGCATAAACCGGACGGTCTGCACCTGGGCAGGACTGGAACCGATGTCCTAGGGGGGGTGTTTGCTAGAGCTGTTGGGGAGTGTTTAAACTAATGTTGCAGGGGGATGGGAACCAATGCAGGAAGTTGGAAGATAGTAAAACAGGGACAGAAACAAAAGGCAGTAAGGCGGAAAGTGTTAGGCAGAGAAGACATAGTCAAAAATCAAAAAGGGCGACAGTACAAGGTACAGTGACTGAGGGGAGTGAATAGGACCAGGAATACTAAAAGGAATAAAACGGGAATTGAAAACATTAATGGTAAGCGACGCGACAGGTTGTTACATGAAGATATGGGTTCAACGACAAGGAAAATTTGGAGAAAGGTTAAGAGGAAATATAACTTCGGAGAGGTCACTGATCGAGGTGTTAAGATTCAGAACAGAGGTAAAAAAGCCAACATAAGTGTAATTTACCTGAATGCTCGTAGTATTCGGAATAAGGTAAATGAGTTGATGGCCCAAATCATCATGAATGACTATGATTTAGTGGCCATTACTGAAACATGGTTAAATGATGGTCACCACTGGGAGTTAAATATCCGTGGGTATCAAACTATTCGGAAGGACAGAGTGGATGGTAAGGGAGGTGGTGTAGCTCTGTTATTTAAGGATGACATCCGGGCAAAAGTAAAGGATGACATCGGTGCTATGGAGGATAAGGTTGAATCCATTTGGGTGGAAATCAGGAATAGTAAGGCGAAAAAGTCATTAATAGGAGTAGTCTATAGGCCACCAAATAGTAACATTATGGTGGGGCAGGCACTAAACAAAGAAACAACTGATGCATGTAGAAATGGTACAGCAGTTATCATGGGGGAGTTTAATCTACATGTCGATTGCTTTAACCAGGTCGGTCAAGGCAGCCTTGATGTGGAGTTTATAGAATGTATCCGCGATAGTTTCCTGGAACCTACGAGGGAACAAGCGGTCCTAGATCTGGTCCTGTGTAATGAGACAGGATTGATTCAGGATCTCATAGTTAGGGATCCTCTCGGAAGGAGCGATCACAATATGGTGGAATTTAAAATACAGATGGAGGGTGAGAAGGTAAAATCAAGCACTAGTGTTTTGTGCTTAAACAAAGGAGATTACAATGGGATGAGAGAAGAACTAGCTAAGGTAGACTGGGAGCAAAGACTTTATGGTGAAACAGTTGAGGAACAGTGGAGAACTTTCCAAGCGATTTTTCACAGTGCTCAGCAAAGGTTTATACCAACAAAAAGAAAGGACGGTAGAAAGAGGGAAAATCGACTGTGGATATCTAAGGAAATAAGGGAGAGTATCAAATTGAAGGAAAAAGCATACAAAGTAGCAAAGATTAGTCGGAGACGAGAGGACTGGGAAATCTTTATGGGGCAGCAGGAAGCTACTAAAAAAGCTATAAAGTAGAGTAAGATAGATTATGAGAGTAAACTTGCTCAGAATATAAAAAAAGATAGTAAAAGTTTCTACAAATATATAAAACAAAAAAGAGCGGCTAAGGTAAATATTGGTCCTTTAGAGGATGAGAATGGAGATTTAATAATGGGAGATGAGGGAATGGCTGAGGAACTGAACAGGTTTTTTGGGTCGGTCTTCACCGTGGAAGGCACAAATAACATGCCAGTGACTGATGGAAATGAGGCTATGACAGCTGAGGACCTTGAGAGGAGTGTTATCAATAAGGAGGTAGTGATGGGCAAGCTAATGGGGTTAAAGGTAGACAAGTCTCCTGGCCCTGATGGAATGCATCCCAGAGTGCTAAAAGAGATGGCTAGGGAAATTGCAAATGCACTAGTGATAATTTACCAAAATTCACTAGACTCTGGGGTGGTCCTGGCGGATTGGAAATTAGCAAATGTGACACCACTGTTTAAAAAAGGAGATAGGCAGAAAGCGGGTAATTATAGGCCAGTGAGCTTAACTTCGGTAGTAGGGAAGATGCTGGAATCTATCATCAAGGAAGAAATAGCGAGGCACCTGAATGGAAATTGTCCCATTGGGCAGACGCAGCATGGGTCCATAAAGGACAGGTCGTGCCTAACTAATTTAGTGGAATTTTTTGAGGACATTATCAGTGCAGTAGATAACGGAGAGCCAATGGATGTGGTATATCTGGATTTCCAGAAAGCCTTTGACAAGGTGCCACACAAAAGGTTGCTGCATAAGATAAAGATGCATGGTATTAAGGGTAGCATGGATAGAGGATTGGTTAATTAATAGAAAGCAAAGAGTGGGGATTAATGGGTGTTTCTCTGGTTGGCAATCAGTAGCTAGTGGTGTCCCTCAGGGATCAGTGTTGGGCCCACAACTATTCACAATTTACATAGATGATTTGGAGTTGGGGACCAAAGGCAATGTATCAAAGTTTGCAGATGACACTAAGATGAGTGGTAAAGCAAAAAGTGCAGAGGATACTTGAAGTCTGCAGAGGAATTTGGATAGGCTAAGTGAATGGGCTAGGGTCTGGCAGATGGAATACAATGTTGACAAATGTGAGGTTATCCATTTTGGTAGGAACAACAGCAAAAGGGATTATTATTTAAATGATAAAATATTAAAACCTGCTGCTGTGCAGAGAGACCTGGATGTGCTAGTGCTTGAGTCGCAAAAAGTTGGTTTACAGGTGATTAAGAAGGCAAATTGAATTTTGTCCTTCATTGCTATAGGGATGGAGTTTAAGACTAGGGAGGTTATGCTGCAATTGTATAAGGCGTTAGTGAGGCCACACCTGGAGTATTGTGTTCATTTTTGGTCTCCTTACTTGAGAAAGGACGTACTGGCACTGGAGGGTGTGCAGAGGCGATTCACTAGGTTAATCCCAGAGCTAAAGGGGTTGGATTACGAGGAGAGGTTGAGTAGACTGGGACTGTACTCGTTGGAATTTAGAAGGATGAGGAGGGATCTTATGGAAACATATAAAATTATGAAGGGAATAGATAGGATAGATGTGGGCAGGTTGTTTCCACTGGCGGGTGAAAGCAGAACTAGGGGGCATAGCCTCAAAATAACGGGGAAATAGACTTAGGACTGAGTTTAGGAGGAACTTCTTCACCCAATGGGTTGTGAATCTACGGAATTCCTTGCCCAGTGAAGCAGTCAAGGCTCCTTCATTAAATGTTTTTAAGATAAAGATAGATAGCTTTTTGAAGAATAAAGGGATTAAGGGTTATGGTGTTTGGGCCGGAAAGTGGAGCTGAGTCCACAAAAGATCAGCCATGATCTCATTGAATGGTGGAGCAGGCTTGAGGGGCCAGATGGCCTACTCCTGCTCCTAGTTCTTATGTTCTTATGTTCTTATATTGCCAATGATTCCTTTCTCAATATGCAACACCCAATCTGAGATGGCCTGTTCTCTAGTTGGTTCCTCAACATATAGGTCCAGAAAACCAACCTGCATAAACTCCAGGAATACCTTCGCCATGGTGTTATTACTAATTTGTTATACCCAATCTATATGCAGATTAAAGTCACCCATAATTACAGAAGTTCCTTTATTGCATGTGTCTCTAATTTTCTGTTTAATGCCGTTCCCAATATTACAACTACAATTTGGCGATCTATATACAGCCCCCTGTCATGTGAGAGTACCTTTAAGAAATGGGTGTTTATAAATGGGTGTGTATATAAATATCTGTAGTAAGAGTACCTTTAAGAAATGGGTGTTTATCAGTGATGTCAGAGTGTGCGCAGAGCTGGGCTATCTGTCAGATTTTTACTTTTGTTTTAGGCTGTTTGCTGCAGGGTGTGTTTTAGTTTTGTTTTCAGAGCTGGATAGTAGCAGTCACAGCCAGTCTCTCTCCCTGAAATTTAAAAATGGCAAATCGATCCTTTGGTGACTTAAAACTAATAATTGCTCTCAGTAGTGACTTTAACCTGATGTGCTTCTGTTAAAAGCTCTTTTTTAAGTCTTATGGATGTTAAAAGGACAGCTTAAAGATTATGTGGTGTTGTATTCTTTGGGGGTTATATTTGAATTTATGGTTGCTAAGATGTTCACTGTACGTTTTAAAAAGTTAACTTGAGTTCAAAGAATAAACATTGTTTTGCTTTGAAATATACGTTTCCATTTCTGCTGTACCACCCCTGTAGAGTGGGCCGTGTGCGCTCCATACCACAATCTATTAAAACTTGTGGGTCAGGTGAATTCCATGATACACTTTGGCGTTCCCTAAACCCTGCCCCATAACAAATTGGGTGCTCGTCCGAGATAAAAGTCTATCTATTGGATTGGCTTAGTGCATTGAGAAAGTGGGACAATCAGCTTTTATTTCCAAACTGGATTTACTTAAAGGTTACTGGCAGGTACCTTTATCCAAAAGGGCGAAGGAGATTTCAGCTTTTGTGACTCCAGATGGTATATACCAATTCAAAGTTATGCCATTTGGCATGAAAAACGCCCCAGCCACATTTCAACGTTTAACTAATAAAGTTGTTTCAGGATTATCCAATTGTGCGGTATACATCGACGATCTGGTAATTTTCAGCCAGACATGGAAAGAACATTTAAAACATCTGATGGAGTTATTCGATCGACTTCAGGAGGCGGGTTTGGTGATAAACCCTGCCAAAAGTGAATTTGGAAAAGCTCAAGTGTCTTTCCTTGGCCATACAATTGGACAGGGTCGAATGGTCACACGGGATGTGAAACCAACAGTTATTGAGGAGTTTCCGATACCCTCAAGACAAAGGGAAATAATGCGATTTTTGGCATGAGTGGATTTGATCGAACATTTGTGTAAAATCTTTGTAGCGTGATTGCTCCACTGATAGACTTGCTGAAGAAACGTCAAAAATTTCAGTGGACAGCAGACTTTCAACAGGCATTTGACTGCCTGAAATCTGTGATCACCAATGGTCCTGTGTTGGAGAATTACATGGGACTCTGTGATCAGATTGAACTAAAGTATCTGACTTTAAAGAGAAATGCTGAGGCATAGAGGAATGGATGGATCGCACAGAGACCTTCTTGTTCAAAGAAACTGTCAATCAAGAAGGATTCCAGTTGGAGGAAAAACAAAAAATAAACTATATTGTTGTACCTGTTTGCGTGTGTTGTTTCTTTTTAAACAAAAAACTCTAGTTACTGTGTGCATTTTTCAAAGGATAGTGAAAGGTTGAAAAATGAAACCATCTTGAAGTTGATGGTTTATTTTTTTTCTTGGGGGGAGGTGCCGTGTGAGAGTACCTTTAAGAAATGGGTGTTTATAAATGGGTGTGTATATAAATATCTGGAGTGAGATTCCTTTAAGAAATGGGTGTTTATTAATGATGTCAGAGTGTGGGTGGAGCTGGGCTATCTATCAATTTTTTACTTTCATTTTAGGCTGTTTGATGCAGGGTGTGTTTTAGTTTTCGTTTTCAGAGCTGGATAGCTGCAGTCACAGCCAGAAGGGGTATTAGTCTCTCTCTCTGCAATCTAAAACCTGTAAATTGATCCTTTGGTGATTTAAAACTAATAACTGCTCTCAGTAGTGACTTGAACCTGATGTGTTTCTGTTAAAAGTTCTTTTTTTGAGTCTTATGGATGTTAACAGGGCAGCTTAAGGATTACTTAGTGTTGTATTCATTGGGGGTTATATTTGAACAGCTCTATCCATACAGATTCCACATTGTTGGAGCTACAAACCTTCCTCACTATTGCATTAATTTTCTCTTTAACCAGCAATTCAACTCCAACGCCGTTTCCTTTTTGTCTGTCCTTCCTAAACACTGAATACCCCTTGGATGTTCAGTTCCCATAAAGGCTTCCCAAAGCTGGTTACGTTCAAACTACCTGGAACTATAGTTTCAGCCACCACTCCGGGGAAAGCTGCTTATTGGCCTCCCGCACAGTTAAGTTCCACCAGCCACCTTGCTTCACGCTCCTGGGAGCAGCACAAGATTCTGCCCAGTTCCTCAATATTTATTTCATTGAAAACCATTCATGATTGTGAACACCTTAAAAAAGTTTCTTCCTGACCTTCTCTGCCCTAAGAATAACTGCCTCCTCTTCTCTAGTCTTTTCAGGTCCCACATCCCTGCTCCCTTTCTTGTTAATCTCCCCTGCACCCTCTCTTCTGTTCAGAAATGTTGATTGACCCACCATGTATTTACAGTATTTTCTTTTTCTTTTAAAAAGAGTGCCCAATTATTTTTTTCCAATTAAGGGGCAATTTAGCGTGGCTAATCCACCTAACCTGCACATCTTTGGGTTGTGGGGGTGAACCCCACGCAAACACGGGGAGAATGTGCAAATTCCACACAGACAGTGACCCAGAGCCGGGATCGAACCTGGGACCTCGGCGCCGTGAGGCAGCATTGCTAACCCACTGCGGCACCGTGCTGCCCTACTGTATTTTTTGCTTTGCTTTAAGCATCCCAATGGCTGCTCTTTTTTTTTCCACTTTGTACCAGCTCGCAGTGTTGAACAGCTCTGGAGTCGCATCAAATTCCTTGCAGTGAACTCACTCTTGACTGCATTCAGATATGTCCCCTGTTGCTATTGTCACTGGAATGCACCAGTCAGAAAGAAACAGTGATTGACAGCCTGTGGCAGCAATAAACTTGACACTTCTACAAAACAAATCTCAAAATTCTCACGAGGTTAATTACTTGGTTGCTTAAAATTATGGAATCCTTCGAACAAAAAGTTATTCCCCTGGACCTTTCTTTCTCTTTAAATACCTTGAAGGGAGGCTAACTTCATACCTCAACGTCCGCTGATGTGCTTGTTTTAAATAAACAATGAATTAAATTGACATTTTCTAAGGTGTGAATATTATCATTAACCTTTAGAAATTGCATTGTGTTTAAAGCTGTGAACACAAAAGAAAGTTAATCCTACTGGCATACTACTCTTAATATTGTAAAAGCAAATTACTGCGAATGCTGGAATCCAAAACAAAAAAATGAAAATGCTGGACAATTGCAGCAGGTCTGACAGAATCTGTGGAGATCGAACAGAGCTAACATTTCAAGTCTGGATGACTCTTCATCAAAACTCTTAATATTGTGTTGTCGATGGTCAAAATTATGGGCTGGGATTTGTAGAAGACTAATTTTAAAACATATTACTTAACACTCAGGCACACATCAAATGGTTTGTCTGTAAGTTTTAGGAATAATTATTGTTGGGACGCGAGTGTAGGTATCTCTCAATACTTACAAAATTTCAAAATGCTCTTTCCTTGAAGATGGTTGGATTTTCCATCAGATTGGACAATAACAAATGTAACTCTTCCAGTCAAGAAAGATGGGCGACAGAAAGCAGTTAATTATAGGTTAGCCTATCATCCGTCAGAGGGAAAATGCTTGAATCTATTATTAAGGAGGTTGTAGAATGGCACTTAGAAAATGTCAATTTAATTCGGCAGTGTCAACATGGCTTTGTGAAAGGGAAATCAAGCTTGATTAATTTCTCATAATTATTTGAGGAAGTAACAAGTAACTTGGATAAAGGGGAACATGTAGATGTGTTGTCCTTGGATTTCCAAAAAGGTGTTTGACAGGGTGCCATATCAAAGGTTGCTGTACAAAATGATAACTCATGGTGGAGGGGGTAGCATATTAGCATGGATAGAGGTTGGAAGCAGAGAAGAGATGAACAAGCCATTTTTGGATTGGCAAGCTGTAACTTGGTGGAGTTCCACAGCTGTCAGTACTGAGGCATCAACTATTTACAGCCTATATAAATCATTTGGATGCAAGGGCCAAAGGTATGGCTGGTAAAGTTGCTATTGGCAGAGATACGGAGCAAAGTAAATTTTGAGGGGGACATGTTCTACAAAGGGATAAGTGTGGTGATAAGGGACATGTTCTACAAAGGGATAAGTGTGGGCAAAATATTGGCAGATAGAGTATAATGTGGGAATATGAGAGCTTTTCTACTTTGGCAGGAAGCCGACAAAAGCAATACGTTATTTAAATAGAGAGAGATTGAAAACTCTGCACTACAGAGGGAACTGGGTAACCCTGGTATATGAATCACAAGGTAGTATGCAGGTACAACAAGCGATTAGAAAGGCTAATGAAATGTTGTTATTGTTGAGGGAGCGCAGCAGAGGTAATTTTCGGGATGATGTGACTGTCCTGTAAGGAGCGATAGCAGAGATTGGGCCTGTATTCTCCAAGAGTTTAGAGGAATGGAACTCACCAAAATTCTGAAAGGGTTCGACAGGGCAGATGCTGTGAGGACATGTCCCTTGGGTGGGTAGGGTCGAGGACCAGGGGACATATGAAAGAAGCAAGCCATTTAGGGCTGAGGTGAGGAAGTACATCTTCATTCAGAGGGTAGTGAATCATTAGAATTCTGTGCCCCAGGAAGCTGTGGAGGCTCAGTCATTTGCCACGATTTAGTGACCATGCTAGTCGCTGGCACAAATCCTGTTATGCTGCTAAATCTCAAGAGGCTAAAAACAGGATTTGCCCTGGCGAACTTTTGATTTCTACTCTTCCCTGCACCCCACTCTGATAACGTGATCAGGATCACGTCCAAGAAAGGCACGTGCCTGATTTGCATATATTATAATATCATTAGCAGGCTTGATGCCGCGCCTTCCACCCACAACATATCTTCCCACTCAGCCAGCGTGACGTCCAGCTGGCACGAATCACTACTGGTTTTCAAAAAAGAAAACCAGCAATGTTAACTACACTGGCAGATGCACTGCTACCTATAGACCCGGGGTGGTGGATGATAGGCCCAGCACTGCCCCCAGACATCTTGGCAATGCCCCTGACAGTGCCCCTTGTGTGGTGGGGTGAGGCCCCCCAATGCTTGTTAGCTCCAATGCTTGTAGGGTGGGAGGAGGCAGTGGCACAATATCTGTGTGAGGGGGGTTGTTCTGATGTCTGTGAGGGGCTGGGGTAGTGCCCTGATGCCTGTGAGGGGGGGAATGCCCCAATGTCTGTGAGGGGCTGGGGGTAGTGCCCTGATGCCTGTGAGAGGGGGAATGCCCCAATGTCTGTGAGGGGCTGGGGGTAGTGCCCTGATGCCTGTGAGGGGGGGGGGGGGAATGCCCCAATGTCTGTGAGGGGCTGTGGGTAGTGCCCTGATGCCTGCGAGGGGGGAATGCCCCAATGTCTGTGAGGGGCTGGGGGTAGTGCCCTGATGCCTGTGAAAGAGGAATTCCCTGATGCCTATGTAGGAGATGGGGGGAGTTTCCTGGTGCATTTGCGGGGGGGGGGGGGAGGGCCTTGATGCCTGTGTGAGGGGGGTTTTCCTGATGTCTGTGAGGGGCTGGGGGTAGTGCCCTGATGCCTGCAAGGAGGGAATGCCCCAATGTATGTGAGGGGCTGGGGTAGTGCCCTGATGCCGGTGAGGGAGGAATTCTCCGATGTCTATGTAGGAGGAGGGGGAGTTCCCTGTTGCCTTTGGGGTGGGAGGGGGTGCCTGTGTGGTGATTGCCCCGATGCTTGTGAGGGGGGATCTTCCGTGTCTGTGGAGGGGTGGGGGAGTTTATTTTTTGGAAGACCCTGGCTCCATCTTTAAGATCTCTGTGGAGCCGACCTTGCCGGCTTTATCAGACCCCACACTCTGAGATTCAAAGTGCACAGAGTGCCAGAAAATCTGGAGAGAAAACTCGGCTATGCAGCTGGAGAACTACATGCTGGTTTTCTCACCGAAACTGACAAATTTTGGGATGATTCACCCATTGTGCATGTTCAAGACAGCGATTGATAGATTTCTCGATACTAATAGCATCAGGTGATATGGGGATAATTCAGGAAAGTGGCATTGAGGTACAGGATCAGCCATGATCTGGTTGAATGGCAGAGCAGACTTTGATGGGTTGAATGGCGTATAGTAACGACAAGGGGAGACAAGCGAGTTCACATGGAGACATTCATTCAGCTTTACAGCGGCACATACATAGGGCCCAGTTACACATTAACAGGTTCTTACTCCTTTCTCTCAGCTACTACAGAGGCCGACCCATTATACAAATGCTGGGTAATTCCCGGTCCAATCAATACAGGGGAACAAATACCCCCAGCTGGATGAACCTCATTGCAGGATATTACACCTCTCCACCCCACCCCCCCTCCAAAGTCTGAAAACCCATTGAAAGGCAATCTCAGAGGAGGAGAGGACTAATATAAAAAAAAGGAGGACAAACATTGCAACGGCCAAACTACAGCAAACAGATACAAAGCATTTCGGACCACAGGAGGAGCCACCAAACTGGAGGTCGGGGGGAGGGGGGGGGTGGGGTGAGAGATGGAGAAGCAGGACAGACCAGCGTACGGCTTCCTGAACATTACGTTTGGTCCTGCACCTGCACTGGGCACGCACAAAGGATGACGTCACCCACGTCCGAGCCTGGGAACAGTGTGCATCATGGCGTCTGACCCATTGATCCAAGATCTTACTAGTCACAGAGGGATCGGGTAGATGCCAGCGGGGGTGGGGGTGAGGTTGGAGAGACAGACAACACCCGACTCTGTACCCCATGCATCCCTGATAGCTTACAAAATGGTGGGGGGGGGGGGGGGGGGGGGGGGGGGGGGGAGATTTACACATTCACTGGAAACACTCAGAGAGCTATGGCCCCCAAAATTTGCACCTCAATGTAATTTTAAGTCTAATATAGTAAGAAGTCTTACAACACCAGGTTAAAATCCAACAGGTTTGTTTCAAATCACTAGCTTTCGGAGCACTGCTCCTTCCTCAGGTGATTCACCTGAGGAAGGAGCAGTGCTACGAAAGGTAGTGATTTGAAACAAGCCTGTCAGACTTCAACCTGGTGTTGTAAGACTTCTTACTGTGTTCACCCCATTCCAACGACTGCATCTCCACATTAAGTCCAATATAAATAAATCAGGGCACTGCATAGAACATCACGAGACAAGAATGCCCAGTTAACTCAATGTTAACAGTGTCAGGCATACCCAGAACGCCCAGTTAACTCAACCTAAACAGAGTCAGTCATACCTGGAACGCCCAGTCAACTCAACGTAAACAGAGTCAGTCATACCCGGAGCGCCCAGCAACTCAACATAAACAGAGTCAGTCATACCCGGAACACCCAGTCAACTCAACGTTAACAGAGTCAGTCATACCCGGAACGCCCAGTCAACTCAATGTAAACAGAGTCAGTCATACCCGGAACGCCCAGCAACTCAACATGAACAGAGTCAGTCATACCCGGAACGCCCAGTTAACTCAATGTTAACAGAGTCAGGCATACCCAGAACGCCCAGTTAACTCAACCTAAACAGAGTCAGTCATACCTGGAACGCCCAGTCAACTCAACGTAAACAGAGTCAGTCATACCCGGAAGGCCCAGCAACTCAACATAAACAGAGTCAGTCATACCCGGAACACCCAGTCAACTCAATGTAAACATAGTCAGTCATACCCGGAACGCCCAGCAACTCAACATAAACAGAGTCAGTCATACCTGGAACGCCCAGTCAACTCAACATAAACAGAGTCAGTCATCCGCGGAACGCCCAGCAACTCAACCTAAACAGAGTCAGTCATACCCGGAACGCCCAGCAACTCAACCTAAACAGAGTCAATCATACCCGGAACGCCCAGTCAACTCAATGTAAACAGAGTCAGTCATACCCGGAACGCCCAGCAACTCAACATAAACAGAGTCAGTCATACCCGGAACGCCCAGTCAGCTCAATGTAAACAGAGTCAGTCATACCCGGAACGCCCAGCAACTCAACATAAACAGAGTCAGTCATACCCGGAACGCCCAGTCAACTCAACCTAAACAGAGTCAGTCATACCCGGAACGCCCAGCAACTCAACATAAACAGAGTCAGTCATACCCGGAACACCCAGTCAACTCAACATAAACAGAGTCAGTCATACCCGGAACACCCAGTCAACTCAATGTAAACAGAGTCAGTCATACCCGGAAGGCCCAGCAACTCAACATAAACAGAGTCAGTCATACCCGGAACGCCCAGTTAACTCAACCTAAACAGAGTCAGTCATACCCGGAACGCCCAGCAACTCAACATAAACAGAGTCAGTCATACCTGGAACGCCCAGTCAACTCAACATAAACAGAGTCAGTCATCCGCGGAACACCCAGTCAACTCAATGTAAACAGAGTCAGTCATACCCGGAATGCCCAGCAACTCAACATAAACAGAGTCAGTCATACCTGGAACGCCCAGCAACTCAACATAAACAGAGTCAGTCATACCCGGAACGCCCAGTCAACTCAATGTAAACAGGGTCAGTCATACCTGGAACGCCCAGCAACTCAACCTAAACAGAGTCAGTCATACCTGGAACGCCCAGTCAACTCAACCTAAACAGAGTCAGTCATACCCGGAACGCCCAGTCAACTCAACCTAAACAGAGTCAGTCATACCTGGAACGCCCAGCAACTCAACCTAAACAGAGTCAGTCATACCCGGAACGCCCAGTCAACTCAACCTAAACAGAGTCAGTCATACCCGGAACGCCCAGTCAACTCAACCTAAACAGAGTCAGTCATACCCGGAACGCCCAGTCAACTCAACCTAAACAGAGTCAGTCATACCCGGAACGCCCAGTCAACTCAACCTAAACAGAGTCAGTCATACCCGGAACGCCCAGCAACTCAACATAAACAGAGTCAGTCATACCCGGAACGCCCAGTCAACTCAACGTAAACAGAGTCAGTCAGTTTGCGGTGGCAAATTGTGAACGGACTCGCCGGTGAATCCACTGCCGCAACAAGCCTGCAGCGTTACAGAACGACAGATGGAGACGAACAAAAACATTGTGTGGCCTCTTCCAGAAGTCACTTGATTCCACTTCCAGTACCACTAGTTACATCAGGCCATGGAACACATGCAGCATACGCACCCCACAAGCCAGCATCAGAAACCTCGGCACGGCGCTCACCTTCCATCTCGACACAAGGTCTGGCAAAGGCATCAGAGAAATAAAGTCAGTCCATACCTCAGTCCACAAAGTCGTAAAAAAAAATTTCAGGGTGGTGGCCAAGAGCTCCAACCCTCTCATCACCAATATAGTAACAACAAGGTGGGCGGCAGTCCAACAAATTTATTCAGCTTTACAACGGCACATACATAGAGCCTGGTTACACATTACCAGGTCCTAACTCCTTTCTGTTGGCTAAGGTAGAGGACGACCTGTCTTACAAATGCTGATTAATTCCCGGTTCAGTCAGGTCATGGGAACAATCATCCCCAGCTGGATGAACCTCATGCATGTCACAAGCTGGTTGTCACATGGCCCATTCCTGCTCTGACATTCCTTTGTTCCGATGTGTTTTGCACGTTGAGTGGAATATACAAATCGGGAGCATTTGCTACAACTGTACAGGGCATTGGTGAGACCACACCTTGGGCACTCTGTACAGTTTTGGTCTCCTTTCTTATGAAAGGATATAATAGCATTAGAAGCAGTTAAGAAAAGGTTGACTAGACTGATTCCTGGGATGAAGGGGCTTACTTATGAGGAAAGGCTGAACAGGTTGTGCCTGTATTCATTGGAGTTTAGGGTGAATAAGAGTTAATTTCATTGAAACATAGATGCTGAGAGGATGTTCCCCTTGTGGAAGAGCCTAGAACTAGGGGACACATTTTAAAAATAAGAGGCGGGATTCTCCGTCCCGCCGTACCCATTTTTGTATGCGGCACACCCCCGCAGGCAGCGGGATCCACCTTCCCGGCCGCCGGCCAACGTGGTTTCCCGTTGTGGCCACCCCCACGCCGTCGGGAAGTGCGCGGGTGTGAGTGCGCTGCCGATGAAGCGGAGGATCCCGCCGATGGAGAATCCTGTCCAAGAGGTCTTCTTTTTAAGACAGAGGGCCATCAGTCTGTAGAGTTCTCATCAATAGAGAGCAGTGAAGACTGGGTCATTAAATATTTTGAAGGCAGTTAGGCTTATTTTTAATTGACCAGGGGATCAAAAAGGTATGTGGGGTGGACAGGAAAGTGGAGCTCCCACTACAGCCAGATCAGCCATGATTTTATCAAATGCCAGAGCAAATTAAGGGCCCCAATGGCCTACTCCTGCTTCTAATTCTTATGTATATTTGTCTGTGTGAATCACTATAATCTGGCGAAGGGTGCACAAGACTTCAAAGTATAGTGGGCACGGTTCTCCCAACGGGAGTCTAAGTGCCGATGCCAGAGTGAAAACCGGAGTGTTTACGCGCGCTGGGCCTTGGCGCCACGTAAAAAGCGGCGCTGCGTAAATGACGTCACTCGCGCATGCGCGGTTGCCGTCCTCCCCGAGGCCGCCCCGCAAGAAGATGGTGGATGGATCTTGCGGGGCGGCAGAGGAAAGGAGGTCCTCCTTTAGAGAGGCCGGCCCGTCAAACGGTGGGCACCGATCGTGGGCAAGACCCCATTGGAGGCCCCCCCACCGGTGCAGGAACCCCCTCTCCCCACCCCCCCCCCCCCTCCCACACAGGCTGCCCCCCCCAGCGTTCCCGTGCGGTTCCCGCCGGCAGCGACCAGGTGTGGACGGTGCTGGCGGGAACCTGTCGTGTTGGGGCGGCCGCTCGGCCTATCTGGGCCGGAGCATCGCCGCTCGCCTTTTGCAAACGGCGAGCGCCGATTCTCCCAGCGGCCAGCTGTGATTCTCGCCGTGCTGGTTTGGGGGGTTGGGAGAATCGTGTGCGGGTGTCGGGGCGGCGTGGCGGGATACACGTGGCACCCCGGCGATTCTCCCACCCGGCGTGGGGAGGGGGGGGGGGGGGGGGGGGAGGATTTTGCCCAGTGACTTTGGAATGTAAGAAAAATACTGAGTTCAGCAATTATTAAAGAACGGGTAACTCAGGCTGTAATAACGTTACATGAAAAGAGTTTATGTTGAAGTATATATGTGCATTTGCTGTCAGATTCATTTTCATGATGTTTCCATCTGCTGATAGATATTTATGTATGGCTCAGTAATTGTATTTGCTGAATAAATTGTATTGCTTTTTCCACCATTATATAGAATCATAGAATTTACGGTGCAGAAGGAGGCCATTCAGCCCATTGAGTCTGCACCGGCTCTTTGGAAAGAGCACCCTACCCAAGCCCACACCCCCACCCTATCCCCATAACCCAGTAACCCCACCCAACACTAAGGGCAATTTTGGACACTAAGGGCAATTTTGGACACTAAGGGCAATTTACCATGGCCAATCCACCTAACCTGCACATCTTTGGACTGTGGGAGGAAACCGGAGCACCTGGAGGAAACCCACGCACACACGGGGAGAATGTGCAGACTCCGCACAGACAGTGACCCAAGCCGGGAATCGAACCTGGACCCTGGAGCTGTGAAGCAATTGTGCTAACCACTATGCTACCATGCTGCCCTATTCTACCTACCTATTTATTCAGCCATGAATGCGTGCCTGTTTAAATATCATTCAACTAGACTATTCATCTTTCTAAATATCAATCGCTCCAAATATTAATCCCCCTATTCAAATATCCATCCATTAATACCCATCTTTTAAAAATATTCATCGACCTTAACATCCATTAAAAAATACTTCCAAATACCCAGTCATCCAAATATCGATCCAACTAAACATTCATCCAAAAATCTATCCAACCATCTAAATATCCACCACATAATCGACACATCTAAATAAACAACAAATATTCATCCCAAATAACTCTCTATCGATCCAAATATCTATTCAACCAATCCATTCATTTAAATATCCACCCATCTAAATGTCGAACCATCCATCCAAAAACGTTAGCGACCTTTAAGACTTATCTGGATAGGCACATGAACAGGCGGGGTATAGAAGGGTGCAGGCGGTTGATCGAGATAGGACACATGATCGGCGCAGGCTTGGAGGGCCAAAGGGCCTGTTCCTGTGCTGTATTGTTCTTTGTTCTTGTTCAAATACGAATCCACCCAGCTACTTGCCTAGCTACCTAAGTATATGTGTGTTTATCAAAGCAGGTTCTATTAAAGGATCCCATCTGAAATGTTAAACTGTTCTTTCTCTTTTCAGACCCTGATGAAATTCTCTGTATTTGCTGTATTTCTGTCTTTGCTTCAAAATTCTAACATTTGTCTATTTTTTTTTCTTCTGCTTTAACTGTCTGTCTACTTGATGCTGGCGAAGTGTGGTGTTTGACCCTTTAAGGGCAACACAGCAGATTTAGGGTTCACCTGGCCTGCGAGACCAATTGGGACTCAGAATGGGGAATCACCCCAGGGGGTGGAGCCTTCTTTGACAAGAACATGCAGGGCGTGAACTGCAGCCATGTGGCTGCTGAACAATTCTTCTTGATAAATACCTTGCATTCATTAATGAAGTCTGTGATAGTGCATCTTTACACAATGTGTGCACATTTATGTCTGCTTGAGAGAGGGAGATTGTTTGAGGGTAAAAGAGAATGGAAGATATTCCACAGATTTAGGTGAAGAAAACATTTATTTAAAATTTATGCAGCATAAAGGCTTCAGGAAGGCTTGCACTCAGCACAGAAGTGCCCTAAAATAGCAATTACAAACTTCATCAGAGGGCCACTGCAAGACTGATATGGGAAATAGAATATATTCATGCTGGAACCGTAGAGGACATTCGTCGAGGAACGAACATATTGCTGGGGCAGAGACTAGGGAGCTTTACTTACAACAATTCTATGCCTGCTCTGGGAGTCATTAAAACTAATTTTGGTAGCCCAAAATGACATCCTTAATTTATATCCAATACCTCTTCATTTAATGAGCGTACAATTAAACATACACAAACAAAACACTTGGAGTCAGCTAACATTTGGTGAAGAATAAATTAAATTGAAGAATCAGGAAGATTTAAATGATGATGTTTTGAGTCCTCATTTTCAGTCTCAATACCACTTGCCCGTATTTAATTTGGTTGATCAGCTATTTGAAGATGAGGGGCTTAGAGACACAAGTCATAAGGCATGATTCTTCGGAAAGATTTCTAAGTGAGGCAGCGCGTGGGAACTGCCGCCAGCTTCCCGCCGCTCGGCTCGGCCGGCAATGCTATTCAACGGTAATGGGTCCGCTTCGCGAGGCGCACGGGTTTCTCGTCGGAAATAAAGGCTCACCAGCCGTATCGTCGGAAACGCGATTACCAGCCCCCCCCCCCTGCTAACAAGGTCGAGCAGCACTTAAACAGCAATTCACAGCCAACCCAAGCCTGCTCGCAGCAATGGCGGTGAGGAGCCCGGCCTCAAGATTTGGGGCTGCAGACCTGGGGAGGTGCCTCGATGCGGTGGAGTCAAGGAGGGATGTCCTGTTTCCTGGAGCAGTTAGCGCCGCCTGGGTCGAGGTGGCGGTGGCCATAATCTCGGGAAATGTGATCAGGAGGACTGGCCTCCAGCGGCATAAGAAGATCAACGACCTACACCAGGCAGCATGGGTGAGTTAGGACCAAGCCTCCCCGAGATCTTTCCGCTCGCACATGTGCATCCATCCCCCCAACCCTCCATGCCGGCCCCAACCCTCCCTTCACCCCACTCTCCCTTTAACCCCTCTCACCCCTTTCGTCGCATACCCTGTCCCACAACTGTGAACTACACGTGTGCTGAATGATGCCTTCTCTGTGTCTCCGCAGGAGAAGCTCTCCGACAATCGCCGGGAGAGGGCCCAGACTGGCAGAGGCGTGCCGGACATATGGATCCTCAACACCTTCAAGGAACAGGCCCTAGAGGTGGAGGGGTGGGCCAAGGACAGTGCGGTCACCAATGCGGAGGTTGGCGGACGCCGCAGATGTGAGGAATTACCGTCCCCACCCGGAGGAACTGGCAACATGAGTTGTTATTGCCATTGTGACTGAACACATGTCCATTCTCCTGCAGATCTTCCAGTTGACGGCACTGGCACATGCCGAGTGGCCCCTCGCCTGCCTCCCAAGAGAAATCCTCGGAAAGAGCTCTCAAGATGCCACGATCGCTGCGTCACAGCTGTCATTCCCACCCTCCACCAGTATAGAGACAGACAGGTCGGTCGGAAATGTTCGTGGAGAGGCTTCTGGGGCACAATCTGGTGAGCACCACACTGCTGATGATGCACATCAGGTGGAGGCAGGAGCCCCTCAGGCGAAACAGCAGTTGGAGATCTGTTGGATCCCTGGACCCAGCTGCGTCCCATCCTGATACTGATCCTCTGGTACAGGGTTACCCGGAGCTGTTGGAGACGTTAGGATGCAGCCAGGACATTCAGCAGGAGACGTCAGTGCCATTCCAGCAGGTCCATAGCCACTTGGAGGAGTCCCAGAGGCTACGACGCAGGAGGTGTTACCGGCAATGCGTGGCACCGAGGGGCAGTGAAGAGCGTGGTGCACAACTTCAGTAGCATGAGTGACGGTGTCCAAAGTGTTGCGCAGTCATTTATGGCCATGACTGAGGGCCTCAACAGAATGTCTGACTCACTGGGGGATGTCAATCAGACTGATCTTGATGAGGGTCTGCAGGACATGTCCCGCTCTCAGTTGGGATTGGCTGAGACGACTTAGAGATTGTCCCAGTTGCAGGAGGGCATTGCTGAGAAGCTGCAGAACATGGGCCAATCACTGAGGAGCATCGCTGAGGGCGATGACACCTTTCTGCAGACATCAGGGAGCCACCAGGGCTGGCAGAGCCACATGGCCCAGGAGTAGCCGGTGCTCGAACCAGCTGCCCGCCTATCCCGAGGTGAACCCCGGGGCCCTTTGGGCACCTAGCAGGAAGGCGGGGGATGCTGGGCGACAGCCCAAATCCATCCAATGGAGTGGGGATGGTGGCCATCAGCTCACCTGAGTTCCACCCCTCTGATGAGGCCGCGTCTCGAGGTCAGCACGCGGGGCAGGGCGACATGGCTATGCATGAAAATGAAATGAAAATGAAAATCACTTATTGTCACAAGTAGGCTTCAAATGAAGTTACTGTGAAACGCCCCTAGTCGCCACATTCCGGCGCCTGTTTGGGGAGGCTGGTACGGGAATTGAACCGTGCTGCTGGCCTGCCTTGGCCTGCTTTCAAAGCCAGCGATTTAGCCCTGTGCTGTCGACAAGTGCGCCAGGGCCCTCCGGCCCCAGACACCCTCAGAGGTCGCCCGCGAGGGACATCGAAGGCTACAGGACGTGGTAAGCAGCTGGCTGCCTCCATCTCAGATGTGCATCCTGGGGACCCATCTAGACGTAACGGTAGAGCTAGGTGGAGGCAGGAATTCCCAGGCGAGACAGCACTGAGATCTGCTGGTTCTCAGGTCCCAGATGGGCCCCACTGAGGGAACCGGGCGAGGTGGGGGGAGGGAAGGGAAAGTAGGAGGTGGGGGGGGGGGGGGGTAAGGGGTGGTGGGGACAGTAGGATGGTACCATGGGAGAGGGGGGCATTGTTGGACTCCTGTTACACGTTAAAAACCCTTTACCATAACCAGCATGTCACCTCTGTCACTTTCTTCTGCAATGCAGCTCAACCTCTCTCCCCTTGGTCCACCTCTCCAGGCATCTCCCCCTCCCCGTGGCACTCACCCACCCTTCAGCCATGGACATGTCCTGGAGCTGTGGATCCATACTCTGGATGTTCAGTTGTTGGCTGCTGCATGTGTGGTATTGCCTCCCACAGTGTTCAAGCACAGTGTCCATGCAACAAGATGTGATTGGAATGTTGGGTTGTGACTCCCACATGCTACATGGCCCGCCCACCCACGGTAATCCACTTGAGTTTTGTGAAGTGCTCACTTAACCATGATTGCCAAATCCCTATAAGCAATAGTTTTCGGCCGCACAGCCAGAGGCCTTGGTAGTCAATGGGGGTTATGGGTGGTCAGTGGGGCAGACGGGCAGGGGCTAGGGTTGTCCCCGGAACGGGTACATAAGATCCAGGGGTTGGCATGGTGGTTGGCATGGTTGCCCCCCTGGTTGCCCCTCAAGCGCCCCCTCCCCCTTCCATTGGCAGCCCACCCCTGCAGGGGTGCTCCTCCCCAGCCGAAGGTCACCCACTCCCGTGTGAGCAAAGATGGTTACTCGCCTCCTTGGCTCCCAACAGAAACTCAACCACCAGGTTCATGTTTATTCAAGAGGAGTACTAATCGGCGCCAGCGTGACCACTTGCTGCAGAGGCTGATGAATGACGGGAGGCTGTTGGATAAAGGGTTACTCTCATTAATTGTATGAAAATAAGGTTTAAGTGGTTGTGATGAACGGTTACTGCCTTATCATCATGTAAGGTGATGTCCCCTTTAAGACCAGGCTTGGAACCCTGGAGACTCCGCCTCTGGCTCCGCCCATCTGGGAGCCATACATAAAGGCCTGCCTCATGGTCTGTATAGCAGTCAGCTCTCGTCCAAATCTGTAGCATAGTTATTAGCCTAATAAAGCCTTCTTTACAGTTTAATCTCTAAGCATCATTATTGAGGGTACCTCAATTTATTAGGCTAAACTAGATTCAGGGTGGACGCAGGCCTAAAACCAGAGAAGCTCAATCTGGAAGCACAAACGCCGGAGGCAAAGGAAATTTTTAAATACTGGCTGCGGTGCTTCGAGGCCTACCTGGACTCCGCAGAGACTCCCATCCTGGGGCCACGTAAGCTGCGTCTACTCCACGCCCGGGTGAGTCACAGAATCTCCGCCACGCTCGAAAAGGCGACGAGTTATGAGGAAGCGATTGAGTTGCTCCGCAAGCGGTTTGTCAAACCCGTCAATGAGGCGCACGCCCGGCATCTGCTCTCTACCTGCCGGCAGCGCTCGGGGGAATCGCTCGACGAGTTTGTTGAGAAACTCACTGCGCTGGTCAGGGACTGTGACCATCAGGATGTGACAGGGGAAGTCCATATGAACCTGCACATCAGAGATTCTTTCGTGTCCGGCATCCGCTCGACCTACATCCGGCAGCGACTGCTCGAAAACGGGGCAAAGGACCTCCAGGAGACGCTAACGTCCTCCACCTCCTCGCTGGAGGTGGCCCGACATAACTTGGGTACGTACCCCGCGGACTCTGCCAGCCCCCCCCGGACTTCCTCAGACTCGCCCGTAGTACAGGCCTGCGCCACGCGGCGACCCGCTCACCATGGGGGCACACCTTGCTACTTCTGCAGGCAGGGCCAGCACCCACGCCCACGCTGCCCAGCCCGCTCCGCGATCTGCATCGACTGCGGGAAGAAAGGGCACTTTGCGAGGGTCTGCCTGGCCAGACCCAGGGGCCAGAAAAACAAAGAACAGCCGGCCCGAAAATCAGGCTCTCAGGCCCGCAGGCCTCGCAATCCTGCTGCGCACCGACCCGACACGTCCTCTTCTGACGCGTCATCAGCCTCGTGCGAATCATGGGAGCGGCCATCTGGTCGGCGGCCATCTTCTCGACCCGACACGTGCGACCAACGGCAGCGGCCATTTTACGACTCCGACTACCCGCGACTGGGTGCGATCACCCTCGATCAAACTCGGCCAAAACACCTGCAGAACTCCATGATGCAGGTCCAGGTCAACGGGCACGACACTGCATGCCTCTTCGACTCCGGGAGCACGGAGAGTTTTATCCACCCTGAAACGGTAAGGCGCTGCTCCCTACGCACCCATCCCACATCCCAAACCATAGCCCTCGCATCTGGGTCCCACTCGGTACAACTCACGGGGTACTGTATTGCGGATCTCTCGATCCAGGGTGCCAAATACACCTGTTTCAAATTTTATATCCTCCCTCACCTCTGTGCCCCCCTGCTGCTCGGACTGGATTTCCAGTGCAGCCACCGAAGCCTGACACTGAAGTTCGGCGGACCCTTGCCCCCCTCACGGTGTGCTGCCTTGCGACACTGAAAGTCGCACCCCCCTCGCTATTCGCTAACCTCACTCCCGACTGTAAGCCCGTCGCCACCAGGAGCCGGCGCTACAGTGCCCAAGATATGGCTTTTATGAAGTCAGAGGTCCAGCGTTTACTGGGAGAGGGGGTCATCGAGGCTAGCAACAGCCCTTGGAGAGCGCAAGTGGTGGTAGTCCAGTCCGGGGAGAAGAAACGGATGGTCGTGGATTATAGCCAGACCATAAACCGATTCACGCAGCTTGATGCGTACCCCCTTCCTCGCATCGCGGAAATGGTAAATCGGATCGCCCAATACCGAGTCTTTTCCACGGCCGACCTCAAATCTGCCTACCACCAGCTCCCCATCCGACCAAAAGACCGCCTCTATACTGCCTTCGAAGCAGCCGGCCAGCTCTTCCACTTCCTCAGGGTCCCCTTTGGTGTCACAAATGGGGTCTCCGTCTTTCAAAGGGCGATGGACCAAATGGTGGACCAGTACGGTTTGCGGGCTACATACCCGTACTTGGACAATGTCACCATCTGCGGCCATGATCAGCAGGACCATGACGCTAACCTCAAAAAGTTCCTCCAGACCGCCCGAGCCCTCAACCTGACCTATAACGAGGGCAAATGCGTTTTCCACACCACCCGGCTGGCCATCCTCGGCTATGTCGTGGAAGACAGGGTCCTAGGTCCCGACCCCGACCACATGCGCCCCCTTAAGGAACTCCCTCTCCCCCGCAGACTCAAGGCCCTCAAAAGGTGCTTGGGGCTTTTCTCCTATTACGCCCAGTGGGTCCCCAAGTATGCGGACAAAGCCCGCCCACTCCTAAAGACCACCACTTTTCCCCTCTCGGCTGAGGCTCAATCGGCCGTCAACCGCATCAAGGCCGACATCACCAAGGCCGCCATGCACGCGGTGGACGAAACCATCCCTTTCCAGGTAGAGAACGATGCATCAGACATCGCCCTGGCTGCTACCCTCAATCAAGGAGGCAGACCAGTAGCGTTCTTCTCCCGAACCCTCACCGCCTCCGAGATTCGACACTCTGCAGTCGAAAAGGAGGCACAAGCCATTGTGGAGGCTGTGCGGTGCTGGAGACACTACCTCGCCGGTAGGAGGTTTACCCTCGTCACCGACCAACGGTCGGTCGCCTATATGTTCGATAACACGCAACGGGGCAAAATAAAAAACGATAAAATTTTGAGGTGGAGGATCGAACTCTCCACCTACACGTACGATATCAAGTATCGTCCAGGGGAGCTCAACGAGCCCCCAGATGCCCTGTCCCGCGGCACATGCGCCAACGCGCAGGTGGACCGCCTGCAAGCCATCCACAATGACCTCTCCCACCCGGGGTTACCCGGCTCGTCCATTTCATCAAGTCCCGCAACCTACCTTACTCAACCAAGGAGGTCAAGGCCATGGTCAGGGCCTGCCAGGTCTGTGCGGAGTGCAAACCTCACTTCTATCGGCCAGACAAGGTTCGGCTCGTGAAGGCCTCAGGCCCCTTTGAGCGACTGAGCGTGGACTTCAAGGGGCCCCTCCCGTCCACCAACCGTTATGCCTATTTCCTCACCGTGATCGATGAGTTCTCCCGTTTACCATTCGCCATTCCCTGCACCGACATGACCTCAGCCACGGTGATTAAGGCACTGCACAGCACCTTCACCCTGTTCGGTTTCCCTGCTTATATCCACAGCGACCGGGGTACATCGTTCATGAGCGATGAACTGCGTCAGTATCTGCTCAGCAAAGGCATCGCCTCGAGCAGAACGACCAGCTATAACCCACGGGGAAACGGGCAGGTGGAGAGGGAGAACGCGACCGTGTGGAAGGCTGTCCTTCTGGCCCTGCGGTCGAGAAATCTCCCAACCACCCGCTGGCAGGAGGTCCTACCCGATGCCCTACACTCCATTAGGTCACTCCTCTGCACGGCCACAAATGAGACCCCTCATGACCGATTGTTTCTCTTCCCCAGGAAGTCTACCTCCGGGGTCTCGCTTCCACCTTGGCTGACGGCTCCGGGACGTATTCTTCTCCGGAGGCAAGCGAGGAGCCATAAAACGGACCCCCTAGTTGAAAAGGTCCGACTGCTCCACGCCGACCCCAGTTACGCCTACGTGGAGTACTCTGACGGCAGGCAAGATACGGTTTCCCTCCGGGATCTGGCGCCCGCTGGATCCTCCACCACAGACGCCCCTCCCCGCGCCGCTCCCCTGCAGGACCCGTCGCCCCCTACAACACACCCCCTTCCGGCCCTACCACCCGTTGGTGAGCTCCTACTGAGCCCCCCCTTGCGCCCCCCCCTTTACACACCCCGCCGGCGCCGGCTCCGCTACCCCCGGCCCTGCCTAGTTCCTCTGCCCCGACCCGGACCGAAGCTCCGACCGCTGTGCTCCCGGATGTGCCCTCAACCGGGACGTCCGTGCCCGCCGCACCACCGCCCGAACTGAGGAGATCGAGGAGGACGATCCGGCCGCCGAGACGGATGGACCTATGATGGCACTTCACCCCCGCCGGACTCCTTTTTAAACAGGGGGTGAAGGTGATGAACGGTTACTGCCTTATCATCATGTAAGGTGATGTCCCCTTTAAGACCAGGCTTGGAACCCTGGGGACTCCGCCTCTGGCTCCGCCCATCTGGGAGCCATACATAAAGGCCTGCCTCATGGTCTGTATAGCAGTCAGCTCTCGTCCATATCTGTAGCATAGTTATTAGCCTAATAAAGCCTTCTTCACAGTTTAATCTCTAAGCATCATTATTGAGGGTACCTCAGTGGTGATACTTGGTTTCTCGCCACGCTACAGCGAGATCCCGATTTCGCCTCTGGCAGTGGGCCGGTTGCATCGCAAACCGTTTGGTGCCTGGCACAGTTACCGTTTTCGGCTTCCCCCGCTATTCACCAGCCTCGTTTCATTCGAGCGAGAGTGCAAGAAGGCTGGAGAATCGCGCCCATAGAATTTTAAATCACAAATAGAAGTCCTTCGGCCCATCATTTATGTGCCAGCCATCATGTACCTATCTATTCTAATTTCATTTTCAAGCACTTGATCCATAGCTCTGTCCGCTGTGGCATTTCAAATGCTCATTTAAATGCTTCTTGAACATGAGGGTTCCCACCTTTACCACCCTTTCAGGCAGTTAATTCCAGACTCCCACCACTCACTGTGTTCAGAGGTTTTTCCTCAAATCCCTTCAAAATCTCCTGTTCCTTTCCTTACATCTATGCCACCTGATTATTGACCCTCCCTATTAAGGGGAAAGGTTCCTTCCTATCTACCAAATCTATGTCCCTCTTAATCTTGAACATCTCAATCAGGTCCCCTTCTCAGTCTTCTCTGCTCTAAGGAAAACACCTCCAGTCTATCCATTCTCTTTTCATAGCTGAAACGCTCCAGCCCAGGTAGCCTCCCAGTGAATTTCCTCTAATAATAATAATAATAATCACTTATTGTCACAAGTAGGCTTCAATGAAGTTACCGTGAAAAGCCCCTAGTTGCCACATTCCAGCACCTGTTCGGGGAGGCCGGTAAGAGAAGTGAACCTGCGCTGCTGGCCTTGTTCTGCATTACAAGCCCGCTGTTGAGCCCACTGTGCTAAACCAGTCCCTCCACCCTTTTCATATTGCGGTGGCCAGAACTGTACACAGTATTCTTGCTGTGGCCTAACGTGCGTTTTATGCAGCTCCATCATAATCTTCCTGCACTTATATCCTATGCCTCATCTAATAAAACATCATCTAATAAAGGCAAGAATACAATATGCCTTCTTAACCACCTTGGCCGGGATTCTCCGCCGGTGTGATTCTCCGTTATGCCGGCGCCCGGGGGTTTCCCGACGACGTGGGGCTGCCCCACAATGGGAAACCCCTTTGACCGGCCGGCGGGTAGAATCCCGCCGGCCGGTCGGGGCAGAATTGTGGCGTGGCGGGGCGGAGAATCCCGCCCCTTATCTCCCTGCCCTGCTGACTTCAGGGATCTATCGGCATTCAGCCCAAGGTCCCTATGGTCCTCTGTATTTCCTCGAATCCTACCATTCACTGTGCATTCCCTTGCCTTGTTAGTCCCACCAAAATGCATCACCTCCCACTTTTCAGGGGTAAATTCCATTTGCCACTGTTCTGCCCAGCTGCCCAGCTTCTGTAAGATTATAATAATTGGGTAAAAATAGAGAAAAATGAAAAGAACTGTACATCAACTCTTCATTATGTATGGAAGAAAGTAACAAAAAACATAGGCATGTTAAATATGTGGGATTATTGCAGATAACAGGAGCAAATGTTTGGGAGCAGTTCTGCTGTATCAAATCCAGTGAACAACATATTAGACATTTGCTATCAGGGGCGAAATTCTCCGTAATCGGCGCGATGTCCGCCGACCGGCGCCAAAAACGGCGCAAATCAGTCCGGCATCGCGCCGCCGCAAAGGTGCGGAATCCTCCGCATCTTGGGGGGCCAAGCCCTAACCTTGAGGGGCTAGGCCCGCGTCGGACTGATTTCAGCCCCGCCAGCTGGCGGAAAAGGCCTTTGGTGCCCCGCCAGCTGGCGCGGAAATGACATTGCCGGGCGGCGCATGCGCGGGAGCGTTAGCGGTCGCTCACGGCATCCCCGCACATGCGCTGTGGAGGGAGTCTCTTCCGCCTCCGCCATGGTGGAGACCGTGGCGAAGGCGGAAGGAAAAGAGTGCCCCCACGGCACAGGCCCTCCCGTGGATCGGTGGGCCCTGATCGCGGGCCAGGCCACTGTGGGGGCACCCCGTGGGTCCAGATCGCCCGCGCCCCACCCAGGACCCCAGAGCCCGCCTGCGCCGCCTTGTCCCGCCGGTAAGAGAGGTGGTTTAATCCAAGCCGGCAGGACAGGCATTCTAGCAGCAGGACGTCGGCCCATATGGGCCGGAAAATCGCGGGGGGGGGGCCTGCCAACTGGCGCGGCGCGATTCCCGCCCCCGCCGAATCTCCGGTGCCGGAGAATTCGGCAACTGGCGGGGGCGGGATTCACGCCAGCCCCCGGCGATTCTCCGACCCGGTGGGGGGGGGTCGGAGAATCTCGCCCCAGATCTTTCCTTGTCAAATCATAATTTCAGATTGATTCAGACACACTTCCTATCATAGAATCATAGAATTTACAGTGCAGAAGGAGGCCATTCGGCTCATCGAGTCTGCACCGGCCCTTGGAAAGAGCACGCTACTCAAGTCCATATCTCCACCCCATACCCACACCTCCATCCTATCCCCATAACCCCACCTGAACTTTTTTCGACATTAAGGGAAATTTAACATAGCCAATCCACCTAACCTGCACACCTTTGGGCTGTGGGAGGAAACCAGAGCACCCGGAGGAATCCCACGCAGACACAGAGAGGACGTGTGGACTCCGCACCGATATTGACCCAAGCCGGAAATCGAACCTGGACTCTGGAGCTGTGAAGCAACTGTGCTAACCACTGTGCTACCATGCTACCCCTATCAAATTGTCAGTTTTAGATTTGATCCCATTTTATCAACTGTTAAATCAGGGATGATGTTAAAGATTTGAGGCTGATCTGACAGTCCTCACATCCACTTTCCTGCCCCTCCCCAGAACCTTTGATTCCCTTACTGATCTAGAATCTATCTATCTCAGCCTTAAATGTACACAAGGACTCCACCCAACATCTCTCTGTGGCAATGAGTTCCAAAGATGCACAATCTTCTGAGGGAAGAAATTCCCCCTCATCTCAGTCTTAAATTGGCATCACTTTATTCTGAGACCATGTCCGCTGGTCTTAGACATTCTCATGAAAGGAAACATTCTTTCAGCATTTACCCTGTCAAACCCCTTAAGAATCCAATACGTTTCAATGAGATCACCTCTCATTCTTCTGAATTCCAATGAGTAGAGTCACAACCTGCTTAACCATTGATCTTAAGACAATTCCTCCATACCAGGGGTTAGCTTAGTGAACCTTCTCTGAACCGCCTTCAATGAGATATCTTTCCTTAAATAAGGAAAAAAAACTGCTGACAGTACTCCAGATGTGGTCTCACGAATAATTTGTACAGTTGTGACAAGTGTTATGGGCCAGGGTTTAGAGAACCCCAAAGTGTATCTTGGAGTTCACCTGACCCACAACATTTAATCGATTGTGGTTCTAGGGAGCACACGGGCAAACCTTACAGGTGTAGTGCAACCGAGAATTCAAGGACTTTTAAATTACAACAATGTTTATTTATGAAACCAGTTAACACTTTATAAACCCACAGTAAACATCTTAATAACTATCAACACCAGTAAATCCCCCAAAGAATACAGTAGTCTATAAGTAAGTCTTAATCTTTCCTTGCAACATCCATAAGACAAAAAGAACTATTTTAACAGAAAGACATCAGGTTTAACTTCTCTGCTGAGAGCAGTTACCACTTTGAAATCATCAAATGAACATTCTTTAGCTTGCAGAGATTCATACACATCTTGCTGTGACTGCAGCTTCTCCAAATCTAAACCAAAACTAAACACACCCTGCAGCAGACAGCCCAAAGCGAAAGTAAAAGCAGACAGACAGCCCAGCTCCACCCACACTATGACATCACTGATAAACACCCCTTTCTTAAAGGTACTCTCACATGACACAAGACATCCCGACTGTTCTACTCAACCCCCTTGAAATGAGGGTCAACATCCCAATAACCTTCCTGATTATCTGCTGCACCTGTGTGCTAGCTTTCTGTGTTTCGTACACAAGTACCGCCAGGTTCCTTTGTGTAGCTTTCTGCAGTTTTTCCCTATTTAAATAATACTCTATTCTTGTTTTCTCCCTTCCAAAATGAACAACTTCACATTTTCCCACACTATACTCCATTTGTCAACTTTTGCCCACTTACTTAACCTATGAGTATCTCTTTGAAAACTGTTTATATCACTCTCGCAACTTGCCTTTCCACCTATTTTTGCGCCATCTGCAAATTTGGCTGCAGTACCTTCGCTTCCTTCTTGCAAGTCATTAATATATATTGCAAACATTTGTGGTCCCAGCATTAATCCTTGTGGAACCCCACTGGTTACAGGTCACCAACCTGAAAAAGAACCCTTTTCGCCACTTGCAGTTTCCTAACCATTAGCCAATTCTCTATCCATGCCAATATACTACCTCCAGGACTATGGGCTCTTTATTTTATGATTTAGCCTTTTGTGAGGCTGGAATTTTGTGATGTGGAATATACAGCATGACGGGTGGTGGAAGCCAATAGGAGCTCGGAGCTCTCCAAAAGGAATTGGATATATACTTAAAAAGGGAGAAGTTCCAAGGCTCTGGGGAAAGATTGCAGGAGTGGGACTAATCAGATACCATTTGTCAATGAGCTAGCACAGGCTTGTTGGCAGATGAGCCTCCTTCTTTGCTTTATGATACTATGATTTTTTAACGGCAAAATCCTGGAAATCCATAAATAAACTAATCCATGCTTAGAAGGAGATAGATTCTCCCCCCGCCAGAACCGCGTTCAACGCGGGGGCGGATAAACTACTTTCACGCTGAAATCGGGCCCGGCACCGGTCCGGCGATTCTCCGGGACCCAATAATTGGCGTGATCACAGAGTACTCCGCGCGGCTGGGGGCCCATTGACAAGAGGCCAGCCCAGCGGTCCTCTGCTCCCGATCGGGCGAGTTCTCGGCGGCGCGGAGCTAACCATCTATTGCCGGTCGAGATGCTGGCATGGTGGCTGCGGACTCAGTCCGCGGCTGCCCTGGTCAGGAGCGGAGGAATCAGACACCGGGGAGGGGGGAGGCCTTATAGGCAGCCGGAGGTTAGATCCGCGCAGTTAGCTGATCGGACGCCCGAACGATCAGGGGGTGTTTAATTTCTGTGTGTGGCTCCATGGTCCGAGTCCGCCATAGAGCTTGGCGTGGCGACTGGAGGCCGCCGCCATGCGCATGCGCGGTCTCCAAACCGGAAGTGCAGGGGCCCGTATCCGCAGCCAAAGCTGCGTGAATTACTCAGGATCCCTGCTAGCCCCCTGCAGGGCATTGAATTAGCTGGTCTATGTTCTAGGAATCTCCAGAGTAAAACCCCAGCGTTTTTGTGCCGGCCTGGGGACATAGTCCCATTTTGGGAGAATCCAGCCTCAGAAATGGCAGTTGTGACTTGTAAAACCAAGAAATCCCTGATGCAAGCATGCTCTTCATCACTAACCTGCAAAGAATTTTGATTTTGAGACTACCAATCTCTTCACCAAAGGCTATTTGCAGATTTAAGCAGTTTATCTTCAACTCCTCTTCTGTTGAAAGACTGCAATGATAAAAAAAAGAGGCTTTATCAACAATGTAACGCACAAGGGATACTAGATAGTCAGTGCTGAATGCTATCTTTCCTGAGGGAGATGATGGAGGCCAATGATTATGGGCTGAATTTTACAGGAGAAGGGAGGTGTACTGACTGCCCCTCCCCACCCCCCTCAAAAAATATCAGTCCCAAGCCAATGCCACGTAAATATATATTTTTTAAATTTAGAGTACCCAATTATTTGTTTTTTCAATTAAGGAGCAATTTAGCGTGACCAATCCACCTAACCTGCACATCCTTGGGCTGTGGGAGTGAAACTCACTCAGACACGGGGAGAATGTGCAAACTCCACACGGACAGTGACCCAGGGCCGGGCTTCGAACTCGGGTCCTCAGCGCCGCAGTCCCAGTGCTAATCACTACACCACATGCCGCCCCATGCCACGTAAATATAACGCAGAACAGGCGGCCATTACGAGGTGAGGGTGCGACTTCTATCCCCTCAGTGGGAGGAAGTCATACCCTTGAGAGCTGCTGACCAATCAGATTGGTCAGTTGCGTCAGCATTACAGCAGCACCAGAAATCAGTGATGAGCACTACTGGATTTGCAAATAAGGCCAGGATGAAGGCAACTAGATTTTACCTGTCCCCGCCGAGCATGTTCTTGGCAGAGGTGGGGGGGGGGTGGGGGCGGCGGGGGGCACACAAAATATGGTGGATGCTCAGCCCACCACCTTCCCACCTACCCCCAAACTGTAATATAGAATGTGGCCGGACCTCCACAAATTGCCAGCTTTCCTTCCATATTAATAATATAAATAATTAGTGGTCAATTAAGTTTATTAACATGTCAATGGACCCTTATAATATGCAACCCATGCCATAATATGGTTGGCATGGTGGGTTGAGTGGGAGTGGGCAGGCTATTATTGTTCCAAAGTTCTTGAAGGGGGAGGGTACTATCGGGGGAGAGGGGGCGTGCCCTTTGTGCATCAAGGGAAAGATCCCTAGGATAATACCCTCCTTTCTTCCGACGCACCTGTTTTACAAAACCCACCACCGCCACCCTTCACCTACCTCACTAAGTTTACCAAATGTCCTCCTCACAGTATGCCAGCACTTACTCTGGGATCCATTGGGCCTTCTTTTCTGGACTGTTTGCAGTCCCGGCAGTGGCCCACTAATGAGATCATGGCATTGCAAGGACTGTTAGAGCTACCAGATGGCAGCTCTTGAGGGCTGGGCCTGCTCCACAGTGGGGGTAGAAGTCCCACTTTCCAACAACTGCTTTCTGGCTGCAGGATGGGCTTGCGTGAAATGAGTCAATTTCTAGTGACTGCCCCCTTCCAAGTGAAAATTGATTCCAGAGAAAGTTCAGGAGGAGTATTGGATGGGGGTAGGGGCGGGTGCAGTGAGAGGACTGTGGGGATGGGGTTGGCTTTGGTGACCAGTTGGGAAGCACCATAGCGAGCAACACCTTGTGAGAGGGTTGCACCCAACATGCAATGGATATTCGTTGAAGGTCATAAGGCCATAACAGCCCCCCCCCCCCTCCCCACCGACCCACCCCCAACCTTTCTTCCTGCCATTTCAAAAATTACCTCCCCATTCTTGCCCCCCTGCCCGTGTCAATCACATTGTAGTGTGTGTTGTGTAATATTTGGGTTAATTGGCTTGTTAACAAGGTCAATTTTCCATTAATTATTTTCTTAAAAATGGCAAATAGGCTGCTAATTTTGACACCTTCCCACCTACACTTTTACTGAGATCTGGTCGGGGTGGATAGGAAGGCAGTGGTCTAGCCACCCTGCTGAAAATGCACCCAGTGGCGGAGAGGGAGGGGGAGAGGAGGGGTGGTGGGAATTGTGCTTAAAATTTTGCCTTTGGTCACTTTTAAGTAGTTAAAACAAAATGCAGAACATATGGATGAAACGATCAATCCCAACCTTGCATTTCCGCATATGCAGGATGATGTCTTAAAGCATTTACCTCGGATTGAAGGAGAATAATCGACCCAATGCACCGGGGCCAGCTGTTGCTGTCTTCTGCTCTCATAATCTGTGCATAAATTGTGCATAATCTGTGCATATTTCCCATTTTGACTGTCAGACCTCCCAGCTGGAATTTCCTCCGGCAGGTAGCCTCTTAATTAAGATTTGATTGAAGTGTACAGCAGCTGCACAGTGAAAACAGGCTCCTGTAGATGCAGGAAATCAGAAAGCTGTAGCCTTGGACAGCAGCCCCACCAGCAATATTGGAGAGGTAATGCAAGGGTGGCTTCATCTTGAGATGCCTATGGAGAGGCTAGAATTCAATTACTGTGGCCAGTGGCAGCTGCTTTAGCCCAGTGATGGCTGCAACTCTGGTGGGAAGGGGTGGAGTCGAATCAAAACATAAAGCCTCATCATGGATCCGCCGCCAGGAAGTCACTTCTAGGCATCCGTCCGCCTTGGCCTCCAGAGAGGAGTGGGGGTCCACAACTGGGAAGATCTTCGTGCACAAATGGGCAGCTAATTAAGCAGATTGGCTACCCATTTTCAGGATGGAAGCCTTGGCTGGTGCTGCCCTGGCTCGAGGAAGATTGGCTGGAGACAGGAGCACATTGAGTCATTGTCTTGATGTGCATTACCCTGAAATTAATCCTGGGCCTACCTTGAGACGATTCCGCCCTAAAAGAATTATCCAATGAGCCCTACTCTCCAGCTCTGGCATCATAGGCCTGTATTTTGTTTTATCTTAACATATTTATTCAATTCTCTTTTGAAAGATGCAAACCATGTCAACATGCCCTTCTATTGCCTTCTCCCTCATTTTTCACTGAGCCTCCCTTCAAAAGCATCTATACCGTTTACACAACAACTCCATGTGGTAGCAAGTTCCAAATTCTCATAACTCGCTGGGTAAAGAAGTTTCCTCTGGATTACTTATTGGATTTGTTAAGAAGCATCTTATATTTCTGAACCCTGATTTTAGATTCCCAGTCCAGTGGAAACGCCCCGATGATGGGATTTTCTGGTCCCGCTGATATCAATGAACTTTCAAATGGCTTGCCTCATTATGCGCACCTTCCCTGCCATCACAGGGGCGTAAAACCCCATCCATGATCTTGAAGATCTTTATTACGTCACTCCCTCAGGCTTCTCATTTCTAGTCCCATGTTACTTCACATGGAACAAGGAAGAAAGCAGCAGCCACCGAGCTTGAGGGAAAAGATGGGAGTGGAAAGGGATTTTGGTGAGCTTTCTGAAAGCTGTGGGAAGGTAATGAGGTGGAAGATTTATGGCGGGGATGGGCAACCTCGGCTAGCCAGTGGGCTGCATGAGTGGCCCTCTTTCATCTCAGTGGGCAGCAGATTCGAAATCGAAAACAAAAGTTATATTACCACTTTGGATGCCGAGGGAGCGCACAGCTCTCGCAGTTAATGTTGTGTTCAATCAGCACGCACCTCACTTCACTTCCCTTGCATTATGTTCATATCACTTTAGTCATATCAGTAGGAAACAAACTGCGTGGATGCAAATCGGCAGAATGTGGCAACTCTGTGAGTGGGTAATGGTCAACAAGATGTCTCGTGGGTCTCACTCAGAACCCCCATGGGCTGCATGTAGCCCCCGGGCCACAAGTTGCCCACCACTGATTTATGACAAGAAAAACATCCATTTCGACAGTGCCTTTCATATAAAAATAGATCTGAGCGTATCGCGTGGGTGGAAAGAGAGATGGTCAACTGAGGCCATGTAGGATGAGGAATTAAAAATTACACTTTAGGAAGTTGGTGGAGGGGGGTGAGAGGATAGGTGGTGGGGACATAAAACTGAAAAGAAAGTGAGGCACGATCAATTTGACTGGAGACGAAGTTAAATCCAAACTGAGGCTTCATTAGTATCAGATGTGTGGCCTCCCACAGCAGCTGGCGAAATGGCTGCGAGCTGGAGGCCACGCATATTTATAACCCGCCTCCTGGGCGGAGCTAGCATGCAGGGGCCACAGGTGAACCTGTAGTGCAGGTTCTACCGTACAACCCCTAATATCAGAACACAGTGGTTTACCACATTCACCCCCTGTTAAAATTGAGTCCAGCGGGGGTGGTGGATAACTAGATACAATTAGCAATTTTTAATATTTACAGAGCAGTAAAAACATGTATCTTGGCATCTGGCGGGCCGGTCAGAGGTTCAGCCGGTCCTGTGCCTTGATGGTTCTTTGAGATCGACAAAGTGGTGAAGGGGATGTTGGTGCTGTCGTGGTCGAAGTTGACTCCGGGAGCGTGCCAAAATCCTCTTCATCAACGGGGGTGGGCAGGGGGAGGACGGACGGTCCTAGGGGGGGTGATGCGGGTGGCAGGGGAGGGGAGGGTGGCGCCGGGGGCGACGGGGGTGGTGTGGGGGTGGAACCTGCTGGTGCCATGTCCCTGAGGGAGACGGTATCCTGGCGGCCGTCGGGGAACGCCACGTAGGCGTACTGTGGGTTTGCGTGGAGCAGGTGCAGCCTTTCCACCAACGGGTCTGCCTTGTGGAGCCGCACATGTTTACGGAGAAGCACGGTTCCCGGAGCTGTGAGCCAAGTTGGGAGCGATACCCCAGATGTGGACTTCCTAGGGAAGGCAAAAAGACATTCAAGTGGTGTACTGTTAGTAGCAGTGCAGAGTAATGTGCGAATGGCATGTAGTGCATCAGGGAGGACATCTTGCCAGGGGGAGACCGGGAGATTTCTGGACCGTAGGGCCAACTGGCCGGCCCTCCGTACCGTCCCATTCTCCCTTTCTACCTGTACCGTTTCCCAGGGGGTTGTAGCTCGTCGTTCTGTTGGAGGCGATACCCCTGCTGAGCAGGAACTGACGTAGGTCATCACTCAAGAATGAGGATCCCCTGTCACTGTGGATGTAGGCGGGGAAGCCGAACAGAGTGAAGATAGAATTAAGGGCTTTAATGAAGGTGGCAGACATCATGTCGGGGCATGGGATGGCGAAGAGGAACCAGGAGTATTCATCGATCACACTGAGGAAATATGTGTGTCGGTCGGAGGAGGGGAGGGGGCCTTTAAAATCCACGCTGAGGCGTTCAAAGGGGCGGGAGGCCTTCACCAGGTGCGCGCGGTCCGGCCGGTAGAAGTGAGGCTTGCAGCCCGAACAGACCTGGCAGTCCCTGGTGATTGTCCTTACCTCCTCGATGGAGTCGGGCAAATTTTGTGCCTTAATGAAGTGGTACAACCGAGTGACCCCTGGGTGACAAAGGCTGTCATGCAGGGTCCGGAGTCGGTCTACTTGTGCCGCTGACACTTGTACCTCTGGATAGGGCGTCTGGGGGCTTGTTGAGTTTGCCAGGGCGATACTTAATCTCGTAATTAAAGGTGGAGAGCTTGATTCTCCACCGCAAGATTTTATCATTTTTGATCTTGCCCCGCTGTGTGTTGTTGAACATGATGGTCAGTGAGGCGAGTGAATCTTCTGCCGGCCCGTAATGCCTCCAATGTCGCACAGTCTCAACGATAGCCTGGGCCTCCTTTTCAATGGATGAGTGCCGAATTTCGGAGGCATGGAGGGTGCGGGAAAAGAATGCCACGGGCCTGCCTGCCTGGTTGAGGGTGGCGGCAAGGGCGATGTCCGATGCATCGCTCTCGACTTGGAAAGGAAGTGTTTAATCTACAGCGTGCATTCCAGCTTTGGCAATATCAGCTCTGATCCAGGCGAAAGCCTGTTGGGCCTCGGCTGTCAGGGGGAAGTGAGTGGACTGTATGAGTGGGCGGGCCTTGTCTGCATAGTTTGGGACCCACTGCGCGTAATATGAGAAGAACCCCAGGCAGCGTTTGAGGGCCTTGGGGCAGTGGGGGAGGGGGAGCTCCATGAGGGGGCGCATGCGGTCGGGATCGGGCCCCAGAACTCCATTCTGGACCACGTAGACGAGGATGGCTAAGCGGTTTGTGCGGAACACACACTTCTCCTTGTTATACGTGAGGTTGAGGAGAGTGGCTGTGCGGAGAAATTTAGCGAAGTTGGCATTGTGGTCCTGCTGATCATGGCCGCAGATGGTCACATTGTCTCGGTACGGAAACGTGGCCCGCAAGCCGTACCGGTCGACCATTCGGTCCATCTCCCTTTGGAAGACCGAAACCCCATTGGTGACGCCGAAGGGGACTCTAAGGAAGTGATATAGTGGTTGAAGAAAGTAGAAAACTGACATTTTGGGCGTCCTTGGTGGTCAGCACCCCGCACCAAGTCCGCACCATAGTTAATCAAAGGGCGGGGAGATGGTTAAAGGACTCTAGAATCCTCAAATGTGAGGCTGTCTTAATGGAAAGAGACGATTTGCGCCTCACAGTGGATTCTTCCCTTAACCCAGCCACTTTCCTGTGGCAAGGGACCGAGAACAATGAACAAATAGAGGTGCAACATGAATGCGCAGACATCATAGAATGCCAAACTAGGGTTAGACCTGATCTCAGAGACATCCCGCTGCACGCCGGTAAACGTATATTTATAGACGGGTCGTCCCGGGTCATTCAAGGGAAAAAGCATAATGGCTACACGGTAGTAGATGGCAGCGAACATAGAGTAATAGAAGCCGACAGGCTACCTAACTCTTGGTCGGCTCAGACCTGCGAATTATATGCATTAAGCAGGGCTTTGAAAGAACTAGAGGGCAATGATGGGAGCGTCTACACAGATTCAAAATATGTATTTGGAGTAGTACATATATTTGGGAAGATATGGCAGGAACGAGGATTGATAAACAGTAGAGGATGGGAGCGTCTACACAGATTCAAAATATGTATTTGGAGTAGTACATATATTTGGGAAGATATGGCAGGAACGAGGATTGATAAACAGTAGAGGAAAAGAACTGGTCCATGAGGAATTGGTAAAGCAAGTCCTAACAAACTTGATGCTCCCCAGGGAAATAGCAGTAGTACATGTGAAGGGACACAAACGAGGAGACTCGTTGGAAATAAGAGGTAATAAGTTAGCAGATGAGATGGTAAAAGGAGCGGCCCTGAACCCTGAACCCATCACCATGTGTATTATGACCCCAATCATAACTACTCCCCAGGAAATACCATATTTCACGGAAAAAGAGAAAGTAGAATTAAAACAGTGGGGTGTGGAGGAGGATTCAACGGGAAGATGGCGGATGCCGGATGGCCGGGAAATGCTGAACAAACCAATAATGAGAGAAATAATGACTAATTTACACTCAGGCAGTCATTGGGGAATTCAGGCTATGTGCAACATAATCCTAAGGAAATATGGGTGCAAGGGCATGTACACTATAGCCAAACAAGTATGCGAGGGATGCCTGTCCTGTCTCAGAATCAATAAGGGAGCCTTTAGAAAACAGTCTATGGGTGGGAGGGAACCAAGCCTGAGACCCTTCCAAAGTATACAGGTAGATTTTACTGAATTACCACCCGTGGGAAAGCTGAAATACGTGCTAGTCCGGGTAGACCACCTTACGGGTTGGGTAGAAGCTTACCCTACAACCACCGCCACCTCAGGCGGAGTCTCTAAAATCATTCTGGAGCAAATAATTCCCCGATATGGGTTGGTAGAAAATATAGACTCGGACAGGGGAAGTCACTTTACCTCTAAGATCTTACAAGAAACCATGAGAAGTTTGGAGATAAATTGGGACTTCCACACTCCTTGGCACCCCCCCTCATCGGGACGGGTGGAAAGGATGAATCAAACCCTTAAAAATCATTTGTCAAAAATAATACTAGAAACTAGGCTCCCCTGGACAAAATGCTTACCGATAGCCCTTCTAAGGATCCGAACGGCTCCAAGAAAAGATTTGGGGTTGTCCCCATACGAAATGTTGTTCGGATTGCCATACCTTGGAACAATGGGAGAATTGCCCATTGCAGAATGTAAAGATATCTATGTAAAGAAATATATACTGGCACTGTCTTCCTCATTATCATTCCTCTGGAGACAAGGACTGCTAGCGCAGACACCTCCCCTTGAATTCGCAGTCCACAAATTTAAACCAGGAGATTGGGTACTGGTGAAATCGTGGAAGGAAACCAAGCTTCAACCCATTTGGGACGGACCTTTCCTGGTTTAGCTAACCACAGAGACTGCCATATGAACCGCGGAAAAAGGTTGGACTCATTACAGCAGAACAAAGGGACCCGTGAAATCACCACCTGAACAGGAACAATGGCATGTGGAGGCCACTGAGGAACCATTAAAGATAAGATTGAAAAAACACTGAATCAAGAACTACTCAATAATATGACGAAACTACAGCTAAAATGGACTATACGATGTATAATAATATTAATAATGTGGGGGGACGGAAACGGTCGACTGGTTACATTGACAATGCCAGAAAGTCGGTACCCTCAGGTAATACGGAATGATCTATGCACCCTCATAGACTGCGAGTCAGCGGGGAATGGAAAGGAGTTTAGGGTGGAGTCTCTTGATTATTACCAAGGGGGGGTGATTACCGAGGGGGGTTTGGCAGGAAAGGTTGTGCCATTCGCTCAATCGCAGAGGGGCACCACCGGTCATATCCATTCACCAGATTAATGGAAATTCCCCCTCAACGTGCAAGGCTGGAACTTGTAACCCCGTATACATCACCGTAAAACACACGGCCTGGACCGAGACAGGCAATAAGCATTGTTCACTAAGACATGAGATATTCGGGGAAAAATGAGAAATAGCGAGACTAAATGCTGCTTCCGTATTTCAATAGACCAGTGGGCAACTTCCACTAATGGAATTGGGAACGACAAGATGGAGGAAGGACAGGGAGTTAAAATAATTGAAGTAAAAGATTTAGAGAAAGCCTTTGAGATAGAAACCGGCTATGAGGGACAGAATGCGTGGATTGAGTGGATGCGGTATTCGGCCCAGTCGCTGGAGAAAGACAATTGTTATGCTTGCGCATCAGGTAGACCACAGGCCCATCTGGAGCCCTTTCCAATGGGGTGGAAAGAAAATAGAGGGAGCATGGAATGCATGATGGCCTTGCACCAAAATGGGAACGCCTGGGGCAACAAGACCTGCACTGCCCTATCTCTGATGTTTCCTCCTGTTAAGCAGAAACAATCAGCAAACCCTCCCTCCAGCTTGGTTACCGTGACGCATCATAAATCGTGTATAAGTCGTTCTGATATGGGACTAAGTAAAGACATGGGAGAACTCAAGGCTTGTATTGAGACTAAGAATGTGACCACCCAGGGCAATTACTCATCACTAAAAATACCAGATATATGGTGGTATTGCGGAAGAAAGATTCTAAGGCCCACTCTACCCCCCCAATGGAAAGGGACATGCGCATTAGTTCAGCTAGCCATACCGTTCAGTATAGCCTATGAAAGACAAGAGGAGAAGGGGAGTGTAAAAGGGGAACGATCTAAACGAAGCATACCTACCTCATTTGATGACAGGATTTACCTGGACTCCGTTGGCATTCCCAGAGGAGTACCAGACGAGTTCAAAGCCCGAAATCAGATCGCAGCTGGGTTCGAGTCCCTCTTCTGGTGGGTTACGATCAATAAGAATGTAGATTGGATAAACTATATATACTATAATCAACAGAGGTTCATAAATTATACCAGAGATGCCGTAAAGGGAACAACTGGACGCAACCAGTAGAATGGCCTGGGAGAATAGATTGGCTCTGGATATGATTTTGGCAGAGAAAGGTGGTGTATGCGTAATGCTCAAGGGACAGTGTTGCACGTTTATCCCCAACAATACGGCACCCGACGGATCGATTAGCCGTGCGCTACAAGGATTAACCACTCTGGCTGAGGAAATGGCAGACAACTCGGGGGCAGACACATCCATGACTGGGTGGCTTGAATCAATGTTTGGGAAATGGTAAGGGTTAATTGTATCCATCCTCACCTCCATTATCGTAGTAATAGGAGGATTGGTGGCAATAGGCTGTTGCATCATCCAGTGTGTAAGAGGCTTGGTGCAGAGGTTATCGAAACAGCCTTGACCAAGCAGATGCCATTACCCCTGGGTAAGGGAGGCCAGGAAACAATTTGCCTACTAGAAAGAGGGAAGACTGAAGGAGAGGACGACCCCATAGAAAGAGAGGTTGAGAGGATGTTGGGAAATTTTGGGGAAGGCTAGAAGGAGCGACATAGTGTAAAAAGTAACAAGAGTAAAAAGAAAAAAACGGGGAATTATGAGAAATGAGCAATTTATGTTGTTTTTACATGTTGTTTTTACATGAATAAACTCTGGTTAACAAAGAAGATGTCAACAATAGTGCTTGATGGGAAATAAGATGTCAAGTGGAGTTTTGTGTAAACTGCAGTGCCCAAGTTGTTGTAACTGTGAACGTGACTGACCTTCGGGAATGAACAGGATCTACAATAGCAGGATGCAGGTGCAGACGGGGGGCCTCATCCTACATCACTTTTAATTGACGGTTCAAGGGTGTACCAGGAGCTAACTGAAACCACTGCTAGGCGAAGCAAGGCGGAAGCCGAAGTGAACATAACAAGTCCAAATAAGGAATCACTGATAAGGAAACTGCCATCGGGGCAGAGAGTGGGGTGTGTTTCTCAGAGATTGTATATAAACAACCATGCTGTGTTAATTCTGTGTGTCTGCTACTGTGACAAGCGGCACCCATTCTTGCAAGATCAATTGAATAAAATACTTCTTCAGAATTTGACTAAGTGCAAATTATTATCAATAATAATAATGAGCGGTGTTTCTCACACACTTGAGCGCTCCAGGGGCTGTTGCTGGCCTCGATGACGCCCTCCCGAAGCAACCGCTGGACCTCGGACCTGATGAAGGCCTTATCCTGGGTGCTGTATCGTCTGCTCCTGGTGGCGACGGGTTTGCATTCTGGAGTTAGATTGGCAAAGAGGGAAGGAGGATCGACCTTTAGGGTCGCGGGAACGCACACAGTGAGGGGTGGTAAGGGTCCGCCAAATTTAAGGGTCAGGCTCTGGAGGTTGCACTGGAAGTCCAGGCCGAGGATAAGTGCAGCGCAGAGGTTAGGGAGGACGTAGAGGCAAAAGTCGTGGAACTCTACGCCTTGGACTGTGAGCGTGACCGTGCAGTATCCCTGGATCGCTACGCGATGGGATCCGGAGGCCAGGGAGATACTTTGATTGGTAGGGTGTACCTTAAGGGAGCAGTGCCTTACCGTATTTGGGTGTACAAAGCTCTTGGTGCTCCCGGTGTCCAGTAGGCAGGAGGTCACATGGCCATTGACTTTCACGCTAGTGGATGCGTTGGTCAGATTATGCGGTCGGGACTGGTCGATTGCCATGGAGGCGAGCCTTGGTTGATCGTCGGGTAGTGAGGTGGCTGTTGAGTTGAGGTCCTGGAAAGCCGTTGGTATCCATGTGCCACGGGGTGGACAAGATGGCGGTGCCCGGAGATCCTGGGGATTACAAAATGGCTGTGCACATGGAACGCACATTGCGGGGGTGGAGCAAGATGGCGGCGCCCATGAAACGCACGTGTTGTGCAGGGGAGAGGATGGCGGCGCCCATTGGTCGCACATGGCCTGGGGAGGGGAGGAGGATGGCAGCGCCCATTGTCGGTGACCGGGGGGGGTGGGGGCAACCGCGGCCGCTGAGCGGGCCTGGCACACCGCAGCGAAGTGGCCCTTCTTCCCGCAGGCCTTACAAAGGGTAGCGTGGGCCGGACAGCATTGGTGGGGGTGTTTTTGCTGGCCACAAAAATAGCATCGGGGCCCCCCGGAGATCACTGGCTGGCGTGTAGCGCAGGCGTATTGGGTGGGTAGCGCCCCCGCTGGGCGGCTGCCTGTGGTGCCCATAAAGCATAGTGGAATGGGCCGCGTGATTGGGGGCGTAGGTCTTGACAGGACTGTCATGGAAAGTGCTATCGTTTTAGTCTCTGCGAGGTCGCGCATGGCCCCTTCTAGGTGCCGCTGCCTGATAACATCAGAACCAATCCCAGTTACAAAAGCGTCCCTCATAAGGAGATCTGAGTGCTCCTTAGCTGTAATGTCCTGGCAGTCCCGGTCCCGAACTAGTGGGATCAGGGCCCCCCAGAAGTCCTCGATTGTCTCACCAGGTAGTTGAGTACACGTTGCGAGCGCGTGTCTGGCGAAGAGCGTGTTCGTCTTCTGTTCATAATTTTCTTTGAGTTGAGTCATGGCATCAGCGTAATTGGGCGCATCAGCGGGAAGATTTTAGAGTTGAGTCTGGAGTACAAGATTTGAATCTTCTGAGCCTCTGGAACAGGGGTCGCCGCCGCGTTGATATATGCTTCAAAACAAGCGAGCCAGTGCTGGAAGTCCTTTCTGGCGTCGCTTGCGTGTGGATCCAGCTGCAGGCGATCTGGTTTAATCCGGAGGTCCACCTTTTGAATCTGATACCAATAAATTGAGGCACGATCAATTTGACTGGAGACGAAGTTGAATCCAAACTGAGGCTTTATTGGTCTCAGATGTGTGGCCTCACACAGCAGCTGGCGATATGGCTGCGAGCTGGAGGCCACGCATATTTATAACCCGCCTCCTGGTCGGAGCTAGCATGCAGGGGCCACAGGTGAACCGGTAGTGCAGGTTTTACCGAACAACCCCTAATATCAGAACACAGTGGTTTATCACAGAAAGGTCACAGCGTTGGACAGCAGGACGGGTTACTGGCTGATCAGGGCTTCATGCAGGATTATTGCTCAGTGTTTCAGCCACGGTGGAGGACGAGGTAGGATTGAAGGTGGGTAAGGCTGTAAAGTTGGAATAGACAATATTAGTAATGGGCAAGGCAAGGCATTCAAGGTTGCCTCAGGTCTGAATAAGTTGTCAAGATTTTTGATGTCCTGATATAGCCTGAGAGAGTGTGCAGGGAGGGAAATGGAATAAATGGCGGAGGATATGGCACAATCCTAAAACAATTGGTGGGCTTCTCTGCCCCACCGCACCCGTTTTCGGCCCGGCAGCCAGCCAACGGGGTTTCCCATTGTGGGCACCCTCAAGCCGTCGGGAAATCCGCAGGCGTGAGTGCTGTACTGGCGGAGCAGAGGATCCCGCCGATGGAGAATCCAGCCCAATGGATTTGATCTCCCAATGCTGAGTTGGAGGAAGTTGCAGTTTATTCATCGAATCCTTAGAATCGCTACACTGCAGACGGAGGCCATTCAACCAATCGAGGCAGCACCGACCCTTTGAAAGAATGTTCTACCTAAGCTCACTCCAATGCCCTATGCCCGTAAACCCTTAACGCCACTGGTAGCACAATGGTTAGCACTGTTGCCTCACAGCGCCAGGGACCCGGGTTCGATTCCCGGCTTGGTCACTGTCTGTGCAGAGTCTGCACGTTTTCCCCGTGCCTGCATGGATTTCCTCTGGGTGCTCTGGTTTCCTCCCACAAGTCCCGAAAGACATGCTTGTTAGGTGAATTGGGCATTCTGAATTCTCCCTCAGTGTACCCGAACAGACGCCATAGTGTAGCGACTAGGGGATTTTCACAGTAAGCAGTGTTAATAAAAGCCTCTTTGTGACAATAATAAAGATTTTTGATGTCGCTAAATCTTTGGACAATAAGGGGAAGTTTCAGCATGGCCAATCCACCTAACCTGCACATCTTTGGACTATGAGAGGAAACCGGAGCACGCGGAGGAAATCGACTCAGGCATGGGGAGAACGTGCAAACTCCACACAGTCACCCCAGGCCGCAATCGAACCCAGGTTCGTGGTGCTGTGAGGAAGCTGTGCTAACCCTTGTGCCGCTGTGCCGCCATGACTTGATGTCTGACAAATCGGTGATAGTCACTCATTTGACAGAAATGCAAGCTCCAGAGGTTTGGGGTAGGTGGTGGTGTAATGGTAATATCATTAGACCAGTAATCCAGAGACCAAGCCTAATGTTCCATGATCATGGGTTCAAATCCGACCACAGCAGCTGGTACAAATTAAGTTCAATGAATAAATCTGGAATTAAAAAAGCTACCTCTTGCTAATAGTGACCCTCTGGTCACCAATGCCCTTTACGGAAGAAAATCTGTTCTTACCTGGTCTGGCCTACAAATGACTGCAGACCCATGTGGTTGACTCTTAACTTCCACTTGGAGTGGCCTAGCAACCACTCAGTTGTGTCAAACCCCTACAAAAGCCTACAAAAAGGAATTAAATTGGATGGATCACCCAGTGTCAACCTAGGCACTGGAAATGACAATGGCAAGCCCAGCACCGTCAATGCTGAAAATTCTTCCTTATTAAGATCTGGAGACTTGAGAGCTGCCCCACAGGCTAGTCAAGCAACAGCCTGACTTGGTCATGCTCATTAAATCATAGATTTCATCTGGTACCACCATCACAGGTCCTGTTTATGCCCTGTTTCACCGGCAGGACAGACCCAACAGAGGTGGTGGGGGCACAGTGGTTTACAGTCAGGGGGAGGGGGGGGGCGTTACCCTGAAAGTCCTCAACATTGACCCTAGACCCCATGAAGTGTCATGAGATCAGGTCAACCTTGGGCAAGGAGACCTCCTGCTGATTACCATCGACCTCTGCCCAACAGCTGATGAATCAGTACTGCTCCATGTTGTACACCACTTGTCGGAAGCACTGAGAGTGGCAAGGATGCAGAATGTACTCTGGGTGGGGGACTTCAATATCCATCACCAAGAGTTGTTCAGTGTGGTATTATCAGGTATTGCAGTACCTGAGAGGCTGTAGACCATTGGGTAAACCTAGGAGTTTACCATTGGCTGTTTGGTATGTAGCTCCGCCCTGACAGGCGGGGTATAAGAACCGGTGCCGTCGCAGCAGCCCTCATTCTGTACCAAAGCTGCTGGGGAACAGATCTAGTCTATTAAAGCCTTCAGTTATGTTACAACCTCGTCTTTGAGTTTAATTGATCGTGCATCAATTTAATAGACTTAAGCTCTATTAAATACGCTTAAGCTGAAAGATTGGATCTCCGAATCAAGCCAGAGTGTCTGCAACTCAGTCCCCACGCGGAGAACTCGGCGGCGATATTTAAGCAGTGGCTGGCATGTTTTAAAGGCTACGTCGAGACGGCCAGGGGCACCTCCTCAGGAGAACAGAAACTGCATCTCCTGCTCTCGAGAGTAAGTCCTGGAATCTTCACCCTCATCGAGGAAGCGGAGGACTATGATGCTGCGATCGAACTGTTGAAAGGACATTATATACACCCTGTAAACCAGGTCTACGCACATCACCTGCTTGCAACTAGATGGCAAAGCCCCGGTGAATAACTGGAGGACTTCTACCCTGCGCTCCTGGTGCTGGGCAGAAACTGTGGCTGCCCGCAGGTTTCGGGCAGTGAGCACACGGAACGTCTAATCCGGGATGCCTTTGTAGCAGGTATGAGCTCCTCAGAGATCCGACAAAGACTCTTAGAAAAGGACACCCTGGGACTGAGAGATGCACGGGCCCTGGCAGGGTCATTGGATGTTGCCTCCAGAAACGCGCAGTCCTATGCGCCCGACCGCGCGGCGGCCCCCTGGGCTGCATGGCATCCCGCAGCGGCAGCCCCACTGACCTTCCCCGTGTCCCCGCAGGCCTGCGCTGTAAGACAGCCCGCTAACTCCGTGGGGCCCCGCTGTTTCTTCTGAGGGCAGGCAAAGCATCCCCGCACGTGCTGCCCGGCCCGCACCTCCACCTGCAAAGGGTGCGGCAAGAAGGGCCATTTTGTGGGGGTCTGCCAAGCACGAACTGTGGCCGCGGTCTCAAGCGACTCCAGACCACCGCGGCAATCTTCCCCTCGGGCCCCAGGCGGCCAGCACTCACCGCCCCCGCCCTATCTTAGGGCCATGTCCGACCCACGGGTGCGGCCATCTTGCCCCTCGGACACCACGCTGGACGGATGGGCGCCGCCATTTTGTCCATCCCCGCCGCCATTTTGTCCATCCTCGACCACCATGTGCGATCCATGGGAGATGCCATCTTGGATGGGGCCCCAGGCCCCCAGCACGGCCGACTACACACTGCCCGATCACAACCCGCAACTGCTCCATCTGGCCTCGGTGACGCTGGACCAAAATCGACCTTGGACACTCGCGACTGCAACGACGACGGTGTTCATCAACGGCCACGAGACGTTTTGCCTGATCGACTCTGGGAGCACGGAGAGCTTTATACACCCTGACACGGTAAGGCGCTGTTCACTTGTTACCCACCCTGTAAACCAAAGAATCTCCCTGGCCTCCGGGTCACACTCAGTGGAGATAAAGGGGTTCTGCCTAGCAGACCTCACTGTCCAAGGCAGGAAATTCAACAATTTCCGCCTTTATGTCCTGACACTCCTGGGGTTGGATTTCCAATGTCACTTGCAAAGCCTGACCTTTAAATTCGGCGGCCCGATACCGCCCCTTACTGTCTGCAGCCTCGCGACCCTTAAGGTCGACCCACCTTCCCTGTTTGCAAACCTCATCCCGGATTGCAAACCCGTCGCCACTAGGAGCAGACGGTACAGTGCCCAGGACCAGACCTTCATCAGGTCAGAGGTCCAAAGGCTGCTGGGGGAAGGGGTCATCGAAGCTAGCAACAGTCCATGGAGAGCTCAAGTAGTGGTGGTGAAGACTGGGGATAAACAGGATGGTCATTGACTACAGTCAGACCATCAACAGGTTTACGCAGCTGGACACGTACCCTCTCCCCCGCACATCCGACCTGGTAAACAGGATCGCGCAATACAAGGTCTTCTCCACGGTGGATCTCAAGTCCGCTTACCATCAGCTACCCCTCCGCACTAGTGACCGTAAGTACACTGCCTTTGAAGCAGATGGGCGGCTCTACCAATTTCTAAGGGTTCACTTTGGTGTCACTAATGGGGTCTCGGTCTTCCAACGCGAGATGGACCGAATGGTTGACCGATACGGCTTATGCGCAACGTTTCCGTATCTTGGTAACGTCACCATCTTCGGCCATGACCAGCAGGACCACGACACCAACGTCCGGAAATTTCTCCAAACCGCGAAAATCCTTAACTTAACGTATAATAAGGATAAATGCGTATTTAGCACCGACCGCCTAGCCATTCTCGGCTACGTAGTGCGAAATGGAGTTATAGGCCCCGACCCTGAACGCATGCGCCCCCTTATGGAGTTCCCCCTCCCTCACTGTCCCAAGGCCCTGAAGCGCTGCCTCGGGTTTTTCAGCTATTACGCACAGTGGGTCCCCAACTACGCAGACAAAGCCCGACCCCTAATCCAGTCCACAACCTTCCCCCTGTCGACGGAGGCCCGCCAGGCCTTCTGCCGCATCAAAGCAGACATTGCAAAGGCCACGATGCGCGCCATCGACGTGTCCCTCCCGTTCCAGGTCGAAAGCGATGCGTCCGACGTAGCTCTGGCTGCCACCCTCAACCAAGCGGGCAGACCCGTGGCCTTCTTCTCCTGTACCTTCCATGCTTCAGAAATTTGCCATTCCTCGGTCGAAAAAGAGGCGCAAGTCATAGTAGAAGCTGTGCGACATTGGCGGCATTACCTGGCTGGCAGGAGATTCACTCTCCTCACTGACTAAAGGTCAGTGGCGTACATGTTTGATAATGCGCAGCGGGGCAAGATAAAGAACGACAAGATCTTACGGTGGAGGATCGAACTCTCCACCTACAACTACGAGATCTTGTACCGTCCTGGGAAGCTAAACGAGCCTCCTGATGCCCTGTCCCGCAGCACATGTGCCAACGCACAAGTGGACCACCTCCGAGCCCTCCACGAGGACCTCTGCCACCCGGGGGTCACTCATGTTTTCCGCTTCATTAAGACCCGCAACCTGCCCTACTCCATCGAGGAGGTCAGGACAGTCACCAGGGACTGCCAAATCTGCGCGGAGTGCAAACCGCACTTCTACCAGCCAGAGACGGCGCACCTGATAAAGGCTTCCCGTCCCTTTGAACGTCTCAGCATGGACTTCAAAGGCCCCCTCCCCTCCACCGACCGCAACACGTATTTCCTGAACGTGATTGACGAGTACTCCCGGTTCTCATTCGCTATCCCCTGCCCCGACATGACCGCAACCACCATCATCAAGGCCTTCCAGGGTATCTTTACACTGTTTGGGTTCCCCGTGTACATACACAGTGATAGGGGGGTCCTCCTTTATGAGCGACGAACTGTGTCAATTCCTGCTCAGCAAGGGCATCGCCTCGAGCAGGACGACCAGTTACATCCCCCGGGGAAATGGGCAGGTAGAGAGGGAGAACGGAACAGTCTGGAAGACCGTTCTACTGGCCCTACGGTCTAGGACTCTCCCCGTCTCCCGCTGGCAGGAAGTCCTCCCGGAGGCCCACCACGCCATCCGGTCGCTGCTCTGTACAACTACCAATCAGACACCTCATGAGCGACTCCTTGTCTTCCCCTGGAAGTCCTCCTCCGGGACCTCGCTCCGAACCTGGTTAGCGACACCCGGACCCATCCTGCTTCGAAGCACGTGCGGGCCCACAAGTCGGACCGTTGGTCGAGAGGGTCCACCTCCTGCACGCTAACCCTCAGTATGCCTACGTGGCATTCCCTGACGGCCGGCAAGATACAGTCTCTCTCTGTGACCTGGCGCCCGCACCCGAACCATTACCCCCCCCCCCCCCCCCCTCCACAGCACCTCACTGGAGGGTCGGTCCTCCTGTCGCTCCTACCTAGGCCATCCCACCCACTGACGCCCCCTACAGGCGCCCCCCTCTCCTGTCAACCTTTTGCCTCACCAGGGGTGATGAAGCGGCCATGGAGGACAAAGCCACGCTCCCGGAGTCGCAGACGCCCGGACCCCCACCAGAATCACCACCGAGGCTCAGACGATCCAGGAGGATGACCAGGCCACCCAACCGACTGATTGCTTCCCTGTAACTGTAACTGTAAATGAACACTGACTGTATATATCTTCCACGCTTGTAAATATTCTCGACAACCCTGAAAGGAGGTATCACGGTACCTCCATATCTGATCATACCATTTTAAATGCAATTGTAACCACTGGCCACCACCCCCGCCGGACTCTTTTGTAACAGGGGTGAATGTGGTATTATCAGGTATTGCAGTACCCGAGAGGCTGTAGACCATTGGGTAAACCTAGGAGTTTACCATTGGCTGTTTGGTATGTAGCTCCGCCCTGACAGGCGGGGTATAACCGGTGTCGTCCCAGCAGCCCTCATTCTGTACCGAAGCTGCTGGGGAACAGATCTAGTCTATTAAAGCCTTCAGTTATGTTACAACCTCGTCTTTGAGTTTAATTGATCGTGCATCACTCAGAAGCACTACTACTGACTGAACTGGCCGAGGCCTAAAGGACATAACTGATAGACTGGGTCTGTGGCAGGTCGTGAGGGAGCCAAAAAGAGGGGGGATGAAACTACTTAACCTTGTCCTCATTAATCTACCTGTTGCAGAGGCATGACAGTATTGGTAGGAGTGACCATCACACACTGGTTGTGGAAACAAAGTCCAGTCTTCTCATTGAGCTTACCCTCCATCATGTGTGGCACTACAGCCATGCTCAATGGGATAGATTTTGAACAGATCGAGCAACTTAAACTGGACATCAGTGGGCACTGTGCACCATCAGCAACAGCAGAATTATGTACAACCACGATCTGAAATTGCATGGCCTGGCATATATCCCACTCTACTATTACCATCAAACCAGCGATTAACTCTGGTTCAATGAAAAGTGTAGGAGGGCATGTCAGGAGCAGCATCAGGCATACCTAAAAACGAGGTGTTATCTTGGTGAAGCTACATCTATCACAGGACTACTTGCATGCCAAACTGTAAAAGCAGCATGGGATTGACAATGTTAAGCGGTCTCACAACTAACCAATCAGATCGCAACTCTGCAATCCTGCCACATCCAATGGTGAATGGTGGTGAACAATGAAACAATTCATTGGAGGAGGAGGCTCCACAAATATCCCCATACTTAATGATCGGTGGAGGGGGGGTGGGGGGGGGGGCAACACATCAGTGCAAAAGACAATACTGAAGCATTTGCAACAATCTTCAACCAAAAGTGCTGAGTGGATAATCCACCTTGGCCTCCTCTTGAGGTCACCATCATCACAGATGTCAGTCTTCGGCCAATTCTATTCACTCCACATAATACCAAGAAGCAGCTGAAGATACTGGACACAGCAAAGGCTATGGACCCAACAACATTCTGGCAATAGTACTGAAGACTTGTGCTCCAGGCCTAGCTGTGCCGCTAACCAAGCTGTGGGGATGTTCGCTAATGGTTGCATAATATTCAGCACCATTTGCAACTCCTTCAGTATAGTGGGAGTTGTAGAGAATGATTCTGATTTTGCTTTCATTGGCCTGTCAGTCCTTTCTCATCCTTCAAGAACCCACAGTAATCCACGATTGCCTCACGGACCACTGTAGGGCTTGTTCGTGCAGAAAGTAGTCTTAGAGGGTAATAGAAAACGAATAGGCACTGGGCAATGGGATAAAGGAGGGAGAGTGTCAGGTGGCACAAGATAATTGTCCTTGAGGAAAGTATCAGGAAAGCAGTTGAAAGTTGACAAGTTGGACATCGAGAGGGAACAAACTGTAGAGAGTAGGACAAGGTCCAGCAGTAAGGGCACCTATGGTGGGCTCAAAAGTGTAGGTAATGAAAAATGCGGCATCCGCGGATTCTGAGTTCAAGCAGGCTGGAGGCAATCACAAATTAGGGGCAAAGAGTGATTAAAGACATTTTTAAATTACTTCTGTTGGATCAGGAATGTCAGTGGTGCATTCTCTCTTGCTGTATGTCACTGTCTATCTGCCTGTCGTTCTCCTTCAATCCACAGTTCAGACTTCCTGATTCTTGAAGTAATTTTTTTTTCTCTGCAAAGTCTTCTAGGATTCAAAGTCACCAGTTGTTTCAGTGATCAAAACTGGAACCACTACGTAGCTTTCGGTGCAATCTGTGTTCTGTCCAGTTTTAGCTTGACTTCTTCCAACTAGTACACTAATGATACAGGGCACGATTCAACAAAATGGGAACAAAGTCCCATAGTGAGCGTGTTTAGCTCGCAGCACCAAGAAACGCATGGCTATACAACGCCACTCGCGTTAAATAATGGGCCTCAGTGGGGGGCACGCGGCTGAGGCCACAAACATCCCTGTTTTCTACACCAAGGAGCTCCACTCGTCAGAACTCGTCAGTGTAGCGAGAGATTGGGACGCCATTTTTAAATGGCATCCCGATTTCCAAGGCCCCTGATGGGAACCCCGAAACCCCCAAAATCCCAACGCATTATGGGATGGACCTCTGATCGTGTTACATCTCGCGAGGCGTCGCGAGCAGGGTCTGCCACATTGCGCCACGATGAGCTGCTTTTCGGGCGCAGTGTGGCCGTTGGATTGCATGTCATACAGCAGATGCAGGAATTCCTAAATAATATCAGAAAATGGTGGAATCACACCGAGGTCAGGCAACATCTGCAGGGAGATAAACAAAATGTTTCAATTCGATGACCTTTCATTGGAACAAAAATGCAGCAGCTGCCTCACATTGCGCAGATGGTGCTTTGCATTGACTGTAAAGAGATCCAACACATCCGTTAGATAATTGTGAGATTCTTTTTATTGGTTTTCTTTCTTTCAAAGAAAAAATAAGATTTGCAGTTGTGGCATTGTTAAAGGAAAACAGAAGGGACAGTGCTTGCAAATCGACTGGAGTTACCCATTTGACAAAAGTGCCTGGAATCGCAGGCCTTCATGAATAATAATAGCCTTTGTTGTATTCTCCGCCACACTGCAGCGATACTTTACTTTACTTTACCTTGGAATAAAATAATCTGTTGCTAGCCTTTTCGGGACTCCTCATGACTATAATACCCATTAATCCAGATGCAGTTCAGGCCTAACTTTACAATGATTGATGGCAATTGGTCTGTGAGGCCAAACACATACAAGGCTTGCGAAGGTTTTTTGTAATTAAATTGAAGCTATTATTTAGCCTGTAGCAGGCATAATTAGACAATAATTATAACCATTTCTCATTGCAGGAGTTTATATTAAGAAAATTGACACATAAGCTAAATGGACACTTCCCCTCTCTTGAACAGTGTGGTATTGCCCTAGAGATTGCCCAACGGCGCTCCAAGAGGCATCCCTGATGTTTAACTGATTATTTTTGTAATGGCGTGATTAACTTAATTAAAGATTTTATAATGAGTTTGTAATTAGTGATTAATTTTGCTTTGTTTGGGATTTGCAATATGTATTGCTGAAGGACATGTGAAAGCCGCAGGTGTTGGTTATGTAACATTTCAATGCAAGTGTCATTATTTGACTAAATAGCCAATACAGAAGTATTCGGCACTGATTTTATACCAACAGCCATCATCAATGCACCATCTTCCTTGGGGGACACTCTTAGCAATTATACTCCAGGCAATTGTTTTTAATTTAAGGATGTAGGCATGTTTAGCTGACAAGATTGCCTGCTAGGCCACTTTAGTGGGAAGCAAAGAGTCAACCACTGGATAAAAGCAAATTACTGCAGATGTTGGAATCTGAAACAGCAGCATCTGTAGGGAGAGAAAAGAGCTAACATTCTGAGTCCAATGACTCTTTGTCAAAACTTTGATTTTTCAGCATGAATTGGGGTCAATGTAAGGTGAGATCAAAAGCTAAGAAAGAGGGATTTAATCAAGGTTTCCTCTGTAGAGATGCAGATTTATGTGCCGTTTAGAAGAAGGTAGGACCAAAGCTGGGCAATGGTTTAGAGATGAGGTGGACATAGACAATCTGGGTGATCAGCTAGGAAGGGTAGCCAAGGATATCGAATTTCTAGTGGAGACTGCTCATGCTAGGTTCAGTCTCACCAGTGTTTAGCTAAGAGGAAACAAAGATTCATATTTTCTGTGGTGTGGAGATGACGGCGTTGGACAGGGGTGAGAAGTCTTACAACACCAGGAAGGGAACATTCCTGCCTGGCGATTGTTGCGCGATGCCCGTTCGTTCGTTGTCGCAGCGTCTGCATGGTCTCGCCAATGTACCACGCTTTGGGAGATCCTTTCCTGCAGCGTATGAGGTAGACAATGTTGGCCGAGTCGCACGAGTATGTACCACGTACCTGGTGGGTGGTGTTCTCACGTGTAATGGTGGGACCCATGTCGATGATCTGGCACCTCTTGCAGAGATTGCCATGGCAGGGTTGTGTGGTGTCGTGGTCGCTGTTCTGAAGGCTGTGTCGTTTGCTGCAAACAATGGTTTAATTGAGGTTGCGCGGTTGTTTGAAGGCAAGTAGTGGGGGTGTGGGGATGACCTTGGCAAGATGTTCATCTTCATCGATGACATGTTGAAGGCTGCGAAGAAGATGTTGTAGTTTCTCCGCTCCGGGAAGTATTGGACGACGAAGGGTACTCTGTCAGTTGTGTCCTGCGTTTGTCTTCTGAGGAGATCGGTGCTTTTTATTGCTGTGGCGTGTTGGAACTGTTGATCGATGAGTCGAGCGCCATATCCCATTTGTACGAGATCATCTTTCAGCGTCTGTAGATGTCTGTTCTGCTCCTCCTCGTTTGAGCAGATCCTGTGAATGCGGAGGGTTTGTCCATAGGAGATGGCTTCTTTAATATGTTTAGGGCTTTCTTCTATGCATGGGATGCATCGTGTAAGCAAGGCCAGGGTATCTCTACATATCAGAAGGCTGACTTGCGTTTCAGATATGGAAGATGTTAGGTCACATATGTTTATGGTAATTAATTGATCAGGAGAGCTTAAGGCCATTTAAACATGGTAACAGACTAATTATAGATGGTTGACAAAAATTAAGTGTGTTTAAACTGGCTCCACTATTATTCTGATGTCATTTTTATGTATTCTTAAAGAAGGATGATTTAATGGTAGTATGCATGGAATATAGAAATCAAAGGCAAAATTAGTATACGGGTGAAACATTGTATGCTGTACACGTATTGGGCTATTGATTGTGATGTACCTGGGTGCACATATGCGATTAGTCTTATTAAATAACTGACCCTTCATTCTTTTGCTGCATGTAGTACAGTGGTTAGCACGGTTGCTTCATAGCGCTTGGGACCCAGGTTCGTTTGCCAGCTTGGGTCACTGTCTGTGCGGAGTCTGCATGTTCTCCCCATGTCTGCATGGGTTTCCTCCGGGTGCTCCGGTTTCCTCCCACAAGTCCCGAAAGTCATGCTTGTTTGGTGAATTGGGCATTCTGAATTCTCCCTCAGTGTACCTGAACAGGCACCAGAGTTTGGCGACAAGGGGCTTTTCACAGTAACTTCGTTACAGTTTTAATGTAAGCCTACTTATAATACTAATAATGATTATTATTATGTTTAAAATAACAGGATGAAACAGAGCAACAAAGCACTCCAAAAAGCTATGCAAATCTCTGGCTAATCCATAATTTCCTTCTGGGCTGATAGTCCGAGTGGACACTTGATAGCGATATAATCAAAGATGGCAGTAAGAACAAAAAACAAAGAAAATTACAGCACAGGAACAACCCCTTTGGCCCTCCCAGCCTGCGCCGATCCAGATCCTTTATCTAAACCTGTCGACTATTTTCCAAGGATCTACTTCCCTCTGTTCCCCGCACATTCATATATCTGTCTAGATGCATCTTGAATGATGCTATCGTGAGTATTCTAAAACTTACGGAATTGTGATCGCTATTCCCAAAATAATCACCGACTGAAACTTCAACCACCTGACCGGGATCATTCCCCAATACCAGGTCCAGTATGGCCCCTTCCCGAGTTGGACTATTTACATACTGCTCTAAAAAACTCTCCTGGATGCTCCTTACAAATTCTGCTCCATCTACGCCTCCAACACTACATGAGTCCCATTCAATGTTGGGGAAGTTAAAATCTCCCATCACGACCACCCTATTGCTCCTACATTTTTCTATAATCTGTCTACATATTTGTACCTCTACTTCACGCTCGCTTTTGGGAGGCCTGTAGTAAAGTCCCAACAATGTTACTGCACCCTTCCTATTTCTTAGCTCTGTCCATAGTGCCTCCGTGCTCGAATCCTCCATCGTGCCCTCCTTAATCACAGCTGTGATATCATTTCTGACCAGTAATGCAACTCCTCCACCCCTTTTACCTCCCTCTCTATCCCTCCTGAAGCATCTATACCCTGGGATATTTAGTTGCCAGTCTTGTCCTTCCCTCAACCAAATCTCAGTAATACCAATAACATCATATTCCCAGATACTAATCCAAGCCCTAAATTCCATCTGCCTTACCTGCTACACTTCTCGCATTAAAACAAATGCAACTCAGACCACCTGTCCCTTTGCGTTCATCATCTCTTCCCTGTCTACTCTTCCCCTTAGTCACATTGAGTTTATTATCTAGTACCTTACTGGCTTTAGTTGCTGTCTCTTTACTGACCTCTAACTTCCTAGTCTGGTTCCCATCCCCCCGCCACATTAGTTTAAAACCTCCTGGAGAGATAAAGCTGGGTATCATGGTATACAAGTTGTAACTGATGATACACTTACGGCCAATGCTACAAAGAAATAACACATGGCTGAGGAATAGGAGGAAGATAGAAATATAAGATGGGAGCACCCAGAAATAATGATGCAGACATGGAAGGAGAAGACATTGGAGGAGATGCACTGGTTACAGTTTGACAAGTAAAGCATGAACCATTAAAGGACAATGCCATAGTAATGTGCTGCAGTTGAAAGGTGGATGTGGAGGATGGTGTGATTGACCAGAGATATTCAGGAGGATAAAGACGGTTAGCATTTTTTTTTACTCTTCAAGGACCGTGGGCATCACTGGCAAAGCTGTTTTTTTTACCCATCCATAATTTCTCTTGAGAAGGTGTCGATGATTGCTTTCTTGAATTGCTGCAGCCTCTGAGTCTGCGGGGTGTAGGTACACCCACAGTGCTGTTAGGAAGGGTGTTTCAGGATTTTTACCCAGCAACAGTGAAGGAACGACAATGTATTTCTAAGTTTCAATGGTGTGTCACTTGGAGGGAAATTTGGATGTAATGGTGCTCCCACAAACCCTTGCCCTCATAAGTGGTAGAGTTCATGGGTTTAGAAGGTGTTATTGAAGGAGCTTTGGTGAGTTACTGCACTGCATCGTGCAGTTGGTACACATTGCACCCAGAGTGGTAGAGAGTGTGGATTTTTAAGACGTGGATGAATACCAATAAATGCAGGTTGCTTTGCTCTGGATGGTTTTGAGCTTCTTGAGCGTTATTGGAGCTTCAATCATCCAGGCAAATGGGGAATATTCACTCGCACGCCTTGATTTGTGCCTTGTAGATGGAGTACAGGCGTTAGGAATTAGGAAATAAGTCGCTCGCCACAGAAATCCCACTCTTGAAGCCACACTATTTATGTGGTTGGTCCAGTTAAGTTTCTAGGCAATGGCAACCTCCAGAATGTTTAATGGTGGGGGATTTTGGAAAAAAATAAGGGGATCAAGGTTAGGCTTTTTTCTAATGAGAAGGTTCATTGTAAGAACATAAGAACTAGGAGCAGGAGTAGGCCATCTGGCCCCTCGCGCCTGCTCCACCATTCAATAAGATCAAAGCTTATATTTTGTGGACTCAGCTCCACTTACTCGCCCGCTAACTATAACCCTTGGTTCCTTTACTGTTCAAAAGTCTATCCATCTTTGCCTTAAAAATTCAATGAGGTAGCGTCAACTGCTTCACTGGGCAGGGAATTCCACAGGGTTACAACCCTTTGGGTGAAGAAGTTCCTCCTCAACTTAGTCCTAGGTCTGCTTTCCCTTATTTTGAGGCTATGCCCCGAGTTTTGAAGTGGGGTGAAAAAAATACCTGGGAATAAAGAGCAGCTTACAGTGTTAATGAGCACTGTGACAAGTCGGAGAGATTGAATGTTCAGAAGGTGAGTCAGGAGGGATTGAAGGAAGCAGAATGGAATGAGCAACTTTGCATAAGTAAATACTAATGCGATGAAAGGGGGAAAAGAGTGGCAGTTAGAATGTTTATAGTGATCAATTATTGTTGGTTTACAGGGGTAAAAAAATCAAATATCTGTCAAGGAAGCTAAAATAGGAGCAAAAGAGACTGACGCAATTGCAGAACACTGAGGACAAACTAAAGTTATAAATCGGAACAAATGCTTCATTGGGATCTGATGAATGCAGGGGAGGGGGTCCGATAAATCTGCCAAGGAAAACATTTCATCCCAGCTATAAAAACATTATCAAACATGAGGTATGTTATCAAGTAAATTTACAGCCGAAGAAAAAAAGAGAGCAAAATTGTTAGCTTTCTCGACAAGAGAAATCTCTTGTCTTCTCGACAAGAGACATACTATCAGATCACCAAGACAATAGAGGGGGATTTGTTGATGTTTTACAAGTGCTTTGCCAAGTGACTACAAAGAATAGTTTCACGAAGGATATTTCAAGATAGTAGCATCTGGCAGCTGTAAAAATGGATTTACAGAATTTAAGAGCTGCCGATGACTTACCGGTACCTGGGGAGGTGGTAGCGCAGTGGTATTGTCACTGGATTAGTACTCCAGACACCCGGGGTAATGTTCTGGTGACCTGCGTTTGAATTGCACCATGGCAGGGGGTAAAGAAATCTGGAATTAAGTCATTAGCAATTGTTGTTAAAATCTTGGGCGGTATTCTCTCAGCTCGGGGCCGGGCCGGAGAATCCCCGCAACCAGCGGGAATCGCGCCTCGCCGCCCCGACGCCTGCACGTGATTCTCCACAGAGAGGAGGATCGACACCATTGACACCGCCGTGGTTGGCGTGGCGCCGGCCGCGGGCCGCTCCACGCGGCCGGCCCGCCAATTCTCGGCCCGGGATAGGTCGAGCGGCCGTTGTAAAAATGCCGAATCCCGCCGGCGCCGTTCACACCTGCTCTCAGCCGGCGGGAACGCGGTGTGGAAGGGTTGGGTGGCGGCCTGTGGGGGGCGGAGGGGGCTCCGACCCCAGGGGGGGCCTCCGATGTGGCCTGGCCTACGATCGGGGCCCACCGATCGGCGGGCCGGCCTCTCTGGGGGGAGCCTCATTTCCCACGCGCCGGCCCCAATGCAACATGGCGCAGGACTACGGGGGCTGGCGCGTTGAAGGAAGACACTGTACATGTGCGCGTTGGTGCCGGCGCCACAGCACATACGCGGATCCCGCGGCGCCCAGTTCGCGTTTACGACGGCATGGACACTCTGCCATGGGATTACAGAATCCCGCCCATTGTCTGGTTCACTAATGTCCTTTGGGAAAGGACGTCTTCAATCCTTACCTGGCCTGGCCTACATGTGACACCACAACCACGGCAATGGCCTAGCAAGCTGCTCAATTCATGGGAAATTAGGGATTGGCAATAAACTCTGACCCAACCAGCAATGCCCATATCCTGAATGAATCAAAAAGAAAGATGAAGTTGAATGAATAAATGTCATCAAAAATGCCTATGGGAGAAGCTGTATGAGAGAAGGTTCCAATGATAGTCGAGTGCGTAAATGCACTGACTCAACTGATAAGATTTTAGGTATAATCCCCAGCTGATGTTGAATGATTTGATTTCATTGGGGCTGCTATAGGGTAAGGAATTTGTAGTTAGATCTCCTGCAGACACTGTTATCATTGTTGCGGACTTTGCTTAGGTTGTCCTTGATTAGGGCCAATAAAAGCTGCTAGAGGCAGCATTATCTTTACCTTTTATTAAACATTATTCTAACTGAAACAGGATAAGGTTTAGCACAAGTCTTCGTGAAGGGGGTGTCCAGAGATGAGATCTCTTAAAACTGAATAGCTAGGATAATACTGGAATCGCTCTACATAAGTTAGTTTAATAAGGGTTGAGATTAATCATAGAAAGTATACCCAGTCATCATCATTAACCATTAAACCTGTATTTTTAGAACATAGCAGTGATAATCATGTAAACCCTTGCTCCAAGCATTGGCCAGAACGCATGATGGGATTTAAGCTGGCTAACTTGCCCATGTTTTTGAGACAAACGGGATTGTGTGGTCAGCAAATTACATAGTCAACTCAGTAAACAGTTTTTATCAGTGGCCCCAATATCCTGCCTCAAACAATCCATGGTGTGAAGAGGAAACAAGCTTTGGCATCCTGCCCCTGGATGAACAATGAGGTGGACAGGAACTGACTGTGATACTCGGCTAAGAATGTCCGAAAAGCAACTTTAGGATGGACACAAGATCCTGGTAAACAACAGGTGACAGGCTGGGGTTAAATCATGAGCTGATCACAAGTCACAATTTTGCTCAAAGTAAACTTTACTGGATAATATAGAAGTGACAGCTCCAAGGATTGGATCAACTCTAATTGTGTGGGCTATTGATTTTTGGAAAATCCTATAATTAGTATGCTTTTATCAGTGTTAGCCAGATTGATCTTGACATTTATCCAGATCTCTCTCTCATGTACATGAAACCAAGCTTGGAATAATTAAGCCATCTTAGCCAGATTGATGTGTCTGTTACTAAGCTGTTATTAAGCTAAGCCATAACTATGAGGGAGGAACCCCACGTAAAAGCTGGCTCAATACTCAGGCCTTGGAAACGCTCCTACACTTTGCATGGAAGTATCTCACAGCATGTTCCATGGTCACGTGACCTTACATTAATGATGGTGTTGACTATCAATTTATATGTTTAACATTAACCCTTTACATTACATCTCTCCCCACACCACCCCACTTCTCGGTTAAATATCTGGGGCGGGATTCTGCGGAAATCGGCGGGGCGGGCAGCAGTGGCGCGAAGGAGTGGCGTGAACCACTCTGGCATTGGGCCGCCCCAAAGGTGCGGAATCCTCCGCACATTCAGGGCTAGACCAGCAGCGGAGTGGTTTGCACTGCGCCAGCCAGTGCGGAAGGGGCTTGGTGCCACGCCAACCGGCGACGAAGGGCCTCTACCGGCCGGCGCGAGTTGGCGCATGCACGGAAGCACCAGCATGTGCTGGCGTCATCCCAGCGCATGCGCAGAGGGGTTCGTCTCTGCACCGGCGATGGCGGACCGGTACAGCCGCCGGTGCGGAGGAATAGAGTGCCCCCGTGGCATAGGCCCACCCGCGGATCGGTAGGCCCTGACCGCGGGCCAGGCCACCGTGGGGGAACCCCCCGGGGCCAGATCCCACAGCACCCCCCCCCGAGGATCCTGGCGGCTGCTTGCAGAGCCAGGTCCCGCCCGTAAGTACCTATTCTAATTTACGCCAGCGGGACCGGTGAAAATCGGGCGGCCGCTCGGCCCATTGAGGGCCGGAGAATCGCCACGGGGGCCGCTGCCAACGGCCCCCAACCAGCACGGCGCGATTCCTGCCCCTGCCAAATCCCTGGCACCGGAGAATTCGGCAGCCGGCGGGGGTAGATTCTTGCCGCCCTCCGCCGATTCTCCGACCCGGCGGGGGTCGGAGAATCCCGCCCCTTATTTACAATTTCCCATATCTCCCTCTCAAAGTCTTTGCCTTCATTCTTGGTTCACAGAGATAACCATTGCGGTGGTTTGACCTATCTCCCTGACGTTGTTCTTAGCTATCTCGGGGGATGCATTGGAGTCACATTCTCCATGTTCTCTCTCAAACTCAGTAGAGTTGGATTGGATTGGATTGTATTTGTTTATTGTCACGTGTACCGAGGTACAGTGAAAAGTATTTTTCTGCGAGCAGCTCAACAGATCATTAAATACATGGGAAGAAAAGGGAAGAAAAGAAAATACATAATAGGGCAACACAACATATACAATGTAACTACATAAGCACTGGCATCGGATGAAGCATACAGGGTGTAGTGTTAATGAAGTCAGTCCATAAGAGGGTCATTTAGGAGTCTGGTGACAGTGGGGATGAAGCTGTTTTTGAGTCTGTTCGTGCGTGTTCTCAGACTTCTGTATCTCCTGCCCGATGGAAGAAGTTGGAAGAGTGAGTAAGCCGGGTGGGAGGGATCTTTGAATATGCTGCCTGCTTTCCCCAGGCAGCGGGAGGTGTAGGTTTGTGTGATGGACTGGGCATTGTTCACGACTCTCTGAAGTTTCTTGCGGTCCTGGGCCGAGCAGTTGGCATACCAGGCTGTGATGCAGCCCGATAGGATGCTTTCTATGGTGCATCTGTAAAAGTTGGTCAGGGTTAATGTGGACATGCCGAATTTCCTTAGTTTCCTGAGGAAGTATCGGCGCTGTTGTGCTTTCTTGGTGGTAGCGTTGACGTGGGTGGACCAGGACAGATTTTTGGAGATGTGCACCCCTTGGAATTTGAAACTGCTAACCATCTCCACCTCGGCCCCGTTGATGCTGACAAGGGTGTGTACAGTACTTTGCTTCCTGAAGTCAATGGCCAGCTCTTTAGTTTTGCTGGCATTGAGGGAGAGATTGTTGTCGCTACACCACTCCACTAGGTGTTCTGTCTCCCCCCTGTATTCTGACTCGTCGTTATTCGAGATCCGGCCCACTATGGCCGTATCGTCAGCAAACTTGTAGATTTTGCCAGGCAGTCGTGTGTGTACAGGGAGTAGATTAGGGGGCTAAGTACGCAGCCTTATGGGGCCCCGGTGTTGAGGACTATTGTGGAGGAGGTGTTGTTGTTCATTCTTACTGATTGTGGTCTGTTGGCCAGAAAATCGAGGATCCATTGCAGAGTGGGGAGCCAAGTCCTAGGTTTTGGAGCTTTGATATGAGCTTGGCTGGGATTATGGTGTTGAAGGCGGAGATGTAGTCAATAAATAGGAGTCTGATGTAGGAGTCTTTGTTTTCGAGATGCTCTAGGGATGAGTGTAGAGCCAGGGAAATGGCATCTGGTGTGGAACGGTTGCAGCGGTTTGCGAATTGCAGTGGATCAAGGCATTCTGGGAGTATGGAGGTGATGCGCTTCATGATCAACCTGTCGAAGCACTTCATTACGACTGAAGCCAGGGCCACTGGACGGTCGTCATTGAGGCACGCTGCCTGGTTCCTCTTTGGTACTGGTATGATGGTGGTCTTCTTGAAGCAGGTGGGGACCTTGGAGTGGAGTAGGGACAGGTTAAAGATGTCCGCGAATACCTCTGCCAGCTGGTCCACGCAGGCTTTGAGTGCACAACCAGGGATTCCATCCAGGCCCGTCACCTTCCAAGGGTTCACTTTCAGGAAGGCCAATCTGACATTGGAAGCTGTGATGGTGGGTATGGGTGAATAATGGGCTGCTGGGGCACTCGCCAGTGGATTGTTCGTTACCTGCTCGAACCGAGCATAGAATGCATTGAGTTCATCGGGGAGGGGTGCGATGCTGCCAGAGATACTGTTCGACTTCGCTTTGTAGCCCGTTATGTTGTTTCGTCCTTGCCACAACCACCGAGAGTCTGTCTGTGACTCTAGCTTGGTTTGATATTCTCTCTTGGCATTTCGGATGGCTTTGCGGAGGTCGTACCTGGATTTCTTGTATAGGTCAGGATCGTCTGCCTTGAACGCCTCAGATCTGTCCTTCAGTCCGTAGTCAATCTCGCGATTGAGCCATGGTTTCTGGTTGGGGAACGCACGTACTGCTTTCTTTGGCACACAGTCGTCCACACATTTGCTGATGAAGTCTGTGACGGTGGTGGCATACTCATTTAAGTTGGTCACTGAGTTCTTAAATATGGACCAGTCCACTGTCTCTAAGCAGCCATGTAAGAGTTCTTCTGTCTCCTCGGACCAGCACTGCACGACCTTCTTAGCTGGATTCTCCCGCTTGAGTTTCTGCTTGTATGCCGGGAGAAGGAGCACCGTCTTATGGTCTGATTTCCCAAAGTGCTGTCGGGGGATGGAACGGTAGGCACCCTTAATTTTTGAGCAGTGGTCAAGAGTGTTGTCGCCCCTGGTTGGACAGGAGATGTGCTGGTGGAATTTTGGCAGTACACGCTTGAGGTTGGCCTTGTTGAAGTCTCCGGCCACGATGAACAAGGCCTCCGGGTGTTCTGTTTCGTAGTTGTTTATAACTGTGTATAGTTCGTCCAGCCCCTTCCTCACTTCTGCCTGGGGTGGGATGTAGACCGCTGTGATAATGGCTGAAGTGAAATCACGTGGAAGATAATATGGGCGGCACTTCAGGTGAATCATCAGAAATTCTCTGTTCAGGTTATCTTCCTGATCTCCTGGGTAACTGGTCCATTCCATTGAAGATCTTCATCTTGACGATACGAGTGGCATGGTAGCACAGTGGTTAGCACTGTTGCTTCATAGCTCCAAGATCCGAGGTTCGATTCCCGGCTTGGGTCACTGTCTGTGCGGAGTCTGCACGTTCTCCCCATGTTTGCGTGGGTTTCCTCCGGGTGCTCCGGTTTCCTCCCACAGTCTAAAGATGTGCAGATTAGGTGGATTGGCCATGCTAAATTTCCCTTAGTGTCCAAAAGGTTAGGTGGTGTTACTGGGTTATGGGGACAGGGTGAAGGTGTAGGCTTAAGTAGTGTGCTCTTTCCAAGGGCGATACAGACTCGATGGGCTGACTGGCCTCCTTCTGCACTGTAAAATCTATGATTCTATGAGTGCCCTGCTTTTCTTTCTCACTATTCCATTTTCAGCCTCTACAGGATAAGGCTGTAGATGTATGTTTTTCCAAAACTTCGCCTTTGCAATTCTGGTCACAAATCCATACCGACTCCACTGGCTTTCTAATTGTAGTTTCTAATTTGATTTGTACGATATTCACTCTCCCTCTCCCTTATTCTTTTTATATCCATGCCTGTAAACCTTTGCAGAAGAACAGGAAGTTTATCCGCAGTCACCTTCCCATTAGAAGGTCAGATGGAGCCTGACAATTTCTTTCAGCTAACCCATTAGCTTGTGTTATCTTTGTGAACTAATCATCTGGAATAATTCATAAGCTTCTGCAAACTGCTCAAAACATGAGTTGCACGACTATGGGCCATTGTCTGAAAGGACTAGGTCTGGAATGCCTTGTGTGGCAAAAAATGTCATCTAATAACATAGTAACAACTTCTGTGGAGGTACTGTGCAGATCCTTAACCTCAATCTCTAGAGTAATAGTCAACAGCGATGAGGAATGTCTTCCTTTGAGCTTGAAAAGATCCATCCTGAGATATTCCTACATTCCAAATGGAAATGAGGATACCCTCAGTGGTTCTCATTGCTCCTGCCAATGGATCATTCAGGTGATAGTTTGAAATGGTTTCCTCCAATGATTTTAAGGTCCCTGGTCACCAAATGGAATTTCACACCCTATAATATGTGACTTTGTAATGCCCTGGTGTCCCTGCTGTGTTCTCTGAAGGATCTGGAGTCGGGCAACTCTAGGTATAACTAATCTCTTACTATAACTCAGAATATCAAACATGACACTAAAATGCCTTTGTTGCTTGACGTGTTGCTTCAGGATGAAATTATTTGGAACCATATTCTGGCCAACGTTTGACGCAATTTTCTTGAATCCTTTTGTGTTTTTCAAATTTCATTTAATTTCTGTGTTGTTCATGGTAGGAATGACGTGTTCAATCTAGCATAGGAATCCACATTGTTGACAAAATTTACCTCCTCTTGTTCAGGCTTTTCAACAGGAATGCATTTCACTGCGTCCACTGTAGTTTGTTGTTTTCCTTGCTCGGCTTTATCCATCTGCTTCTTGCTTGATACAAGCTGCCTTTCCAAGTAAATAACTGGTGGTTCCTTGAGCTGCAGGTCATGGGGAACCGTCTGCCTGGTTTTCTTGACATTTTCACATGGGTTTATTAGGTTCTAGTGCTCCAGCTTCGGCAAATTTCTTTCAGTCTTGGCAAAACCTCCAATAGGTTTGGTAATTCTGTCCTGATGTTTTCCGATTTTTCCTGACTTCCCAATTTGCTGACTTGTATATACCTATGCAAGCTTTCCAACTTGGCAGTGAGCACTCTTGATTTTGAATCACAAACAAAGTTTCTGCGATTTCTCTTTTTTTGTTCTGATGCAATTCTTGATGCACAAGAATAGCAATCAACTGCCACTCGACCTTGAATTGAACGCGTCCTGGACCCTGGAATTGCATGATTGATAGCTGGAGGATGTCTTCTGTTCGCCATTGTTCTGTGTCTAAACAAACTGAAAATCCTGCTCCAGTCTCTAATTTGAATTTTCTTTAAGTCCATTGCCCATTTTACCTGTGCTCGAATGGCTTCCATTGGACAAGAATCGCACAAGAATAGCACTTTATTGCCTTTTGTGTCTTCAATTTCTTGAATGCTGCATGCAATAATCGTCTTTGCCTTCAATTTCTGAGTTGGGAGTTTTTTGCTACAGCGTACAGATTTAGAATATCCTCTTCGCTTACAGTAACAGTACTCCACATTTTTGGTGCAACACTCCTTAACCGAAGCAACCTTTTTCCATCATCGAGAGTACACTGTGTAATGGTGTCTTCCGCACCCTCTTTTGCTCTTTTTCTGTTTTTCATAGACCATAGATCATAGAATTTACAGTGCAGAAGGAGTCTGCACCAGCCCTTGGAAAGAGCACCCTACTGAAAGCCCACGGCTCCAACGTATACCCATAACCCAGGAACCCCACCTAACCTTTTGGATACGAAGGAGCAATTTAGCATGGCAATCCACCTAACATGCACATCTTTGGACTGTGCGGAAACCGGAGCACCCGGAGGAAACCCACGCAGACACAGGGATAAAGTGCAGACTCCGCACAGACAGTGACCCAAGCCAGGAATCAAACCTGGGACCCTGGAGCTGTGAGGCAGCAGTGCTCACCACTGTGCCACCATGCCACCCTAGTAGGTTTCAGTAGGTGAGTTGCTAATTCTATGTCCTACAAACTGCACGGTGTCAGTTGTTTTTCTCCATGGAATTCTTCATGGGCGGCACAGTGGTCAGCACTGCTGCCTCACAGCACCAAAGCCCCAGGTTAAATTCCGGCCTTGGGTCACTGCCTATGTGGAGTTTGTATGTTACCCTTGCGTCTGCATGGGTTTCCATCAGGTGCTCCGGTTTCCTCTCAGTCGAAAGATATGTGGGTTAGGTGCATTGGCCATGGTAAACTGTCCCTTGGTGTCCAGGGATGTGCAGATTAGGCTACGGAGTTATGGCGACAGGGCGGGGTGGACGTGGAAATAGGTTGAGTGTTCCTTCAAAGGGTCGGTGCATACTCAATGGGCCTAATGGCCTCCTTCTGCACTGCGGGGATTCTATGAATCTCCCTGTCACCTCGAATACAAACACAATTTTTCTTTCTCACTTCTCCCTGCCTTGTTAACTGCAGTCGCCTAAAGAACTAAATCCTTCGACTTTAGAAAATCTGATCAAGTCTCCTCTGAGGCTCCAACAACAATGCAATCGTGAATTATTTATCTTTTGGACATCCACATTTGCAATTTTCAAGGGCAGCCCGGTGGCACAGAGCCTAGTATTACTGCCCCATGGCACCGAGTGTCCGGGTTCGATCCCGGCCCCGAGTCACTATGAGTTTGCACATTCTCCCCACATCACAAAAGAATGTGCAGTGTAAGCGGATTGGCCACGCTAAATTGCCCTTTAACTGGAAAAAAATAATCGGATACTCGAAATTATTAAAAAATGCATTTGCAATTTTCAGCTTATTGATCGAAATCATTAACAAAGGAATATATGGCCTCACCAGGTCTTTGAATATATCTATTCTGAGATCTATTCAAAAATTGTGTTCCTTCTAAGGCTGAAGTACATATCAACAGCTTTTATAACATTCTTGCATATCACTGTTCCTTTATTTAAGCCTGTCTGACCACTATGGCAGCTGCACTACAGCTATGGCGTAGCTGTGGCCTCTTTCTTTCTAGGCTAGTCCTGAAGCGGTTCTGGAGCTGGCAAACCTATGTCACCAGCCCTGCTGCTTCTTTGCTTGAATCATCTGTTACTGTTGGGTCATCTTGGAAGATGTTTGGCCCTTACTCTTAACAAGAGATCAGGCTGGAGGCAAAGTTACTTTTTGAAAGTACCCTTCATTTACATCAAAATCAAGGCACTCCTTTTTCTTTGGATGATGCTGGCTTCTGAACGGACAAGATATGATCTTGGTTGTGGCAACTTCCACATTACAGTACCTTCTCACTGCTGGTCCCTAATCCACACCATTGCTCCCCTTTTGAGTTGGGGGTGGCACGGTGGTTAGCACTGTTGCTTCAAAGGACCAGGTCCCAGCTTTGATTTCCGGCCTTGGGTCACTGTGTGTGCGGAGTCTGCACGTTCTCCCCGTGTCTGCGTGGGTTTCCTCCAGGTGTCCTAAAGGGTTGGGTGGGGTTGTTGGGTTGCGGGGATGGGGGTGTGGGCTTAAGGGGGGTGCAGACTCGATGGGCCGAATGGCCTCCTTCTGCACTGTTAATTCTATGATTCTACGATTCTATGAGGTCTCGAGCCCTGTGTTGTTATTTTGAAAGTGCTGTCACACACTCATCCCAGAGAACAAGATGGCCATTCGAAGAGCGGCACCCCGTTTTGCAGATGCGGAGCTCGAGACCCAGCTGGATCACATGCAGGAGAGGCAGGGCACCCTGTTCCCCAGGGTGAGAAGGAGGCTGCCACCTTCTGTCGCACACTGGGCTTTGGCGCAGGTGGCATGAGCCCCAAGTTCAGGACCAACCAGCTGTACTGAAAAAAACTACACAACCTCCTCAGGGTGGCCAGGTTGAGTAACCAGTTCCATGCCCCTGGCTCCAACCCCTGTTCCACCCATGCGTGCCCACACTGCCACCCACCCAGATGGCGACCAAACCCCACCCACTGTCAATCTGCTCACCCCCCACTCTGCCACATACCAACACCTTTACTGCCTGCCATGGCCGGGTGACCTGCACACACAGGCCACTAGCTGCCCATGCCCATGCTGCCTCACACTGAATATTCTGTCCCCCACCAACCCCAGGAGAAGGCGGTGCATAACTGCAGGGAGAGAGAGAAGACTGATGGTAGCCTGTCAGACTTCACCAATGCGGAGCAGTGGGTATTGGACTTGGTCTGTGGGCCCGGAGAGTGGGCAGCTTCCGAGATGGAGCTCAGCATCAGGGAACCAAGTGAGTCCCCATCGAGTCACCACCCACCGCTCCCCTACCCCAGCATCCCACCACCTCCACATAACCCCTTCACCTCCCCACCCTAATACCCCACCACTTCCACACTACCCCTCCTGCACCTCAAACCCAGCACCCCACCACCTCCATACCACCCCTCCACCTCCCCTACTCAATACCCCACCATCTCAACACGACCCGTCCACTACCCCAACCCCAGCACCCCATGCCTCCACACCACCCGTCCACCACTCCACACGTGTGATCCAACCATGCATCATGTCGTGTGTCTGCAGGATCATCTGGCAACGAGGCAGGACCTTATGGTGCCATCCGCCCCTGACCACAACCCCACGTCATGTCGAGTGATGAGTTAGGGCCAGACAGCGATGTGAGCCCCCAAACGCCAGCCCACGATATCCCGGGGCACCAGTCTTTCCTTCACAGCTGTCTCCAACACCCTAGCCCTTCCCAGCGACACTTACCTCAGGTGAGCATTATAGTGATGAGGTTCCTGGGGCACAATCTGGTGCGCACCACACAAGTGCAGTGGTATATCAGATGGAGGTAATACCCAGGTACAGAAGGTCGGAGGGCGGCCCAACTTCAGGGATGTGGTATAATCGATGTTGGAGATGCAGACACAGATCCTGGGACTACATGAGGGGGTGTCAGCAACTATCCAGCGCCTGCAGGTTGGAGGAGTCGAACTGCCTGATGGGGCAGGCGGTAGTGCTAACCAAGTGTGCCACCCAGGCCAACACTGAATGGGTGTCATCTGCGGTGGAGGCCTTGGGGGTGAAGGTATTAGCCATGGGTCAAGATGGAGCCTTGGGGCACTCTGCGGGCGGTGGTTGAGGCACATGACAGGGCTGCCCTGTCACAGGCAGCCATGTACCAGGGCCACCTGGACATTACAGCAGGTTCCAGAGCTTGGCTCAGTCACAATGGCTCATAGCTGCGGGTGCCAGTCACAGAGGGATGTGGCACTGTCCCTGTGCTCCATGGCCGCGAGCATTGAGACCATGGTCGAGACGAGAGTGGACCTCCAGGACTGGTAGCACCAAATGACGGGGGAGCCCCTGAGCTCATTTCGGCCACATCCCCATCCAAAGGAGTAGCCTGGGGGTCATAGGGCACATCGAGGGAGCAGGTGCCGGTGACCCCCACATGTGAGGGGCTGGAACACTACAGTGCTTCAGACTCTCCCCCCCCCCCTCCCCAAAATATGGCGGAGGCACTGGAACGGTATTTTGCCTCTGTCTTCTCAGTAGAGGATAATAAAAATTCCCAAGAACTGCAGTTACTGCAGAGAAACTTAATGCAATAACCATCACTGGGGAGAAGATAATAATCTTTATTAGTGTCACAATTAGGCTTACATTAACCCTGCAATGAAGTTATGTGAAAATCCCCTAGTCGCCACTCACCGGCACCTGCTCAGGTACACTGAGGGAGAATTCAGAATGTGCAATTCACCTAACAAGCACGTCTTTAGGGACTTGTGAGAGGAACCCTGAGCGCCTGGAGGAAACCCACGCAGACACAGGGAGAATGTGCAGACTCTGCACAGACAGTGACCTAAGCCGGGAAATGAACCCGGTCCCTGGTGGTGTGAAGCAACTGTGCTAACCACTGTGCTACCATGCCACCCTCTTGAATAAACTAATGGGACCATGGCCAGAAAGATCACTGTGATCTGATAGCCTACATCATAGGATATTAATGGAGGTGGCAGCAGAGGTGCTGGATGCATTGGTTGTGATATTTCAAAATTCCCTGGATTCTGGAAAGCTCACGGTGGATTGGAAACACACTATTGTACCTCCCTTATTCAAAAATGGAGAGGGACAAAAAGTAGGAAACTATATACCGGTTAGCTTGACCTCTGTGGTGGGGAAGTTGCTGGAATCAATCATGAAGAAGGAGATGACTGGACATTTGGAAAGACAAAGCTCAGTCCACCATTATCAGCATGGTTTTATGAAGGGTAAGTCATGCTTGACAAACTTGCTTGAGCTCTTTGAGAACATAACCAGCAAAGTAGATGATAATGGGGAACCTGTGGATGTGGTATATCTAGACTTCCAAAAGGCATTTGATAAGGTGCTGCATAAAAGATTAATCCAGAAGGTGAGATCGCAAGAGATCGGGGATAGAGTTCTATATTGGATTGAGGATTGGCTGACTGACAGAGTAGAGGGTCGGGATAAATGGGTCCTTCTCTGGCTGGCGAACTATAACTAGCGGAGTGCCGCAGGATTCAGTCCTCGGACCTTACCTGTTTATAATCTATATAAATGATCTGAAAACAGGGACAGAGTGTAACATTGCAAAATTTGTGGATGATACTAAAATAGGTGGGAAAGCAGGCAGTGAAGAAGAGGTACAGATTTTGCAGACAGATATAGATAGGTTAGGAGATTGGACCGAAATTTGGCAGATAGAGTTTAATGTGGATAAGTGTGAGGTTATCCATTTATGCTGAAACAATAGTCAGGAAATTATTATCTAAGTGGAACACAGATTGAAAATGCACCTGGGAAAAGAGATCTGGATGTCTTTGTTCATGAATCGCAGAAAGTCTGTACGCAGATACAAAATGTAATGAGAAAGGCAAATGGAATTTCAACGTTTCTTGCAAAAGGACTGGAGTGTAAAAGTAGAGACGTATTGTTGCAATTGTGTAGGGTGTTGGTGAGACCACATCTGGAGTATTGTGTCCAGTTTTGATCTCCTTGGGCGGGATTCTTTGGTTGGCAAAATCGCGCTCGCCGATCGGCTGCAGAATTTCCGTTCACGACGGAATTGGGGGCGCCGCCCCCTCCGAAGCAGCGTACTCTCCGTATCGACGGCCTCAGGCCCACCTCCGATGCTCCACCCCCGACAAGCCGAGTTCCCAACGCCGTTGGTCGCATGGTCTCATCTGTCGGGAACTTGGTTTGGAGGCTGCGGACACAGTCCAGCGCTGCCACAGTCGGAGGAGGAGGGCCGATCCGCAGGCAGGGGGGACTTTGCCAGGGGTTGGGGGCACTGTTGGGGGGATAGTCCGGGGCGGTCCAGCCGGCCAAAGGGGGGGCACTATTTCGCAGGCCGGGCCCACAAGCGACCAGCGCCATTGCAGGCCGCCGCCGTGCGTATGCGCGACCACGGGCCCGGCAATTCTCCGGGTCGTATTGGCAGCTAGGTCGGGTGCTGTACGCTGCCTTGATGCTAGCCCCCAGCCAAACGGAGGACCGGTGGCCGTTCTACACCATTTTTTCTGTCCTAAAACACCACCATTCCCACAATGGCGTGGGAGCATAGCCTCAAAATCGGAGAATCCAGCTTATTCGAGGAAGGATGTGGTGGCATTAGAGGTAATTTGGAGGAGATTCACCAGATTGATTCTCGAGATGAAAGGGTTGATTTATGAGGCGAGATTAAACAGTTTGGACTTATATTCGCTCTAGTGTAGAAGGATGAGAGGGGATCTGATCGAAGTGTATAAATACTATAAGGGATTGATAAGGAAATGTAGACCAAATGTTCCCACTTGTGGGCAATCTAATACAAAAGGTCACAGATATAGGTTTAAGGTGATAGATTTAAAACTGAGATTACGAGGCACTGCTTCTCGCAGATGGTGGTGAATTTGTGGAATTCGCTGCCCCATAGTGCAGTGGAGTCCAAATCATTAAATGGTTAGATATATTTATAGGTAGGGGGGGTGCCTTTGAGAGCAGGAAGAGTTCAGCCATGATATGATTGAATGGTAGAGCAGGCCCGAGGGGCTGAATTGCCTACTTCTGGTCCTAATTCTTATGTTCCTCCTGTCCCAGCTACTGCACATTACCCCGGACCCTGTCCGTTCCCTCTCCACCCCTCCTACCCACAACCCCCCTGCCCCCCCATATTGGACCCTGTTCACCTCCGCCACTCCAAGGATTTGATGGGACCTTGTGATGAAAGGTCAGCTCGCATGCAGGGATCACCCAGCCGGACAGTGGAAAGTGCTACCGTGGGCAGGAGTAAGATGTTGATGAACGATGCAGAGTACCAGAGCTCATCGCACAGCAGGTCGTCATCATCCTCCATCCGCTGTTACTGTCAACCCAGGGCCCCCATCCTGTAGTGAGGCAGGTCGGAATCATGGCTGCAGCTGCAGTGGGGTTGGTGAAATGAGGCTGGACATGAAAGGGCGTGGTCAACGGGCAGGGGCTGGGGTAGTTGTCGGGATGGAATGGGATGTTCATGCTGCCATCAGCCAGGCCCCCTGTTCCACATACCTGGTGGCAGTTGGAGAGTCCCATGCATGGCGGCCCTGGCACATAGGTTATGCAGCCTCCTGTGCCTACCCGGACCCCACACCCTGCCCATCTTAATCATCCTTCTCGTTGGATGAGGACTGGCATTCATCCTCCCCTCCTCTAGCATGTCGCTCCTCTGCGGCGCGATGTTGTGGAGGATGCAGCAGGCCATCACGATGTGGGGGAATCTCCTAGCGCTATATTGGATGGCCCCTCCAGGGCAGTCCAGGCACCTTAACTGGATCTTCAGGATGCCAATGTAGCGCTCGATCACGGTCCTGATTGCAGCATGGATGACGTTGTAGCGGGTCTCTGCATTGGGCTGTGTCCTCCAGATAGGCATCATCAGCCATGATCACAGCAGATTGCCCCTGTCGCCCAAGAGCCAAGCCCTCACCCGGGGGTCCGCCTCGAAGGTGTCGAGAACCGTCAAGTGTGCCAGGATGAAGGTGTGGTCCACACTGCCTGGGTGTTGTCTGTCGACGTGGATGATGTGCATCTCATGGTCACACACCAGCTGCATGTTCATGGAATGGTTCCGCTTTTGGTTTCTGATGACCACTCCCTCATACGCTGGAGCTCGTAGGTGAACATGTATCCCTTTAATCACGCCCTGGACCTTTGACATCCCGGCGATAGTGACAAACCCTACTGCCCGGCATCCTGGTGGGCTTGGTCCACATTAAATTTGATATGTTGTGCCGGCCAGGCAAAAAGGGCCTACGTGATGGTGTGAATGCATCTGTGCACTGAGGCATGTGAGATCCCAGACAGTTCCCAACTCGGCGCCTGGTAGGACCCCATGGCCAAAACATTCAGGGCAACTGCCATAGGGGCTGGTTTAGCACAGAGGGCTAAAACAGCTGGCTTGTAATCCAGAACAAGGCCAGCAGCACGGGTTCAATTCCCGTACCAGCCTCCCTAAACAGATGCCGGAATGTGGCGACTCGGGGATTTTCACAGTAACCTCATTGAAGCCTACTTGTGACAATAAGCTATTATTATTATGTTGATGGCCACTGGGAGTGGGTGTCCTCCCCCATACCCCCGCGATGCAATTGCGCCATGATCTTGCAGATGTTCAGTGTGGTCACCCTGCTCAGCCGGAATCTTATGGTTCGCTCAGCCCAGCTGGTCCTTGAATGACAGGCGCTGCTGGTACACACGAGGCCTCATACAGCGCTTCCTTCCCATCTCCTCCTCGGCCTGTTGGGCAGCTGACTCTCCAACCTCACCGGCTGGATCCTGTTCCTCTGGAGAAAGTTCTGCTTGGGCCTCCCCTACTCTCCCCTCCACTACACCCTCCGACCCTGCCAGATGTACCCCCACCCAGTGCTTTCCTGGGTGCCTCTGTGGTGCACTTTCAGTTTCGCACCAAATAAACTGATCTATGCAGGCTTTCTGGCTTCAAAAAGCTTTTCTCATGGAATTTCTCACTTGCCCTTTGCAAACACTCGGTTTTGCTTCCGCCCTTCGGCCTGCCTAGACAGTTGTACTGCTTTACTCAGCGGCAAATCTTCTCTAGAATGTACATAGTCTGATAGGGTTTCTTCCAAAACACTAGCAGCTATTCTGTCACTTATTAAGTCATCTTTTTAAGTTACATGCTTGCAATTTTCAGCTGAATGACAGAGAAAATGTATAAATGGATCATTCCTGCACCTGGCCTTTGGTTTCAACAGCTGAATTTTGCCCTCTCTATGATGGTGTTTCCACAGAGGCGAAAAATATGAGTCAACGATTCCGGTGATATCCTCATCTGTCTCTTCATTTACCATTCTGCCTAGCCAGCATGTCATCTGCACTGCTACCGACAGTATACAACAAGGTGATTATCTGGTCCCTGTTATTCTTAATTGCGAGACCCGAAGCATTTTCAAAATGAGTGAAATTCTTTCTCCAGTTCTCCAATTGCTTGGCTTTCTGGGACTCTCTGTGTTCTCTATGGGCAGCACTGTAGCACAAGTGGATAGCACTGTGGCTTCACAGTGCCAGGGTCCCAGGTTTGATTCCCCGCTGGGCCACTGTCTGTGCGGAGTCTGTACGTTCTCCCCGTGTCTGCGTGGGTTTCCTCCTGGTGCTCTGGTTTCCTCCCACAGTCCAAAGACGTGCAGGTTAGGTGGATTGGGCATGATAAATTGCCCTTAGTGTCCAAAAACGTTAGGAGGGGTTATTGGGTTATGGAGAGGGTGGAAGTGCGGGGTTAAGTGGGTCGGTGCAGACCCGAATGGCCCCCTTCTGCACTGTATGTTCTATGTTCTGAAGCTCTTCTGAAAGATGGTAGGGAAGAAAACATTGCTGATCCTGGGTTGAGGTTCCTGTTTCATGAATTGCTTCCTGTGTTGGTTGCTGGCCTGTCCTTGTGGTTTCCCTTTCTGGCTCAATTAGTGGGTAGCATTGAAGTCCTTTACCCGTTGCTCTCTGCAGCCTCAGAGATTCTCCTCAGACTGTTTCCCACTGCTTTACAGTGTTTTTCTGTGGTTCATGGCTGCCACCATCTGTTATCGTTGGGTCATCCTGGAAGATGATCTTCACAAGAGATCTGGCTGATGGCAAAGATCCTTTTTCTAAGTAATCTTTATTTGAATACTTAAATATGCAAAGGAGTACAAAGCACTAGGACAGAGCCACGGTTCATCTCTCAGATTCTCCTCATTCACCTCTGTGTGACATCAATATTACACAACTCCTTATCCACATGCTCAGTAGTTATTGTTAGAGTAGTTGAGTCAACCCTATACTCTACAATCTGGGCTTTCCATGTTTTCAAAGTCCTCGTGTAAGGGTAAGATTTTCTCCATGGTTTGACTTCACTCCAACCTTTCCTCATACTGTCCATTCCTCACAGTCATTTTTTTCCTTGCTGCTCTTTTTCAGTGGTTGGGCTCTTTACTCGCTGCTTTTGTTTTGTTGTCTTTCCCGCTGCGATCATCTGTGATCATCACTTAGCTCACATTGGCCATGGTCAGGATTGATAGAGACTGCTGGAGATAAGGCTGTTGGTAAACATTACTCTTTGATGAAGCATTACTATTATTATTATTATTCCAACTACGTACAGGATAAGGTACAATGTTTCACATGGAACTATCTCTCTCTGTTCTCTTTTGTCATGTGATCTTTTGTTATTGATTATGTAGACAATCTGTTTACCTATTTAACATTCATCTTTTGAAGGCCCCGCCATCTCATAAATCACCACCAGTCGGCTGTCCCCCTCAAAGGGGAAAGCAGCCGATGGTCATAGCGACTTTACTTTACTTTTATTAATCTTTTATACCCCTGTACACTGTACCGCAATCTGGTGATTGATGTGCCATCAATGAACACAAAATGAGTAGTGAACGTAACTGAGGCTTTAATAAACTGAACAGAAAGCCTCCTGGCCTCTGATACCGAACTGGGTCAGAGACGGAGACCAGCCACCTTTATACCGGGCCCGAGGGGAGGCGGAGCCAATGGGCAGTGGTTTACCACATTACATGTAGTACAGTAGCCGTTTACCACAATACACATATTATATACTATAGTGTTTTACCACATTCACCCCCTGTTAAAAAAAAGAGCCCAGCGGGGGTGAAGTGGACTTAAAGATCAATTCTATCGGGGACCTTGACCTTCCGCCGTGATCGCCTCAGTCCCGGCTGTGGTGTGGGCACTGGTGTCGAGACCTGCACGTCCGGGAGCGTGTTGTCCTCTTCTTCACGCAGTTGTTGAGTCGGTGAAGGGGGGGTATGGGTGGGGGTGGTGGTGATGGTCGCCGGTGGGCCTGCGGGTGCCAGTTCTGGAAGTAGCTGGGTAGTGGTGGAGGGAAACAGTGTAGGGTCGGGGGGGTGGTAATGGTCGCTGGGGAACCTGCAGGTGCTAAAACCCGGAGGGAGACTGTGCCCTGTCGCCCATCAGGATGTGCCACGTAGGCATATTGTGGATTGGCATGGAAAGCAGGACCTTCTCGACGAGGAGAACGGGCCCTGGGACTGTCAGCCAGGACGGGAACGAGACCCCGGAGGTGGACTTCCTGGGGAAGGCAAACATACGTTTGTGAGGGGTCTCGTTGGTGGCAGTGCACAGGAGTGACTGGATGGAGTGGAGCACATCGGAGAGGACCTCCTGCCAGTGGGAGACTGGGAGACCTATAGACCGTAGGGCCAGGAGGACGGCCTTCCAGACCGTCGGGTTCTCCCTCTCCACCTGTCCGTTGCCCCGCGGGTTGTAGCTGGTCGTCCTGCTGGAGGCGATGCCCTTGCTGAGCAGGAACTGACGCAACCCGTCGCTCATGAAGGAGGAACCCCGATCGCTATGGATGCAGGTGGAGAACCCGAACAAGGTGAAAAGACTGTGCAGGGCCTTGATGATGGTGGCGGAGGTCATGTCAGGGCATGGGATGGCAAAGGGGAATCGTGAGTATTCGTCAACAATGTTGAGGAAGTACATGTTACGGTCAGTGGATGAGAGGGGCCCTTTAAAGTCGATGCTCAGACGCTCAAAGGGGCGAGAGGCCTTTACCAGGCACGCTCTGTCGGGCCGATAGAAGTGCAGTTTGCACTCCGCGCAGACCTGGCAGTCCCTGGTCATGGTCCTGACCTCCTCGATGGAGTAAGGCAGGTTGCGAGCCTTGATAAAGTGAAAAAAACGGGTGACCCCGGGTGAGAGAGGTCATTGTGGAGGGCCCGAAGTCGGTCTACTTGTGCGCTGGTAAATGTACCGTGGGATAGGGCACCTGGGGGCTCATTGAGCTTCCTAGGTCGATACAAGATATCATAGTTGTAGGTGGAGAGCTTGATCCTCCACCTCAGAATCTTGTCGTTCTTGATTTTGCCCCGTTGTGTATTGTTAAACATGAAGGCAACCGACCTGACCATTGTTCAGTGAGGAGAGTGAATTGCCTGCCGGCCAGGTAATGCCTCCAATGTCGCACAGCTTCTACAATGGCTTGGGCTTCCATTTTGACAGAGGAGTGTCGAATTTCGGAGGCATGGAGGGTACAGGAGAAGAAAGCCACGGGCCTGGTTGAGGGTAGCGGCCAGAGCAAAGTCCGACGCATCGCTCTCCACCTGGGACGGAATGGACTTGTCCACAGTGTGCATCGCAGCTTTGGCAATATCTGCCTTGATGCGGTTGAAGGCCAGGCGGGCCTCAGCCGTCAGGGGGAAAATGGTGGATTTAATAAGTGGACGGGCCTTGTCCGCCTAATTGGGTACCCACTGGGCATTGTAAGAGAAGAACCCCAGGCATCTCTTCAGGGCCTTGGGGCAGTGGGGGAGGGGGAGTTCCAGGAGGGGGTGAATGCGGTCGGGGTTGGGCCCTAGGACTCCATTTTCCACAACGTAGCCAAGGATGGCTAGGCGGGTTGTGCGGATAACACATTTTTCCTTATTGTAGGGGAGGTTCAGGAGTTTAGCAGTGTGGAGGAAGTGCCGGAGGTTTTCGTCATGGGTCCTGCTGGTCATGGCCGCGGATGGTGACATTATCTAAGTACGGGAACGTGGCCTGCAGCCCGTACTGGTCAACCATTCGGTCCATTTCTCGCTGGAAGACCGAGACCCCATTGGTGATGCCGAAAGGAACCCTGAGGAAGTGGTAGAGGCGACCATCTGCTTCGAAGGCAGTATATTGGCGGTCCTCCGGGCGGATAGGGAGCTGGTGGTACGCGGACTTCAAGTCAACTGTGGAGAAGACTCGATACTGCTCAATCTGGTTGACCATGTCAGATATGCGGGGGAGGGGGTACACATCGAGCTGCGTGTACCGGTTGATGGTCTGGCTGGAGTCGATGACCATCCGGTGCTTCTCCCCAGCCTTGACGACCACCACTTGGGCTGTCCAGTGGCTGGTACTAGCTTCAATGATCCCCTCTCGTAGGAGTCGTTGGACCTCCGACCTGATAAGGAGCCTGTCCTTGGCACTGTATCGTCTGCTCCTAGTAGCGACGGGCTTACGGTCCGGGGTGAGGTTAGCGAAGAACGAGGTTGGGGCGACCTTAAATGTCGCGAGGCTACAGAGGGTGAGGGGGGGCAGGTGTCCACCGAACTTTAAAGTAAGACTTTGGAGGTGGCACTGGAAGTCGAGCCCCAGTAATAGGGCAGCGCAGAGATGGGGAAGGACATAGAACTTAAAGTTAGTGTACTCTGCGCCTTGCACGGTAAGGGTCGCGACACAGTACCCCCGGACCTCTACTGAATGCGGTCCAAAAGCCAGGGGGATTTTCTGGGTCGTGGGTAAAATTGGGAGGGAGCAGCGCCTTACCGTATCTGGGTGTATGAAGCTGTCTGTGCTCCCGGAGCCGAAAAGGCAGGCCGTCTCGTGCCCGTTGATCCGGACGGTCATCGTACATTTTGTGAGGTGATGAGGCCGGGACTGGTCGAGCGTGATGGAGGCGAGCTTCAGAAGGCGATGGGTAGGCCGGTCGGAGGTGGCAGCGGCCAGCGTACGACCGGGTGAGCAGGGCTCCCGGGAGACTGCAGAGTGGTCCCAAGGTGGCGGCCCCCATGGGTCGCGTGTGGTGGGTGGCATCGGAGATGGCGTCAAAGATGGCGGCCCCCATAGGTCACGCGTGGCGGGTGGAGTACAAGATAGTGTCAAAGATGGTGACCCCATGGGTCACGCGTGGCGGGCGAAATCGAGATGGCGGCGAAAATGGCGGCGCCCACGGGTCGAACATGGCGGGTGGCGCAGCAGCTGGGGGCAGCCCCGACAGACAGCAGGCAGCGCTGCTGGGCCTAGGAGTTTTAGGGAGAGATCGGGCCTGGCAGGCTTTCGCAAAGTGGCCCTTCCTCCCACACCTGTTGCAAGTCGCGTTCCGTGCAGGGCAGCGTTGTCTGGGATAGTTACCCTGGCCGCAAAAGTAGCACTTCGGGCGTCCGGTGTTGGCGGGCTGCTGCGCTGCACAGGCTTGCGCCGCACTCGAGTCGGATAATGGCGGCACCCACGAGGTCCACGAGGGTGCCGCGTGGTCGGAGGTGTAGGCCTCCATGTTCTGGAAGGCCACCTCCAGCGAGTTTGAGAGCTGAACTGTCTCTGGGAGGCTGAGTGTACCCCCTTCTAGCAATCGCTGGCGGATGTAGTTCGATTTCATGCCTGCAACATAGGCGTCCCTGATCAACAGCTCCGTGTGTTGGGTAGCCGATATCACCTGGCAATCACAGTTCCGGCCGAGTACCCGCAAGGCATGCAGGAATCGTGCTAGTGATTCCCCAGGGCGTTGTTGCCTCATGGCAAGAAGGTGCCTAGCGTACACCTTGTTCACAGACTTTACATATTGTCCCTTCAGCAGCATTATTGCCTCCATATACGAGGGGGCATCCCTGATGAGAAGGAAAACTTGTGGGCTCACCCGTGCGTTGAGGATCTGCTTCTTTTGGAGGTCAGTGAAGTCTTTGATGGAAGAGCCGAGGTACGCTTCAAAGCAGCTTAGCCAGTGCTCGCATGGTGTAGCGGCGTCGGCTGCCTATGGGTCCAGCTCCAGGCGATCAGGCTTGAGCGATGAATTCATCTTAGAAGTTTAGTTTATTAAATTGATGTGCCATCAATGAACACAAAATGAGTGGTGAACGTAACTGAGGCTTTAATGAACTGAACAGAAAGCCTCCTGGCCTCTGATCCCGAACTGGGTCAGAGGCGGAGACCAGCCACCTTTATACTGGGCCCGAGGGGAGGCGGAGCTATGGGCTTACCACATTACATGTAATACAGTAGCCGTTTACCACAATACACATATTATATACGACAGTGGTTTACCACAGTGACTTGTCCTGAAATGTGTGTGGGTGGCAGAATAAGGGTTGGGCTCAAGTATGAGGGTTACTTCTTCCTTCCTTTTTCATGGTCAAAGAGTTTCTTCACGCTGCCAGGTGAAGAATGCCCAGTTCACTGAAGTAAACTGAGGATCATTGGCCAAAAACAAAATTGAAATCTCATGATTTTAATCACAAATGATACCACTGTTGGTAACGTCAGGCATCGAGGCATTCCTTTCTTCCTGCTCACTTCTACCTCCTCCAATTTCCTCCCCATGCCCTCCTGAAGCCAACTGGAGCTCCAACACAGCTAGGACCAGCTGAGCCAATGTAGATTGGGATTCTTGCTTGAGAAGTTTAGTCACATAGTGCTCTACCAACCGACTCATTGAAAAAAAAAGATTAACACCCAATGCCAAGACATGTTTTGTTTAAAACAAAATTACCCTCAGGGTATTGCGTTCTCAAAATAAACCGTTTACCTTTCACACCAATTACTGCAATTTTTATGAGAGATTTTATAAAGCAGCACTACTCAACTATGCATCGAAATTTAATGAAAGAAAATGGTCAAATTCATAAAACAAATAAAGCCCTTTGTATTATTCAGTTTCTACATATCCCAATGTCTCTGTGGAGAAATCAACTGACTGGCAGGCAGGTTTCATGAGACGCTGTGTTCATCAGGAGCAGCGAGTTGCGCAGTTACCAATCGATACCATTAATCATGAAGAAGAGGCAAGACAAGGAAGCAACAAACAAACAAAATCCACTCTGCAAGTGAGTACCTTCCCAGAACAAAGGAGGGTGAGGGATGTGGTGGCCCCATGATATTTTCAACTGGCTTGTGATTCAGAGACCCAGGGCAATGGCACGGGGGACCTGGGTTCAAATCTCACCATGACACATGGTGAAATTTGAATTTGAAAATCTAATGATGACAAGAAACCATTTTCGATTCTTCTAAAAACCCACCTGGTTCACTAATGTCCCTATAGGAATGAGATCTGTTACCATAACGTGGGGTGGCTTACACATGACTCCAGATCCAGAGTAAAGTGGTTGACTCTTAAATTCCTTCTGAAATAGCCGAGCAAGTCGCTTAGTTGAAGGGCATTTAGGGATGAGCAATAAATGCTGGCCCAGCCAGTGATACCCACATTCCATGAATATATATTTTTAAAAGCATCTTGTTTGAACAAACTGCATTCTCTTGTCTTTCCTATTTTGTCACCTTATTAGGAGGTAGAACTCTTTCCCCAGATACAGGGCCACCTTCCAGCACCTTCCACAATTGACTGACCCGCCCCATTACTACAATACCATGAAAAGGAGAACGTGGGTGTCAAACATATACATTCTAATCTGTCCTTTAGTTCCGTGCTATTTATCAACTCAACTACCAAGATGGTTCTATATTTGTTTGATTATTTTTACAGCAATGATATCTTAAGGTACTGCCTCCCTATTCTATGTTAGATTAATCATTAAGAACTTCCAATGGCGATGGACGATCGCATTCTGTCCTTGATCTCTAAGACCAAGTCTAAATCAGCAACTTCAGTCTATAAGATAATCATTCCTTCTCTCTGTTGGCTGACTTGTGAGATTAGATGTAAAATTGACATGGTCTCAACCCAATTCTAAGTGGGCGTAAGATCACAATTAAACTGTGTCTCATTGACTCTAAGCTTACTTCGATAGACTAAAGGATAGTATTGTGGACATTGAAAATCAGGGGCGGGATTCTCCGGTCGCCAACTCCAAAATCACGTTCGCCGATCGGCCGAAGAACTAACGTTGGCGGCGAAATCAGGGGCGGCGGCACTTTCGCGATGCTCCACCCCCTCCAAAGCTAGTATTCGAGGAGAACGCCACATGCCGTATGGATGGTCTCAGGACGTTGCCTGAGGCCCTCCCCCCGATTCTCCACCCCCAACCGGCCAAACTCCCAACGGCGTGGGTCTCTCATACTATTATTTGTCGGGAACTCGGCGTGGTGGCTGCGGACTCAATCCAGCGCTGCCACCATCAGGGGAGAGCCAATCCGCGGGCAAGTGGGACTTTGGCAGGGGCTGGGGGCACTGTTGTGGGGTGGTCAGGGATTGTTGACCGGCTAAAGTAGGGGCAGTATTTGGCAGGCCGGGTCCCCCAGCAGCCTGCACCATGTTGCACAGCACACCTGCCGCATTCGCGGCCATGGACCCCGCAATTCTCTGGCCGTATTATTAACTACAGCTGGGTGCTCTAGACTGTCTGCCTGCTAGCCCCCCACCAAACGGAGGATCCGTGGTCGTTTTGTGCCAAATCGCCTGGAAATCGGAGAATCCAGTCCTAGGTATTCTGCTGCATTTGGTATTATGTTGTCAAAGTTAAAGAACTCGTAAAATGCCCCTGCCCTGTAGTACACCAGATTTGAGATTGCTAACATGACCAACATTGGTGGCTCATGGATTTCATGTGAACATACGAACTAGGAGCAGGAGTATGTCATTTGGCCCCTCAAGCCTGCTTCGCCATTCACCATGACCATAGCTGATCTGACTATGGCCTCAAATCCACATTCCCACGCTAACTATTGACTCCCTTGTTAGTCAAAAAATCCATCTACCTCTGCCTTAAAAATATTGAATGGCCCTGTCTCCACTGCTCAGGGCAAAAAACGTTCCAAAGGCTCACTGCCCTCTGAGAGAAAAAGAATCACCTTATCTCTGTCCTAAATGTAAGACCCCTTATTTTTAAACATTGTTCCTTCATTCTGGTCTCTCCCACAGGAGGAAACATCCTTTCGGCATTTACCCTGTCAAGTCACTTCAGGGTTTTCTAAATTAGTTCACTTCTCATCCTTCTAGACTCCACCATCATTCTGTCCAATCCTTGTTTACACACATAGATGGTGTTTCAGCAAAACTACCCCAATGATATTCTGTCCTTGAAGCATGCACTGAAAGCCTACAAGGACTAAGGTTCATTTGGTAAACCATTCGTAGGTGCGTGGTGCGGTGCTGATTTTATGTGTTGGAGGACACTCATCTTTGGATAATCCTCGAGCTCGTGAGCTGTGAATTGTGGACCATTGTCACTCACGATTTGCTCTGGTTTCCCAAATCAGGTGAAAATATCATCATGTTTTTCAGTGGTTTGTTCTGCAGTCATTGACTTCAGTCGGACCACCTAGGGCCACTTGGAGTGTGTGTCTATGATGGCCTTGAACATGTGCCCCTTTTATGGATTCGAAAAGTAAATGTGTAGACATTGCGAGGGCATTTTAGGACACACATGGATGCAATGGGGACAACGGCAGTGCAAATCTTACACGCGCACATGACTGGCACAGTTCAGTTTTTTCCCCCATCTGAACATCGTTTCCTGGCCACCAAAAGTAGCTCCATGCAAATTCCTTCATTTGAACTATACCTGCATGTCCTTCATGTAATACTCGTGTTCGCATGTTTGAGGGAATTATTCCCTGTGTGGGTTTCCTCCAGGTGCTCCGGTTTCCTCCCACAGCCCAAAGATGTGCAGATTAGGTGGATTGGCTATGCTAAATTGCCCCTTAGTGTCCAAAAGGTTGGTGTGGATATAGGGATAGGACGGGGGATTGGCCTAGGTAGGTTGGTGCAGACTCGATGGGCTGAATGACCTCCTTCTGCACTATAGGGATTCTATGACATTCAGCTGCAACATTCATTTGTAGGTAGGCCTGCTTTGGTCTATCTTGCTGAAGTCCTGAACTCCTTCTAGACCAGCAAAGAAATCCTTAATCAATGGTGGCGGGTATTGATCCTTGTATAGCACCGGATTGATGATTATTTCAAAATCTCTGCAGATGCGTATAGTTGCATTCTGCTTCATTACAGGCTCGGTGGCGATTGCCCAGTCACTAATAGTGATGGGTTCTAAGACTCCTGTATCCGACAGAGTGGGGGGGGGGGGGGGTGCATAGCAGTATTGTCAAGGGACTGGTGAACTAGAGTCCCAGAGTAATACTCTCGGGACCTGGGTTTGAATCCCACCATGGGAATTGAGGGAATTGAAACCAATAAATGTCTGGAATTAAATGTCGAATAATGACCAAAAAATCATTATCGATTTTTGTGAAGAAAACCCAGCTGCTTCACTAATGTCCTTTATATAGAAATAAATCTGCAGTCCTCACCTGGTCTGGCCTACATGTGACTCCAGCACCACAGAAATGGCCTGGCAAGCCACTTAGTTGTGTCTAATTTGCACAAAGTCCAAAAGTAAAGAAACAAGCTGGACCACCCAGCATCGACCTCGGCATTGGAAATGACAATGGCAAACCCAGCCCTGTTTACCCTGCAAAGTCCTCTTTACTAATATCTGCTGAAATTGGGAGAACTGTCTCACAGGCTATTTAAGCAACGGCCTGACATGGTCATACTTGTGGAATCGTACCTTACAGATAATGTCCAAGAGTCCAGCATTGCCATCTCACCAGAGATGGCAGCACGGTGGTGTACAGTCGGGAGGACGTTGCCCTGGGAGTCCTCAACATCCACTCTGGACACCTTGAAGTCTCAAGGCTTTAAGTCAAACATGGACAAGGAAACCTTCTGCTGATTAACATGTACCGTCCACAGTCAACGGATGAATCAGTTCTCCTCCATGTTGAACATAACTTGGAGTAGGCACTGAGGGTGGCAAGGTCACAAAATGTGCTCTGTGTGGGGTACTTCAATGTCCATCACCAAGAGTGGCTCGGTCGCACCACTACTGACTGAGCCTGAATGGACATAGCTGTTAACTGGATCTGCGACAGATAGTGAGGAAACCAACAAGAACTTAACCTCACTCTCCCCAATATGATTTCCACAGGTGCATTTGTCCATGACAGTGATTGGTAGGAGTGGCACAGTGGTTAGTAATGCTGCCTCACAGCACCAGGGACTGGGATTTGTGTGGAGTTTGCACATTCTCCCCTTGTCTGCATGGGTTGCCTCCAGGTGCTCCAGTTTCCTCCCAAAGTTCAAAGATGTGCAGGTTATGTGGATTGGCCAAATTAAAATTGCCCCTTAGTGTCCAAAGAGGGGCTGGTTTAGCACAGGGCTAAATAGTTGGCTTTTAAAGCAGACCAAGGCAGGCCAGCAGCATGGTTCAATTCCCGTACCAGCCTCCCCGAACAGGCGCCGGAATGTGGCGACTAGGGGCTTTTCACAGTAACTTCATTTGAAGCCTACTTGTGACAATGAGCGATTTTCATTTCATTTCATGTGAGGTAGGTGAGGTTACAGAATTAGGGGATAGCACAGGTGTGGGCCTAGGCAGGGTGCTCTTTCAGAGGATCGGTACAGACATGATGGGCGAAATGGCCTCCTTCCGAACTGGAGGGAGTCAATGGGTTCTATCGAGTGACCACCAAACAGTCCTTGCGGAGACAACTTCCTGTCTTCACATTGAGGATACCATCTATCGTGCTGTGTGGCACCACCATTGTGCTAAATGGCAGAGATTCATAACAGATCTAGAAACTCAAGACTAGGCATTTATGAGGCACCATGGGCTATCAGCAGCAGCAGAATTGTAATCGGACACAACCTGTAACCTCATGGCCCAGCATATCGTGCATTCTACCATTTTCACCAAGCCGGGGGAATCAACTCTGGTTCAATGAAGAGTGCAGGAGGGCTTGCCAGGAGCAGCACCAGGCAGACTGAAAAATTAGGTGTCAACTTGGTGAAGCTACAACACAGGACTATTTGCTTGCCAAACAACATAAATAATCAGTGATCCCACAACGAATGGACCAGATCTAAGCTCCGCTGTCCTGCCGCATCTAGTCGTGAATGGTGGTGGACAATTAAACAAGTCACTGGAGGAGGAGGCTCCACAAATATCCCCGTCCTCAATGATGGAGGAGTCCAGCACGAGTGCAAAAGACAAGGCTGAAGCATTCACAATAACCTTCAGCCATAAATAACGAGGGGTTGGTTCATCCCGATTTCCTCCAGAGGTCCCCAGCATCACAGATGCCAGTCTTCAGCCAATTTTATTCACTCCACGTGAGATCAAGAAATGGCTGAAAGCACTGGATATTGCAAAGACTATGGGCCCTGACAATATTCCCACAATAGTAATGAAGTCTTGAGTTCCAGAACTTGCTACACTTGCTGTTCCAGTACAGCTGCAACACTGGCATCTGCTGGGGGAAAACTCTCCGCTGGTTGGAGTCATATCTAGCACAAAGGAAGATGGTTGTGGTTGTTGGAGGTCAGACATCTCAGCCTTGGGACAAGACTGCAAGAGTCCTCAGGATAGCGTGCTAGGCCCAACCATCTTCCGGTGCTTCATCAATTACATTCTTTCCAATGTAAAGTCAGATGTGGGGATGTTCGCTGATGATTGCACAATTTCCAGTTCCATTTGCATCTCCTCAGACACTGAAGCTGTCCACTTCAGAATCCATGCAAGACCTGGGCAATATTCAGGGCTGAGCTAACAAGTGACAAGTAGCATTAGTGCCACACAAGTGCCAGGCAATGATCATCTCCAATGAAAGAATCAAATTAATACCTCTTGATATTCAGTGGCATTCCCATCACTGAATCCCCCACTATCATCATAATCTGGGTTACCATTGAACAGAAACTGAACTGAACATATAAATATTATGGCTATGAGGGCAGGTCAGGGGCTAGGAATCCTGCAGTGAGTAACGCACCTCCTGACTACTCTAAGCCTGTCCACCACCTGCAAGGCACAAGTCAAGAGTGTGATGGCATACTCCACACTTGCCTGGATGAGTGCAACTCCAACAACACTGAAGAAGCCCAATACAATTCAGGACAAAGCGGTCTGTTTCATTGGCACACCTTCCAGAAACATTTACACCGTCTACCACCGAACCACAACAGCAGCAGTGTGTACCATCTGTATGATGCTCTGCAGGAACCCACCAAAGTTCCTTTGGCAGTACTTCCAAACCCATGCCCACTACCATCTAACATATACATGGGAATCCCACCACCTGGAAGTTCCCATCCAAGTCATTCACCATCCTGACATGGAAATATATTGCCGTTCCTTCACTGTCGCTGGGTCAAAATCCTGGAACTCCCTCCCTAACAGCGCTGTGGCTGTACCTACATCACATGGACTGCAGCGGTTCTAGAAGGCAGCTCATCACCACCTTCTTAAGGGCAATTAGGGATGGGAAACAAATGCTGCCCAGACAGCAAAGCTGGCATCCGTAAAAATTATTTTTTTAAAGTAATTGTTCAGATTCGATCTTTGGACGTATGGCGCAGGAGGGTACTGCTCTTGACATGAGACTGAGGCTGATTGATTTGCTTGATCTTCAGTGACACTTGTACTCCTTTCATGGACCCCAGTGTGTTCTCAAATACACTGCTGTATTTTTCTCAGATGCTCTGCAGATCCATTTTAGAATCAACTGAGCTATTCACAGCACTCCAGTTTAATTATATTTTCCAGCCAAGAGCAGCCAAAGAGAGCTGGAAAACCTCTTTGGACAATATGGAGTGGCATATGTGACTATGATGTATCCTTTGAGAGGCACCGGGCAGGCCCACCGCCGATATTGTAATCGATGATTGGGCAGAGAATCCACTCCGATGCTCAAATCTGGGCCGGCGCCGGTTTGGCGCCGGTCAGCTATGCTCCACCCCCTCCGAAATGGTGTCATCGCGTTGTGCACCGCACGCCATTGCAACTCCGTTGGCACATCATCGGCAGTCCCTCCTGCAATGCTCCGCCCCCGATTGGCCAAGTTCCCGACTGCGCGGTCTCAATGGTCGAGAACCCGGCATCGCAGCTGCGGACTGTGGCCAGCGCCGCCACACTCGGCCAGGTTACGTGCCGTTGGCTAGGGGGGAGGCTTCAGCGAGGGCTGGAAGGACTGGTGGGGAGTGGCCAGGGAATGGCCTGTGGGGTCACAGATGGCAGGTCGGATCCGCACACAGGTGGTGCCATGTTATACGGCGTGACTGATGCAGGTCACGTAGAATCTAGCTCACTATTTCCTTAGTGTAGGTCCTCAGGATGACATCTGCTGGCATTAGTGGTAATTGATTGAATTTTTGTTCACAGGTGGTCTCAGGAATTAAGGAGGTGACAGTCATCATATCGACTTCCATTTTTCTCGGCTGTCCATTTAATTGTGGAACTACCCAGAAGCTCCGTGATTCACCTTGAACTGGAAGTAGATTTAGGGCGGGATTTACCGACCACCTCGCCCCGTGTTTTTCGGTGGAGGAAGCGGCCGCCAACAGGATCTACCGGTCCTGCCATTGCCAACGGGGTTTACCATTTGCAGTACTACTCGCCTCTGACGGTGTGAACAACCAGTAAATCCCACCCTTAACTTCAATTCCTCGTCAGGTTGCTACGTTGTGTCTTCATTGGTATCATTACTTTTTTCTTCCTGTTTCCTCACTGTGAATTTTCTTGGTGGAATTTATTTTATTTCTTGCTTTAAGACTGTTCTGTATTTTCCTTTGAACTTTCTTCTGTGGAGAAACTGGTTTACTCCAGCAGCCCCTTGCTGTGTAGCCAATTCTGTCACAAATTTTGCATTGGCTATTCTTGCTCCACAAACAAACCTGTGAGCAGTCTGTTTTTGTACAGTGATGACAGGCCTGTTGCTGGGTAAACATCCTCTGGGCGGCAGCCATTTTATGGATCCTCGTGCCTGCCCTGAGCTGAGGAGCCTCTTTCGCTAAAATCTCCCTCGAAGCAGCTATTTCGAAGGCAGTTTTCAGACTTAAATTTCATTCCATTAGCAATCTCCTCTGAATGGCCTCATTCCTTAACCCACAAACCAAGCAGTCCCTACTCGTATCACCCAGAGAGTAACTAAATTCACAATACTCTGTGATTCGCTTTCTGGTCGCAACAAACTGAGCTATATATTGCCCCTTCTAGCTGACTCCTTCGGTGAAACAGAAATCCCTCCACAATTATTAATGGCTCAGGTGAGTAAAGGTCATCGAGTTTCTTAAACAATTCTTGTTAAATTTTGGCACCAGGTTTCTCAGGCTGTAACAAAAGTTGGAGTAAATTTAAAGTTTTACTGCCAGAGGTACTAAGGAAAACAAAGAGTATAATATCTTCTGAAATCTTGTCGGCTAGGCTATAGTAGTGAAATATTTCTGTACCTGAATTCCAATTTTCAGTTTCTTCCTCAAATGGGCCCATGGCACCAAATTCTCCTGCCATTTTACAGTGATACTGGGACCTGCTCATACTTCTCCGATATAAATGGTCTAGTTGGGTGGCATGGTAGTGCAATGGTTAGCACTGCTGCCCCATGGTGCCGAGGACCAGGGTTCGATCCCGGCCCCGAGTCACTTTCCGTGTGAACTTTGCACATTCTCCCCGTGTCTGCAAGGGCCTCGCCCCCACAACCCAAACGTTGTGCACCTTGGGTGGATTGGCTATGCTAAATTGCCCCTTAATTGAAAAAAAAATGAATTGGGTTCTTTAAAATTATAATTTAAAAATATGTAAATAGTCGAGTTAATAATGTTGAATAAACCAAATGTAGCAGCTTGCGAGACAAGAATTATCGTCTCTGTCCCACTCTACCTGTGTCTTACTCTGCTGCACCTGGTAAGCTCTGTAGCTGGAATGCCTTGGTTGTCAGTTTAAATTTAAGATACGGAACTTTCCTATTTTATATAAATTTAGTGTACCCAATTCAGTTTTTCCAATTAAGGGGCAATTTAGCGTGGCCAATTCACCTACCCTGCACATCTTTGGGTTATGGGGGCGAAACCCACGCAGACACGGGGAAATGTGCAAACCCCACATGGACAGTGACCCAGAGCCAGGGTCAAACTTGGACCTCGTTGCCGTGAGGCAGCAGTGCTAACCACTGTGCCACCGTGCTGCCCTGGAACTTTCCTTTTTAATTTGTGCCCAACAGCGTTAACGGTCCAATGCCAGGTGTGAGGTGCAATCGCTGACCTACTGTTGACCTGCCTCGCCGTCGAGCGTTGTTTCGATTTCTTTATCACTTTGTAAACAAATTGTTTTCTGATCCGGTCCTTGTCGCCAATTCTTTTTTACCTTGTTGTGTATTCTACTTGCAGGATAAAAGAATAGAATGTTGAAGCACATGACGTTGAAAGCAATAATTAACAGAGGTTTATGAGATGGCTCTGAATTGTACAAAGGCTTGATCTAGACTGAGGCAAAGCCTGTGCAGCAGCCAATGATGTCACGGACTATCACATGACTAGATTCTGAAAGTAACTATGCAAAACACAACAACAACCCACATATATAACAGCTACTGTCGGGGTTCCTGTCTATTTGGCCATTTAGCAGTCTTTTCAGTCGACAGGGCATTTGGTCCTAAGCAATTAACAGACACCTCCAATGCCTTGGTGTGATGACTATTGGAAGGCTTATTTTCCTTCTTTTGGCCTGGCTAATACAGTGAAACAGTTGATCAAGTGTGAGGTAGTCTTTCAATGCCCAAAGTTCACAATTCGCTAACTTGTATGGGTCAATAAGGAATGGGTCGACAGGTTACCTGCTCTGAGGGATCTCTGATTGAATTGCATGTGCTTGGCAACAGGGTTCTGTTTCGGAGTAAAAACCGCATCAAAGGCTTTTAGGACTGACTTGAATTCTGCAGAAGTCTCTCCTATCCACTATCATCAGCGATAGGTTCGACAACGTAGATAAATGAACTAATCTGGTGCTTCTGCTCTTTGATAAGGAGACGTGTGGTTGCTCGATACCTTAGGATGTTCTCTTGCCACTACTTCCAATGTTGGCCTCCATGCGGGCCCCTGAGATTTTTGAATGGGTGGGGTAGGATCAGTGCCTGTTTACCTGGTGCTACCATCACTCCCACTTTCCTGTTACCTCCTTCTTCGGTACATTTGCAAATTGTTGTTTAGATCAGTTTTTGTGTCATGGATGTTCCATCGATGTCACCAACCCCTTTGTTCAGTAAGAGTCACCACGCTGTCACCATATTGCATATGCTGATTGCATGGCCTATCTTATCTGGCGAGACTGTTGTCTGACTCAGGTAGTTATTTCAAACTGCTTTATTTAAACTATGTACATCATATACACGATGTGCTACTCAGCGGCCACATCTGTCCTGAGTGTTAACTATTCTAGTTGCTGTTCAGAGTCTCTGGCATATGGCTGCTGATGTCACTGTTACATCATGGTCTACATCAATCATTACCATAACTATTCTATTAACCTCCTACATTTCAGCAGGGGTATTGAGAAGCAAGGGGGAAGGGGGCGGTGTTAGGTGGAATGGAGAATTAGGAGGCAAGGCAGTGAGGAACAAAAGGAGTGGGTAACATCTTGGGTGGTGCCCTCATAATGGGCAGAGGACCCCCAAATGCTGTGCCCCTATTTTCCTTCTCACTTTTTCAAAAAGTTAAAACAAAATCTTCTGCCACTGCCCAACCTCTTAAGGCAGTAGAGGTGGATTGAGGAGCTTAAGTGGGCAATAATTTGCCTAAGAGTGGGCAGATCTGTGGGTGCCCTATCCACCTCAAATTATGGGAACTGGTTGGGAGTGGGCGGATTGAACAGGGCTGGCCATCCAACATATTCTGCATGCCATCACCTACCAGAAACACACCTGTAAAATCCAATCCCATATGCCTTTCCTGATGTTAAAAAGAATTCAATATTTGATTTATGGCACCTTACTCCGTACATTATCAGCTCCATGTGAAGTATGTGCTCCTGAATTTGTGTCTGGCATGAAGCTTTTTGTTGTCTACCTCAGTGATTCCTCTACTGAATGACTCTTGGATTATTGCTTTTCTTGCCCATCAGTTGTGAGATGATATTGATCTATTTTCCTTAGCTTCAATTCACACTTCATTGATTGAAGACCTGGCCTCATTCATTTTCGAGTACCTGTTCCCAGAACTGTATATTTAAAAATATTGAATAAAACTGTGCACAATTCTTCAAGTGTGGTCTCACAAATATTTTATGAAGTCAGTATGACCCATTTGAACTTCTACTCCAGAGGGCAACTTTCCAAGTTATTTCTGCTGGCCGGCAAATCTCCTCCCTTTTTCCCAAGGATGCTTACGGCACAATTGTCCGTGCCTTGCCCTTGATTTGCTTCCATTAATTTTCAGTGCAAGGGGAGCTGAAGCTCAGGATGTTCTGATCAATCTATTTATCCATTCTAACATTACGCAGGTTTTCCTCTTTTTGGGACCTCTGCCCATTTCCTTCAGTTTTCAGTCAGTCCTTTCTATTTTGTCTTTTGAATTTTCTTTTATGTAATAGTTTCTGCTCTGCAATGGGCAGGCAGAAGTGTCTCAGTTCAGGAGGCAATACATTGACTGACTAAACCTTCAGAGGACACCAGGGGACAGTTCTTATTTTGAGTTTCTTTTCTCTGCTCCGAGTTTTGTATGAAAGTTTCTGTCATTCATGGGGGGAATGAGTGTAAATGCAGATTTTTATTCATGCTAATTGCTAACTTACATAATATAAATGTGATGTGCCAATTGGAATCAAGGCAAGGCCAGGAGAGGGCTCTGGAATGTCTCCTTGTCGCTGTTCATTGAATATGTTAATATTTCTTTGTGAATTCATAATAATGTTTATGCAGTCAAATTTCAGAAATACTCATTACTCAGAATGTAACTAATTTAATATGCCGCTCAAGGAAGGGCTTGCAATTTTATTGTGTTATTCATAGCTGACGACTAACTCTATATGCTTTGCAGCCAATGAAGTACATTTAAGGTTTCATTACAGTTGTAATGTAGGAAATGTGACAGCCAATATAATAATGACCAAATAATCGGTTTTAGTGTTATTGGTTGAGGGATAAATATTGGCCAGCGCAAAATGAGGATATACTTGTCATAGGAGGAGCAGTTGAGGACTCTGGGTATGTACTCAATGGAGTTTACAAGGATGAGGGGGAGACTTATTGAAACATGCAGAACACTGAGATACCTAGATAGAGTGGACGTGGAGAAGATGTTTCCACTAGTAGAAGAGACTAGAACCCGAGGACACAGCTTCAGACTGATGGGATCATCCTTTAAAACTGAGATGAGGAGGAATTTGTTCAGCTAGAGGGTGGTTAATCTGTGGAATCCATTGCCACAGAAGGCTGAGGAGTCCAAGTCAATGAATGTCTTTAAGACAGAGTTAGATAGGTTCTTTGTTAAGAAGGGGATCAGGGGTCACGGGGAGAAGACAGGAGAATTGGGGATGGGAAACATATCAGCCATGATCAAATGGTGGAACAGGCTTAATGGGCTAAATGGCCGAATACTGCTCCTATATCTTATGGTCTAAACTTTTCTCAAATATTGGAACGACCTCACCTGGAATATTTCCTTCAATTCTGGGCACCATACCGTGATGTTCTTTGTTTTCTAAATGAGGATGGCTTTGAAGTGTAGTGTCTCACAAAGAACATCAAGTTAAGTTTTGAACAAAGCTAATTTATTTACACGGCAACTAAATAGATTTGACTTCCTTGCTAAGATATAAAAGATTACAGATTCACTAAAACTATGATTCTAATTACAGAACTCCTGATAACACGACTATTCTCTACCTTGCCTCACAACCTTCTCCCCGAATCAAGAATATCAAGTGATCCACCTGCATGCACTTGATCACTATCCAGTGGTGGATGCCATTAGCATAAACTGTTAACCTTTCATTATTCTTACAATATACATATTGTCACATCCCCTTTCTTTGAAGTTGTTTGCATATGCATTCAAACAGACTTACAGTACATTATGCTTGTTAAGGCCACACATAGTTTCACTATGTTATCGGCCAGAAGTTAACAATTTTTCCATTCTTTTTTCACAAATTAAGTCTGTTTTTTTTCTGAGATGTGTAGATCTTCTCAGTACAATCTTTTCTTGCAGTTGTGTTTGTTCCAACGCTGCTGTTGTTGTGTTCGATGCTGGAACGACATTTTCCTGACTTACTGTTGGAGTTGCTTTGAGTAGCTCTGTATTAGTGTGATGTTTGGAAATGTGGGTTGAGTCATCTTCACCTTAAGAAATGCTCTGTGGGTTTCTCCTTAAGATCGAACCCTCTTCCGTTACTACTACATAGGAATGTGGAGCTGCCTGGCAAATTACATGTACCCAAGCTCGACCATCCATTCGGAAGCTGTACTCTGACAGTATCACCTTACTCTAGCGGTGATAGATTTTTTGCTGTTCTATCATAGTACTGTTGTTGGTTCCATTTGTTCTGTTTGATTTTTTGGATTGCGTCTTCGTTCTCAGTAAGACACGGTAATGTGGTATGTATCTTTCGATTCATCAGCAACTGTGCTGGTGAGTAACCTGTTGCAAGTGGTGTCGCTCTGTAGCTTAACAAAGGTAAGTTTGGATCGCTGTTGGAATACTAAGCTCTCTTAAGTAACTTATTGGCAATATGCACTCCCTTTTCAGCCTTTCCGTTAGACTGTGGAAGATGTGGGCTGAAGGTTACATGCTGGAAGTCGTACAGTTTGGAAAACTCAGTCCATTCGCTGCAATCAAAACATGGTCCATTGTCACTCATTATGGTGAATGGGATGCCATGCCTAGTAAATATTTCCTTAGTAGCCTTGGTGACTGCCTTCAAACCTACACTGGGTAGCTTGATTTCTTCCGAATAATTTGCAAAATAATCAATGACTAGCAAGGATTCGTGACCTTGAAATAAAAAGAGATCAATACCTACTTTCGACCACAGAGTTGTAACAATTTTGTGCATTGTCAGTGCTTCCTTCTGTTGATGCGACTGGTTCTTCAATTAGGTTGCCAATGTCATTGTGAATCCCGGCCAATACACGGACTCACAACGTCTTCTTTTACATTTTTCCATCCCCAGACGACGTTCATGCACCTTGCTGAGGATCATTTGTTGTAAAGAAGTCGGTATTGTGATATGTTTTTGCCTTAGCTGGAACCCATTTACACTACTTGGTTCTGCTTGTATGTTTTGGTAGTTGGAACAAGTTCCTTTGGGCCAACCATCCCACATGTACTTTAACACTCATTGGATAGTTTTGTCCTTTCTTGTTTCTTCTTTTATCAGTTTCGACTTGCCGTCAGACAGAGGTTGGTTTTCTTTAATGAGGGTTGCTTGAGCTTCAATGATCTGTACGATATTGGAAGATTGTCAGAGAATACAACAGGATATAGATGGGGTGCAAAATTGGGCAGAGAAATGGCAGATGGAATTTTTACCCGGACAAATGTGAGGTGATGCATTCTGGTCTTTTCAATTCAGGTGGGAGCTATAAAATAAATGGCAGAACCATCAGGAACATAGAGATGCAGAGAGATCTGGGCGTGCAGGTTCACATATCCTTAAAAATGGCAGCACGGTAGCATTGTGGATAGCACAATTGCTTCACAGCTCCAGGGTCCCAGGTTCGATTCCCGGCTTTGGTCACTGTCTGTGCGGAGTCTGCACATTCTCCCTGTGTGTGCGTGGGTTTCCTCCGGGTGCTCCGGTTTCCTCCCACAGTCCAAAGATGTGCGGGCTAGGTGGATTGGCCATGCTAAATTGCCCATAGTGTCCAAAATTGCCCTTAGTGTTGGGTGGGGTTACTGGGTTATGGGGATAGGGTGGAGGTGTGGATCTTGGGTAGGGTGCTCTTTCCAAGAGCCGGAGCAGACTCGATGGGCTGAATGGCCTCCTTCTGCACTGTAAATTCTATTCTATGAAAAATGGTGGTAAAGAAAGCATTTGGCATGCTTGACTTCATAGGACGGGGTATCGAGTGTAAAAGCTCGAAAATTATGTTACATATAATTATGTTATATAGAACGTTGGTTAGGCCAGGTTTGGAATATTGTGTCCAATTATGGTCACCGGACTACCAGAAGGATGTGGAGGCTTTGGAGAGAGTACAGAAAAGGTTTACCAGGATCTTGCCTGGTATGGAAGGTATTAGGTATGAGGAGAGATTGATAAACTGTGTTTGTTCTTCCTAGAAAGACGGAGGCTGAGGGGCAACCTGATAGAAGTTTATAAAATTATTAGGGGCATAGATAGGGTGAACAGGTGGAGGCTTTTTCACAGGGCGGAATTGACAATTACAAGGGGCACAAGTTCAAGGTGAGGGGGAAAGGTTCAGTGGAGATGTGCGGGGAAAGTTTTTTATACAGAGGGTGCTGGTGGCCTGGAATACCACCAAGTGAGGTGGTTGAGGCAGATACATTAGCGAGCATAAGACTTATCTGGATAGGCACGTGAACAGACGGGGTATAGAAGGATATAGGCGGTTGGTCTAGATAGGACACGTGATCGACGCAGGCTTGGAGGGCCGAAGGGCGTCTTCCGGTGCTGTACTGTTCTTTGTTCTTTGGTATCTGTGGTCCTTGGATGATTGGTTGCACGCGATAGTGCATCAGCGACAACTATCTCCATTCCTGGCGTGTAGGCTAGCTCAAAATCATACCTTTGAAGTCTCTGTAGTCATGGAGACATGTCATTCAAATTCTGCTTTTCAATTGAGACGAGAGGACGATGATCAGTTTCAACTGTGAATGTGGGTAACCCAGACATGCACTTATGGAATTTGTCCATAACAAAACACGCCTTTTCAATTTGCGCAGAGCGCTGTTCCGTTGGTGTCATCGCTCTTGAGGCATATGCAATTGGTTGCCATAGCCCTTCATTTGTCTGTTATAACAGAACCGCGTCTATGTCATTCTTGCTGGCATCTGTTGTGATCTTCATATTGCTTTTGGGATTGAAGAACGACAGAACAGGTGCTGTTCTGTGGGCTCTTTTAAGATCGGACCACTCTCTGTTGTGTTCATCAGACCAACTGAATGGGACGTTCTTTCCAATAAGCTTTAGTAGTGCCGTGGTGCCTGATGGCAAGTTTATATAAATTTCCCCCCAAAATTGACCACACCTAGCATCGTTAGGACTGCCTTTTTGTCTTTTGGACATGACATTCTGGTAATGGCTGCAATCTTTTCAGTGTCTGGCTGGACTCCTTGAGCTGACAGTTGATCACCCAAGAAAATTAGTCTGGAGATGCCAAATTGGCATTTGGCTCTGTTCAGTTTGAAACCAAACTTTTCAATTCGCTTCATGACTTTCAGAAGTCGTGCATTATGTTCCTCTTCATTTGATGCACATGCGCGGCCAGGGTCCTGGCAATTCTCTGTCTTTAACCATAGCTAGAGCTGGGTGCTCTATGCTGCGTGCCTGCTAGCCTCCCACCAGACGGAGGATCGGTTGCTGTTTTGCGATGTTTTTTCGGTCGTAAAGCGCCACCGTTCCCATACCGGCATCAGCACTTAGTCTCAGAATCAGTGAATCCAGCCCAGTATCTCCGGAATGGTGTGTTAAATGTGCAGAGTTTCTTACTTGCATCATCTAACTTTAGTTGCCAAAAATCCCTGGATGCGTCTAACTTGGCAAAGATCTTGGCACCTGACATTTCACTCGTGATTTCCTCCACTTTAGGAATCGAGTAGTGTTCCTGCTTAATATTCTGATTCAGATCCTTGGGATCGATACAGATTCTCAGGTCACCGTTGGCTTGCTTCACACAAACTATAGAACTGACCCAGTCAGTTGGTTCCTCCACTTTGGTGACTATCCCCAACTGCTGCATACACTCAATTTCCACTTTTAAACTTTCCCTCGAAGGAGCTGGTGCCCTCCTCGGTGGATGAATTACAGGTTTGGCATTTCATTTCAACTGGAATTTGTATTCAAATTCATGAAAGGTGTGAGGAAATTTCTGAATATCCACCTCAATCTGGTCATTGCAATTGGTTGAAATCCTGTCCGAGCTGTGAATCCGTTTCATGAGCTGCAGAATCTCACATGCCTGAACAACACGCAATGATGATGTCTTTGGTTCAATGAACTCGGAATCTTTTTCTCTTTGACCTCAACAATTAAATAGCAGATACCCCTTGTGGTTATCAAATTGCAATTATAATCTTGCAGTTGACAATCATTATCGTCAATCACTGGTTTTATCTTTAATCTGGCTACGTCTGTCTTGATTAATGAGATTAGCTGTTGCTCCGGTATCCAATTTCATCTTTATGTTGGTTCCATTTATTATAGGCGGAAACCTCCAATCATCAGTATTTTGACCGATAGAAATCAGTTCCAAAGTTTCCGAATTATTAATATTTTGATGTGCGTTTTCAATGCTTTTCACTGGTTCAACAAAGAAGGAATCCATAAGTCAAATACATCTTCAGGTTTGATCGCTGCTTCAACATTTTCTTCAATGCTTACTTCTTGCACAGCTCTTCCTTTGTTTACTGTACTAAGATATTAAACTGCTGCAAATTTGTTCCCGTTCTACATTGAGGTGCATAGTGGTTAAGCTTGTGACGTTTCGCACAGGTTTTTCTATATGCAGGGCATTTTTTGACCTGATGCACACTGCCACACTGTTTACATGTCATGACGCTCGTGATGTCACGTGTAAGATGGCTGCCATCTGAAGAACGTTTCTTTTTTAGGTGCGTCACTGCATTAATGTCGTTGACCAACATTTCTGAGAATTTATTTCTGGCAAGTTCGCTTGTTCTATACATACGGATTGTGCCTTCCAATGTCAAATCAGACTCTCGCAATAACCTTTCCTGCAGTTTGCCACTTTTTACTCCGTAGACTGTTTGATCGCACAGAGGTGAGTCTAGGAGAATTGCAAAATTACCTCACCTAATAATCTTCTCCCCAAATCAAGGGTATTATGTGATCCACGTGTATGCGCTTGATCGCAACTAGTGGTTGGATGCCATTATAGCTAATTGTTAACCCTTCATTATTCTTACAATATTAATATTGTCACACATACTTTACGAAGTATGTCAAGGCCTTTGTTGTGGTGACTTACTGGAATGGTACCAGCGATGAGGGACTTCAGCTATGCGGAGAGATGGGAGCAGCTGGCGTTGGCTTCCTGAAAAAGAGATCTGATAGAGGTATTCAAAATAATGATGGATTTGACAGAGAAAAGTAAGTAAAATATTTCCAGTGGCTGAAGAATGCAGATTGTAGGAGATTGGCATCAAAAAAGGCCGAGGCCACATGAGGAAAATATTTTTATACAATGAATCATTGCTACCTAGCTTCTACTGCCTGAAAGTAAATTTGATAATAACTTTCAAAAGTGAATTGTATAAATACTTGATATGGAATGAAGTTACAGTGATGCGGGGAAGGGGCAGGGATTAATTGGATAACTCCAACCGAAGAGCCAGCACTGGAATGATGACCTACCTCACCTGCTTCTGCACCATGGTATGGTGGCACAGTGGTGAGCACTACTGCCTCATAGCGTCAGGGACTCAGTGTGACTATCTGTGTGGATTTGTGCGTTCTCCCCGTGTCTGCGTGTCTGCACAGTCCAAAGATGTGAGATTAGATGGAATGGCCATGCTAAATGCCCCTTAGTGTCCAAAGATGTGAAGGTTAGGTGGATTGGCCATGATCAACGCATGGGGTTAAGGGGATAGGGAGGGTGAGTGGGCCGTGGTAGCATGCTCTTTCAGAAGGTCAGTGCAGACTTCATCTGCCGAATGACCTCTTTCTGCACTGTAACAACACTATGGATGTAAGTGAGTGTTTGTCTATTTAACAACTTGGATGTATATAATACATTTATGTCCTGAGCTGCTTCACAGAAACACAATTAGACTAAGAAAAATGGATGCCGAGCCAAAGGTAGTTGGAGGATTGAAGGAGGTTAGCTGGATGGACATATGCAGGGAATTAAACTTGAGGATGAAACTTTTAAATTGTGATGTTGGGAGGACTTTGAGGATCCATTGCTGCTAGCTCAGAGGCTTTCGCACTGTTGCTCCTAACTCTCACACGGCTCAATTACTTCCACATTTTCAATCTATCCCATTATGTTGATAATTGCTTGTGCTGTTAACACTCATCTCCCACTCAAGTTAATTAGAGCCTCATAGTGGGATGCTGGCCAATGAAAAATAGGCCCACCAAATATTCAGAACATAGGAAGGAACATAGGAACAGGAGTAGACCATTCAGCCAGTTGAGCCTGCTCCACCATTGGACACGTCAATGCATTTTACACCCACTATCCCCATAACCCTTTGCGCTATTGTCAGTCACAAATCTATCCATCTCTGCTTTAAATATTCACAATGACTGAGCTTCCACAGCTCTCTGGGGTAGAGAATTCTGAAGACTCACGACTCTCTGTGCAAAGAAATTTCCCCTTACTTGGTCCTAAGTGGCATCCCCGTTATTTTGAAATTGTGCCCCCTGATTCTAGAATCCCCAACCAAGGGAAACATCTTACCTGCATCTACCTTACCTATTCCTTTAAGTATTTTGTAGGTTTCAATGCGATCACCTCTCATTATTTGAGACTATAGAGAATACAGGCCCAATTTCCCCAATCGCTCTTCATAAAACAGTACTGCCTGCCCAGGAACAAGCCTGATGAACTCCCCCTATGACAATACTATCCTTTCTGAGGTAAGGGGACCAAAACTGCACACAGTACTCCAGGTGGGGTCAAACCAAGCTCCTATCAATTGAAGAAAGTGCTCACTAGTACTGTTTTGCTTACGTACAGTGGACTTAATGGCTGCAACATCTTATTTCTTTAGGGCTCAGCATTAAAGCTGGGATGCTCAAGGTATAAATTTGTAATTCATTTCGCGCCCAGATCTCCCTTGAAGTTGCGCCATGACTACTGGCACATCAAATATCTGGCTCTAGCAATTACTCTACCCTCTAACCTTCTCCCAAAAAATGACCCTGTCCCCCAGACCACTCCCACCAAGCTCCAAAAGTGTCCATGGGAGAATATAAACCAACCATAGAGCCATATCATTGCCATGAAAATGACGGTTAAAGTTCTTTAAAAGTGTCTGAAGATTATTACATGAATTCCTGTTTTGACGTGATTAATGATTAATATACAGTTTGTGTCAGCATTGAATTTTCATTCAGCCATTGTGCTTGTATATCGTGACAATTAATGAGATGGCCTCATGAATATTCATTTTGGAGTCTCATTCTTTATGATCAGTGGAGTTCACTCGACCTTGAACACACAGATGGTACTATGAAATTAAATCATAACAAGCTGCTAACAATAAATGTGTATTGTTATTCAGTCAGAAAACTTGCTCAGTTAAACTCTACTTCGTGCTTTCTTCTGTTTCCCATTGTCTCCGTGCCATCTCTGCCCCCGACATTAGGTTTTATCACAATGCCATTCTACCGGTTGCTACGGAAAAGCTCTTCCTCTCATCACTGAGACTCAAGGTGCTCTTAATTTGAAATTTAAATCTCAGCAAATGCTGAGAGGGCTGCTGAAGCATTGGTTTTGGCAGCTGTTTACAACCCAAACGTAAAACTGCCAGCTGGTTTAATCCTGGCTGAAAGGATGTCTTAGAACCAGAGAGCCAGCAAATTGCTGCAGTGCAGAAGGAGGCTATTCTGCCCAATCGAGTCTTCACTGACTCTCTGAAAAAGCATCCTACCTAGGCTCACACCCCTGCCTTAAACCCGTAACCGCACCTAACCTGCAGATCTTTGGATACTGAGGGGCAATTTAGTCCATGATCAATCTACCTAACCCTCAGATCTTTGGACCGGAGCACTCGGAGGAAACCCACGTAGCCTCAGGGAGAAAGTGCAACTCCATTCAGACAGTCAGCCAAGGTCGAAATTGAACCCAGGTCTCTGGTGCTGTGAGGCAGCAGTGCTAACCACTATGCCCCACCATAGCTGCAAAGAAACCCTGACAATCTGATATTTGGCTTAAAGCTGTCCGTATTTTAAAAAATTCATTCATGGGCTGTGGGCATCACTGGTAAGGTCAGCATTGATTGCCATGAGGAGATGCTAATAAGTGACCTTCTCCAACCGTTAAGACCCATGCAGTGCAAGTGCACGTATGGTGTTTGTTAGGGAGAGATCCAAGATTTTAACCCAGTGCCAGTGAAGAATCGGTGATATCAAGTAGCCAGTTTAAAGATCAAGTCAGGATGGTCTGTGACTTGGAAGGAAGTTTTCAGGTGTTCCCATGCGTCTGTTGCCCTTGTCTTTCTAATGGTAGAGGTTTGAAAATTGTCAGGGAAGCAAGTTGCTGCAGATCGTACGCACTGCACCACTGTGTGCTTGTGGTGGAGAGAATCACTGTTTAAGGTGGTGGATGGGGTGCTGATCATACTCGGCCCCGGATGGTTTCAAACACCTGGACTGTTGTAAGATCTGCCCTCATATAGGAAATCAGAAGTATTTCTTCACACTCCTGACTTGTGCCATGTAGCTGATGGAAAAGCTTTGTGGAGTCAGGAGTTAACTCAATTGCTACAGGATACCCAATTTCTGAAGTGATCTGTGATGCTTACACCCCAGTATTTAGATAGCTGGTACAGTTAAGTTTCTGAGCAATGGTGATCCCCCACAATGCTGATGGTGGGGAATTGGATGATGGTGTAACCATTGATGTCAAGCGGATATGGGTGCGTTCTACCTTATTGGAGATGTTCATTGCCTAACACATGCAACGCACAAACCATGGACGGAATTCTCCAACCCCCCGCCGGGCCGGAGAATCGGCGCGGCACTGTGCAAATCGCACCACACCACCCTGTGGCTGGGACGCAATTCTCCGCGGCGCGGAGAATCGGCGTCATCGGTACCGGCGTGGTCGGTGCGGCGCTGGTTGGGGTATGCGCTGACTCTCCGGCACAGGCCGGCACGGGCCAATGTGCTGATTCTCCGGCCCGGATGGGCCGAGCGGCCGTCAACAAAAAGCCGAGTCCCGCCGCCGTCGTTCTAACATCCTCTGAGCCAGCGGGACCTCGGCGTTGAAGGGTCCGGGGGCGGCCTTTGTGGGGGGAGGGGGGGTTTGACCCCGGGGAGGGCCTCCGTAGTGGCCTGGCCCACGATCGGGGCCCACCGATCGGCGGGCCAGCCTCTCTGCCCCCCGACCTCCTTCCCTCCGCACCGGCTCTTGTAGCCCTGCGCCATTTGGCGTCGGGGCTACGACGGGGCGGCGTAGGCCGCTCCAGCACCGTCCTAACCCACTGTGGGCCGCAGAATGGGGTCCCGGAATGGGCACCGACAGCAGAGTAAAACATTCCCAATTTTACTCCGACGTCGGCACTTAGCCACCCGTTGGGAGAATCCCGCCCCTTATTTGTCAATTATCAGTCTAAGACTGAGTTGTCCAGTTCTTAAAGTTATGTCCTGGGTTTGATATGATTGGCCCACAACAGCCATAACCATCTTCCTTTATGCTAGATATGACTCACAGTCGAGCGTTTCACCCTGATTCTTACTGACTTCAGTTTTATTGGATTTCTCGATGCCACACTCGGTCAAATGCTACATTAATACCAATGATGGTCATTTCACCTCATCGCCAAATTCAGCTTGTTGGACAAAGTCTGTGATGAAGTCTGAAGTTGTGTGATCGAGGCAGAACCCAAACTGAACATTGGCGAGCAGGTCATTAAGTGAGTAATAGAGCTTCAGGTGAATTTTGTTTCAGTAACCATAAAATTATACAAACACAAGAGATAGAAGCAGAATTAGGCTATTTGGCCCATTGAGTCTGCTCCACCATTCAATCATGGCTGATATGTTTTGCATCCCCATTCTCCTGCCTGCTCCCCATAACTCCAGATCCCCTTATTAATCAAGAACCTATCTATCACTATCTTAAAGACACTCAGTGACTTGGCCTCCACAGCTTTCTGCCACTTGGCCACATGAGCTCATGTTTCATATAATGAAGCACCCAGGGATTACTGGTAGGTCTCTTATCCCTGAATCAACAGGTTGTGATTTAAATTCCATGCTGAAGACTTGAATGCAAAGTCTCAGGGCTGAATTTTCCAACCCTTCCCCTGGTGGGATAGTCCAGCCCCACCCTCGGTATGTCACACCAGTGTAGTGCTGAGGGAATTCTGCAACGTCAGCGGTATTATTTTTCAGATGAGATATTAAAACAAGTTCCAGTCTGCACTCATGGGTGGTTGCGAATGGTCCTATGATGCTATTGTCATGGGCCAGGGTTTAGAGAACCCCAAAGTGTATCATGGAGTTCACCTGACCCACAACTTTTAATAGATTGTGGTATAGGGAGCACACGGCCCACTCTACAGATGTGGTACAGCAGAAATGGAAAAGTATTTTTTAACGCAAAACAATGTTTATTCTATGAACTCAAGTTAACCTTTTTAAAGCAACAAGTGAACATCTTAGCAACCATCAATTCAAATACAACCCCCAAAGAATACAACACTAAGTAATCCTTGAGCTTTCCTTTTAACATCCATAAGACTTAAAACTAAATCTTTAACAGAAGCATCTCAGGTTTAACTTCACTATTGAGAGCAGTTACCACGTTGAAACCAGCAAATGGACATTCATAAGCTTGCAGAGATTCACACACATCCTGCTGTGATTGCAGCTTCTCCAAAACTAAAATGAAACCAAACCCACCCTTCAGCAAAAAGCCAAATGCGAAAGTAAAAAGCTGACAGACAGCCCAGCTCCACCCACTCTCTGACATCACTGCAGTAATAAACACCCATTTCTTAAAGGTACTCTCACTACAGATATTTATATGCACACCCATTTATAAACATCCATTTCTAAAAGGTACTCTCACATGACACTATTCCAAAGGAGTGCAACCAAGTTCTTCCCTGTACCCTGGCTAATCAACCAACAGTCCTTCGACCAATGTTACTAAAGCCAATTATCTGATTATGATCACATTTCTGTTTGTGGGGCTCTGCCACGTGCAATTTAATTGCTGTTATAGAATGCGGGGTCATGTGATTACGTGATGGTATGGCTACAGAACAGGTCGTGTAGCGGGAGTGGGGGAAGTATCCCGGGAGAGCGGGCAGGCCACAAGTGTTGAAGGAGCTACTAAGCTAGTGAATAAGCTACTCTTCGTAAGAAGTCCTAGTTGTCTGTGATTCAAAACTCTTACACGTTTGCAGCTGTATTTCCTACATCTGAACAGTGACAACACTACAATAGGACTTTATTGGTCGTAATGTGCTTTGGGGCAACCTGAGGTATACGAATCTTTCCTTATTCTCAAGTTGATTCTCTTCTACCCTAGTTCATCATTATTTTCTGCTGTTTCCTATTGATCAAACCTAGATCTGAGGAACCACAATAAGAGTTCTTGCAGTCTAGCCTTCATTTTTCGGTTAGCTTTTGGCATTAATCATATTATGATTTTTAACATTTTATTTGAAAGACTTTTGTAGTGTTGTCCAAAATATATTTGAAACCCCGCTGTAGATCAAGCACCAAACAGGTAGTGATTGTAGCTACACTCAGGTAACAACTGGTTTATTTGCAAATGCATCATATATAGTAAAGAACTATTATGTGGAAATTAACGTACATTATATCCATTGTCCATGCATAAAACAAGTACAAGATTAATTTAACCATAGAAGACCTGCTCCTACTCTGTGCTAGCATTGATCCCATGTGAAATATGTGGAGATTCAGGCAACCCAGGTCAGCACCTAATAATTGGTTGACCAACTTAAAGTGTAAATTAGGGATCAAAATCTCGTTGAAGGACCCCTGTGTTCATAATGTTGCCTTCTTTACTTTAGGGTGAACCACAAGCTGTTTCTTATATCGACCAAATGACCACACAACCAATATGTTAGCTCAAAAACACAGTTTATTAATAACACAAGACTTGTATCTCTATGCAATAACACACGCGGCTCCGTACTAAACTACACCTAACGACTAAGAGGACCTTTACTTAACTTCGAGTGACCGGCACTGTACGAGATAAGGCCTTTATCCGGGTCCACGTGGTCGGTTTGGAAGTTGTTGGGTTCGTCTCAGCTGGGCTCGTCCTTCAGGAATGGTCGCCGGTCCTTGAACGTGGTTGTTCTGCAGCAGTTGGTCGCACACAGGCCGGTCCCAAAAGAGATCGATCTCCAGTGTGCAGGGCTTTTTATCCTTCGTCTCTTTCACGCCCATTTGGGCGGTCCTTACTCCGGGTCCAATGGATCGATAGGGTTTTCGATCACCCTCATCGATCTCAGCCAATTAGGGGGCGGATACCTCGATAGCTGGGCGGGTCCCAGTTATCATTGTCCCAGGCTCGTAGCCCTTTCCAAATAAGGAGGGGTGGCACTGGTTAGTCTGCTACTGTTGTAACTCCTTGATTCAAACTCTATTGTATTGGGGGAAATGGTGATCGACTCTTAATGGATGCAAGTTTCAGCCAAGTCTGGTTTCTTTGTGCAATACACAGAGACTGTGTACCTGTCTGTGTCCCAAATTGACCACAATTCCCATTGTCCTTTGCAGGTGGCCATTTTACATGGCTACAATGATAACTCTGCCATGTTAAAGATTATTTAACAGGCCTTGCAGTTGCAGGCCTTGTGTTATTTAAAATTTCTGTCAAGAATTACATTTCCTGTGGAGCAAGAGGAAGCAGAGTCTCCTCCACTATCTCCACAGTCCTGCTGATTGTGTCCCCACCCATTCATTGCCCAAACCAACTCCTGTTCTCCACACGGAACTTACCCGAGGTACTTTGAAATTCATTTTTCTATCACTGGTGGAAGCATAACAAATGCTGGAAGCTCATGTCAAAGATGGGTTACAGGCTCAAGATCTCATTTTGGAATTGGCCCAAAAACTCTTCTCAAATATCTTGAATAATAATCTTTCTTAGTGTCACAAGTAGTCTTACATTAACACTACAATGAAGTTACTGTGAATATCCCCTAGTCACCATACTCCGGCGCCTGTTCAGGTACACTGAGGGAGAATTCAGAATGTCCAATTCACCTAACAAGCATGTCTTTCGGGACCTGTGGAAGGAAACCGGGGCAGCCGGAGGAAACCCACACAGTCAAGGTGAGAACTATAGCCACCTGGGATGGCCATGCCCTGATTACAAAATGGACAATTGCAAAGACTGCAGGGAAAATTGGACAATGCTAAGAAACAAGCAGGTGCAAGCCCTGTCTGTTGATTAGAACCTTAAACGCTCAGACAGGACAGAAACTACCAAACGATTTACATACTAATGAGCCATCTCCGGGGACAAAAGGGAAACATTTAGATACACAATGTTAGGACAGACTCACCGGCGACAGAAGAAGCTAAGACAAAGCAGACTGACAGTCACCAGGACACGCCCAGCGATCAGGGAACCACCCCTCTATTGGAGGAAAATCGATACCGATGATTGGGAAAGACCCAATTAGTTGAGGCAAAGTTCAAGGCCCGCCCAAAAGAGCGCGAAGCCCTTTTGGGTATAAAAGGTATCCCCCAAGGGAGAACGCTCTCCTTTGGCTTTGGCGCTCAGTGAAGAGAGAGACCTGCCTAGCAGCTACAGCAGACCAAGTAAGTTCGAAGTCAACGCACGCTACGAGATAGGCGCTCCTAGTTGCTATCCTGTAAACAGCTCAACCCAGCAGCCTCAGAACCGAGCAACGGCCATGGTTCCTCTGACTGAGTGGGTGCCCAAAGCTAAGTATAGGCCTTAGTAATAGTGGTAGTTTAGTTTTGTAGAGTTTATGCATGAGTAGATTTGACTGTGTGTCAATAAATGAGCATTGCTTTTGAACCTACTAACTGGTGTATCGAGTCATTGATCAGTATTCGGTTCTGAACCTTGTGGCGGTGTCGAAAGATACCTGGCGACTCTTGAGCAAACGTGATTAAATAGAGCCAAATTAAGAACCAACCAAAAGTTAGCAACATTTACTTGCGACATCTGACGGGACACGATTTAGAAGTGGCCTAACCACTCCGAGAGAACCCAAAATTTGAATTGAGAATCCAATTGGGAACAAAAAGAAAAACCACAAGCGTCAAAACAGTACTGATCAAGCCTCTGAGATTCGGAAGTGTGTTAATGTATGCGTACTAATAGGGATATAAGGTAAACCTGAGAGATTTTGTTGCGAAAAACTGTAGGGAGTTTTGTAGGCCGGAAATTAGCGTAAGCCGTACCCGTGTTTACATCAGCGCTTTATCACCCCCTGTTCCAAATTCGTTAGAGTTCCTAGATAGAGAGAATGGCAATGAAGGCAATGGAACGCCTTATGAATCCCCAGGAATTCGAGGTCGCAGCGACCAGCAGTAGAGTAGGACAGTGTCCCGTTTGCGAAGAAGAGATCAGGAAATATCTCAAAGGGAAAGGATGGCACAGAGTGAATTCTGTGTTAATGAGGAAACAGGACCCGGGAGTATAGGACATACTTGGTTGGAGAACCTGTCAGAGATCCACAAGAAGAGGTTGGGAAAAGCTTGCAAGCTGATGGCAATCGTGTCCTGTTTGGCACAATTGCGAGGCACAGAGGAGGTCGTTAGGACGCTCCCTAGAGAGATAGAGGAGAGAGACAGAAGTAGTGAGGTAGACATGAGTGAGGTAGAGAAAGAGAATCAAGATCTGAAAGAGCAGTTAGCAGCAAGGGACAGAGAGGTGGATGATGCCAAGTGGGCACATGAGTCTTGTCTCGCGCATTTACACAGCTTTCAGACACAATACGATAAGGCCTACCAGGACACGCAACGTGCGGTCTTGGTAAGACAAGAAACAGATCAGCAAGTTGAGAAATTGCAGAAACAGTGCAACGATTTAAAAGCAGCCCTACAAGCGCTCCATACTTCCACAACGGATCAAAGGCAGAGCTCCGTAGACCATGCAAAGTGCCGGAAGCAAATTGCAGAATTGCAATCTCTGCTGTCCATGCAAAATGGATTTCAGAGTACATTCGGACCCCAATTAGATCAAGAAAACGGCCCCGATTGGCAGGAATTGAACGAGACTGCCCATAGATACGTACATGGGACATGTACGCAGGAACAACCTCAGAAAAGGAAAGCGCCCCAACCCCCAACCGAACAGGCAGAACACACCCCCATGAATCCTGTGACCACACACAGCAGGGCTGCAGGAGAAGGAGAAGCATATTTCCTTTACACAACCCCGTTAACCGTAACCCAATTACGGGACGCGTGTGGAAAAATTACACAGTTCCTTGCCACATCCGACCCCCACCAAATTTTCACGAAATTCAGACAACAGGCTACCATGTATGGCCTGGACGAAAAGGAGCAAGTGAAGCTCACAGTTTTAAGCCTTGACTCTTCAGTCGTAGCAGCCCTTCCCGATCCACAGAATGTCAGAGGAGGCACACTCCAAGAGATGCACACAGCGATCCTTGATGCAATCGGCTTTAACAGAGGAGACCCCGTAGAAGACCGAAATAAGTGTAGGCAAAAGAAGACAGAGCACTCCACAGCGTTTGCTGGACGTTTGTGGATTCACTTTACCACAGTTTTTGGAGAGTTAGCCCGCGCCCATTTGTCCCCAGATAATATGGCCAAATGGACCCGAATTCTAGTCTCCCATGCCACAGAAGCAGGACGAAAAGCTTGCGCAAATTATGACCCCTCAGATGAGGCCCACAATGAAAAATGTGTTTTGAAGAGATTGTCCCGCACTTGGGAGCAATCAATTGCAGGCAAAACCGCATTTATAACACCCGATGAAGAGTAGGTAGAAATTAACCCAGTTAAGGCACGCCAGAACCCCGCATGGGTAAATGATGGCAGGAACAGCCAACCCCAGCCCAAAGCTCAGGAATGTTATAATTGTGGACAGCTAGGACATTTTGCACGAGAGTGCAACGTGCCCCAGAAGCAGCAGAGAAACCAACAGACAGGCACCCTAAACAAGAATAGGGCAAAGCCGATCCAGAGCGTTAGCGCCCGTTCAGAGAGTACAGACATGAACGGCACTGACTGACGGTGTTCGGGCTCCCCAACTTGGGTCTGCGACACCCTTTGGGACAAGTCCGGTAGACCGGTAGTAGCAGGCAAAGTTCGGGGACAACCCGTGGAATTTCTTTTGGACATAGGAGGGTCCCGTACCACACTTAATTCCTCCATGATGTTCCAGTGAGACACGTGGCCCACAACAGACACCATTACACTCAGTGTTTTTACAGGCCATTTACAACAGGGACACATCACAGCCCCTCTAGCAATACAGATAGGGACCATCGCAACCAAGCACCCCATAGTTTTAGATGGTCTGCCCCAGACAGCAGAACATATCCTTGGGATCGATTTCATGAGCTCCCATAACCTTTCTTTTGATCCAGTTAACAAGTGTGTTTGGAAAATGGCAAAGGCAGCACGAGCCCCCGCCACGCTCACAGTAGGAGAACACGTAACTAGGATTCGCTCATGTAGCACACAAAGACTCCGTGAGATGAATAGAGTGAAGTCGATGAGGCCTTATTAAGCGTGTCTGTTCCCCCGCAGCTCGATAGTAAACTGGCCTGCGGAGGAAGACTCTGGCTTCTTATACTCCGCCTTCAGGGCGGAGCTAGAGGTCAATGGCCAACTAGGACCCGGGATCTGTCAGCCAATGACATTAGAGCTTCCAGTCCCACATGACCCCCAGTACATACTACCACATTCACCCCTTGTCAAAAATGAACCCGGCGGGGTGATGCTTCGTATGGTGGTAAGGGTTTACAGGGCTGGTCCTGGGAGGAAAAAAACATTCACATGGCAATACAGTATTGTACAATTTTGTCCTGTTGCAACTATTTACAGAGGGTATAGGAAGAAAAGCAAAATGTTCTTGTGAGAAGTCCATATTTAGTTTTAGATCGACGCCACGAGTCGGTCGGGTGGTCTGGTCGTCCGTGTCGATCGCCTCGGCCCCGGTGGTGGTGGTGCTTGTACCGGTGTTGTCGCCTCCAGGAGCCTTACGGTTTCAGCTTGGGTTTTATTCTTGGTCGGTGCTGAGGGGAGGGGAACCGATCCTCCTGGGAAGGGGGCGGTCGCGGGGTGCGGCGGTGGCAGGAAGGGGGGGGGTTGGGTTGATGGTGTCGGGGGGGTGTGCATGTTGCCGGCAGGCGCCAGATCCCGCAGGGAGACCGTGTCCTGTCGGCCGTCGGGGTACTCCACGTAGGCGTACTGGGGGTTCGCGTGGAGGAGGTGAACCCTTTCGACCAACGGGTCCGCCTTATGTGCCCGCACATGCCTTCGGAGCAGGATGGGTCCTGGGGCCGCCAGCCAGGTCGGCAGCGACGTTCCAGAGGAGGACCTCCTAGGGAAAACAAGGAGACGCTCATGGGGCGTATGATTAGTGCTCGTACATAATAACGACCGGATGGAGTGGAGAGCGTCCGGGAGGACCTCCTGCCACCGTGAAACTGGGAGGTCCCTGGACCGTAGGGCCAGTAGGATGGCCTTCCAGACCGTGCCGTTCTCCCTCTCTACTTGCCCGTTCCCCCGGGGGTTGTAGCTGGTCGTCCTGCTTGAGGCTATGCCCTTGCTGAGCAGGAACTGGCGCAGCTCGTCACTCATGAAAGAGGACCCCCTGTCGCTGTGGACGTATGCGGGGTAACCGAACAGTGTGAAGATGCTGTTCAGGGCTTTAATGACTGTGGCCGCGGTCATGTCAGAACAGGGAATGGCAAAAGGGAAGCGGGAGTATTCGTCCACCACATTAAGAAAATATACGTTGCGGTCGGTGGAGGGGAGGGGCCCTTTGAAATCGAGACTGAGGCGTTCAAAGGGGCGGGAAGCCTTAATCAGGTGCGCTCCATCCGGCCTGAAAAAATGCGGCTTGCATTCCGCGCAGATGTGGCAGTCCCTTGTGACTGTACGGACCTCCTCTAAAGAGTATGGGAGATTACGGGACTTGATGAAGTGGTAAAACCGAGTGACCCCCGGGTGGCAGAGGTCCTCGTGGAGGGTTTGGAGGCGGTTAATTTGTGCGTTGGCACATGTGCCGCGGGATAGGGCATCGGACGGCTCGTTCAGCTTTCCGGGACGATACAAAATCTTATAGTTGAAGGTGGAGAGCTCGATCCTCCACCTTAAGATCTTGTCGTTTTTGATTTTGCCCCGCTGTGCATTATCGAACATGAAGGCTACCGAGCATTGGTCAGTGAGGAGAGTGAATCTCCTGCCGGCCAGGTAATGCCTCCAATGTCGCACAGCTTCCACTATGGCTTGGGCTTCCTTTTCTACTGAAGAGTGGCGGATTTCTGAGGCGTGGAGGGTCCGGGAGAAAAAGGCCACGGGTCTGCCCGCTTGGTTAAGGGTGGCCACTAGAGCTACGTCGGAGGCGTCGCTCTCGACCTGGAAGGGGAGGGACTCATCGATGGCGCGCATCGTGGCCCTTGCGATATCAGCTTTGATGCGGCTGAAGGCCTAGCAAGCCTCTGTCGACAGAGGGAAGGTCGTGGTCTGTATTAGGGGGCGGGCCTTGTCTGCGTACTGGGGGACCCACTGGGCGTAGTATGAAAAGAACCCCAGGCAGCGTTTCAGGGCTTTTGGGCAGTGCGGGAGGGGAAATTCCATGAGTGCGCGCATACGTTCGGGGTCGGGGCCTATTATCCCAATGCGCACTGCGTAGCCCAGAATGGCTAGCCGATCGGTGCTAAAAACGCACTTGTCCTCGTTGTACGTGAGGTTCAAGGCTTTGGCGGTCTGGAGGAATTTTTGGAGGTTGGCGTCGTGGTCCTGCTGATCGTGGCCGCAGATGGTTACATTGTCGAGATACGGGAACGTGGCCCGCAACCCATGTTGATCAACCATTCGGTCCATCTCCCGTTGGAAGACCGAGACCCCGTTTGTGACGCCAAAAGGGACCCGTAGGAAATGGTATAATCGCCCGTCTGTCTCGAAGGCTGTGTACTTGCGGTCACTTGGGCGGATGGGGAGCTGATGGTAGGCGGACTTGAGGTCCACAGTGGAGAAGACTTTATATTGGGCAATCCGGTTGACCATGTCGGATATGCGGGGGAGAGGGTACGCGTCTAGTTGTGTGTACCTGTTGATGGTCTGGCTATAGTCAATGACCATCCTTTGTTTCTCCCCTGTCTTCACTACTACCACCTGAGCTCTCCAGGGACTATTGCTGGCCTGGATTATGCCCTCCTTTAGTAGCCGCTGGACTTCGGACCGAATGAAGGTCCGGTCCTGGGCGCTGTACCGTCTGCTCCTAGTGGCGACGGGTTTGCAATCCGGGGTGAGGTTCGCAAACAAGGACGGGGTTGCACCTTGAGGGTTGCGAGGCCGCAGATAGTGAGTGGGGGTATTGGGCCGCCGAATTTGAACGTAAGGCTCTGTAGATTGCATTGGAAATCTAATCCCAGCAAGGTGGGGGCACAGAGTTGGGGAAGGGCGTTTAGTTTGTAGTTTTTGAACTGCCTCCCCTGCACCGTTAGGGTAACTATGCAGAATCCCAGGATCTGTACGGAGTGGGATCCTGCAGCTAGGGAAATCTTTTGTGCGCTGGGATAGGTGGTCAAGGAACAGCGTCTTACAGTGTCGGGGTGTATAAAGCTCTCCGTGCTCCCGGAGTCGACTAGGCATGGCGTCTCGTGGCCGTTTATTAGCACCGTTGTCGTCGTCGTCTGGAGTATCCGGGGCCGAGCTTGATCGAGCGTAATTGAAGCGAGACGTGGTTGTAGTAGTGGAGTGGGGTCCGTTGTTGCCGTCCAAGATGGCGTCGGGGATGGACAAAATGGCCGCCCCCATACATCGCACGTGGCTGGGGGGTCACAAGATGGCGGCGGGGGTGGACAAAATGGCCGCCCCCACGCGTCGTACAGGTCTGGGGCGGTCCAAGATGGCGGCGCCCCTCCTCCCCTCGTGGTGGCCGGGACCCAAAATGGCGGCGTCTGTGGGTCGCACATGGTGCGCTGGGGGGGCTGGGGAGTGCTAGGACCGCGAGCTCAAGGACCGCGAGCGCTAGGACCGCGCGGAGCTCCCTCACCGGGGACAGCGGTGGTCGGGGCCCAAGTAGGTGGCACCGGCGGGTCAGGCGTGGGGCGCGGGGTGGGGGTTAGGGGGGCGTTAGGGATGCGCAAAACTCCCTCCTCTCCATGGAGAGTGTTGGCCGGGACCCAAAGCGGTAGCGCCGACGGTGGGTCATACATGGGCTGCGGGGAATGGGGTTGGGGAGCGTAAGCGGCGTGCAGGGCTCCCTGTTCTCCCGGGACCGCGGTGGTCGGGACCCAGAGCGGCTGCGCCTGCGGGTCGTACATGGCGTGCTGGGGGGGGTAGGGGCGCGTAAACGGCTTGCAGGGCTCCCTGTTCTCCCGGGACAGCGGCGACCTCGCGGGACCGGCACACAACCGCATAATGGCCCTTTTTCCCGCAGCTTTTGCAGATAGCTGCGCGGGCCGGGCAGCACTGTCGGGGGTGTTTCGCCTGGCCGCAGAAATAACAGCGGGCGCCCCCGGTGCGACTCGGCGTTTGGACCGCGCAAGCCTGTGGGGTGTCCGGGGGGGGGTTAGGGGGTTTGCCGCGACGGGTACGTACGGGGCCCAATGGGCTGCCGCGCGGTTGGGGCCGTAGGCGCGGGTATTACGCGCGGCCACGTCTCGGGAGGCTGCTAGGGCCCGTGCCTCTGAGAGTCCTAGCGACTCTTTTTCTAGAAGTCTTTGGCGGATTTGGGAGGATTGCATACCTGCCACAAAAGCATCGCGCATTAACATGTCCGTGTGTTCGTTTGCATTCACCGACGGGCAGCTGCAGGCTCGTCCCAAAATCAGCAGCGCGGCGTAGAATTCGTCCATCGATTCTCCGGGAGCTTACCGTCTCGTCGCGAGCTGGTAGCGAGCGTAGATTTGGTTAACTGGGCGGACATAGAGACTTTTCAGTGCTGCGAACGCCATCTGGAAATCCTCCGCGTCTTCGATGAGGGAGAAAATCTCTGTGCTCACCCTCGAGTGCAGGACCTGCAGTTTTTGGTCTTCTGTGACCCGGCCGGTGGTCGTTCTGAGGTAGGCCTCGAAGCAAGTCTGCCAGTGCTTGAAGGCTGCTGCCGCGTTCACTGCGTGGGGGCTGATCCTCAGGCATTCCGGAATTATCCTGAGCTCCATAGTCCTTTTTAGGCACGCTTAATAAATTGTAGCGCACAAAGACTCCGTGAGACGAATAGAGTGAAGTCGATGAGGCTTTATTAAGCGTGTCTGTTCCCCCGCAGCTCGATAGTAAACTGGACTGCGGGGGAAGACTCCGGCTTCTTATACTCCGCCTTCAGGGCGGAGCTAGAGGTCAACGGCCAACCAGGACCCGGGATCTGTCAGCCAATGACATTAGGGCTTCCAGTCCCACATGATCCCCAATACATACTACCACAGCTCAGTAGGAGACTTCTGGTTCGACCCTCGAGTCATTAGTGCAGACAAACAGGTTAGGGCAGTCCTGCAGGAACACAAAGCAGCATTTGCACAGCACAAGCACAACTGTGGCAGTTTGGCTGGCTTTGTGAACGCGACAGGTCCTGACCCTAAGCCCCAGAAGCAGTACGGATTTCCCCAGGAAGCAGAGGGTGAAATCTCCAAAGTAATAGAGAGTTTGTTGGATCAAGGCGTACTCAGATCAATAGCCTCCACAAACAATGCCCCGATTTGGCCCGTCAGGAAACCGGACGGATCATTGATTACCAGGAACTGAACAAAGTAATCCCAGCAGCAGCCCCCACTGTAGCCACGAGTCCCGAGACCATGCTCAAACAGGGACTCCAGTCAAAAATGTTTTCGGTTTTGGACATTAGTAATGACTTCTGGTCCATTCCATTGGCTAAAGCGTGCCAGTACAAATTCACCTTTACATTCCAAGGGCAACAATACACGTGGACGTGCCTTCCACAAGGCTTCCACAAAACCCCCTCCGTTTTCCACCGAAAGCTGGCAAATGGATTAGCAAAATTTCCCCGCCCCGATTGTCTGGTCCAGTATGTAGACTCGTTACTACAGACAGACACAAAGGGAGAACACATTTCGCTTCTCGCCTAACTCCTCGCACTCCCAAAAGAAATTGGATGTAAAGTCAGCCCCAAGAAGGCCCAGATTCTGAAAGAAAAAGTGATTTACTTGGGAACAGTGATCACTCATGGTAAACGCGAGATCGAGCACAAGAGAATTGACTCGATCGTCAAATTGCCCCTTATCCACAATGTCTCAGTCCTCCGTTCATTTTCATGACTCGTTGGTTACTGCCGAAACCATATTGACGGTTTCGCCACTAAAGCAGCGCTGCTTTCCGAACTTCTTAAGAAGCAGGCACCTTGGGAATGGCTTCCACAGCATACGGCTGCCGTAGACGCTTTAAAAAGAGCACTCAGCACAGCCCCCGCACTACAGGTCCCAGATCCACATTCCCCGTATGCTATAGAAGTAGCAAGCACCGACCGAACCCTTTCGGCCGTGCTCCTCCAGGAACGCCACAACCAATTACGCCCCATAGCATATGCCTCACACGTGTTAGACCCCGTAGAGCAAGGATTTTCTGCCTGTGAAAGGCACCTGCTCGCAGTTTTTTGGTCAGTGCAATACTTTGCATACATTACAGGACTCAACCCCATCACCATCCTCACAGAACACACACCGACAAAGCTATTGTTCGACGGCCGACTTAAAGATGGCACAGTCAGCCAAATCCGTGCAGCCCGCTGGACCCTTCTTTTACAGGGACGGGACATCACGGTAAAGGGAACCAAAACCCACACATTCCTTGCCGATAATCTGCAGTATGCAGGCACCCCACATGAATGTGAGATCATCACCACAAAACACAACACAGGCCCATTTATTCCCAAAATACCCCCCAGGAAAACAGGTGGTACACCCCAGAGACCCCAGCCCACAGACATGTGCGCACCCCTGAAGATATATGTGGATGGCTCATCCACTGTGTTAAATGGAGAGAGAATTACCGGTTGCGGTATATATGTGGAGGACACGCAGGGAACGCCCTAGATGAAATTTCCTTGAAGTTGCCAAAACACTTAGGCTCGCAGGCAGCAGAGCTGGCAGCAATAGCGTATATTGTAGACCACCCAGACTAGTTCCCGACCCCAGCAGACATCTATTCAGACAGCTTGTATGTCTGTAATAGTTTGAGAGTTCCTACCACTCTGGGAAACAAGAGGATTGGTTTCCGTGGACGGTAAACCCCTACCCTCAGCCCCATTACTCGATTTAGCACACTGGGCTAAATAGCTGGCTTTTAAAGCAGACCAAGCAGGCCAGCAGCACGGTTAAATTCCTGTACCAGCCTCCCCGAACAGGCGCCGGAATATGGCGATTAGGGGCTTTTCACAGTAACTTCATTGAAGCCTATTTGTGACAATAAGCAATTTTCATTTTTTTTCATTTCATATCTTAGAGACAGCGAAGGATAGGAAATACGGCATAATTAAGGTTCGCAGTCATCACCGTTCTTCCCCCCCTCGAAACGTTAAAGCAGACGCCCTAGCGAAGGCAGGCTTCAGGCATGGTTATTTTTGGAACCCCCCCGAAAGCGCCCCAGAACACACAGTTCAGGTCTCACAGACCAACATTCAGGATTTAGCGAAGGCCCAGAAAGAGCACGAGAAACTCAGGGAAGTTTTAAAGGGAACCTTCCCAGCCCCGTACGACAAGTTTAGAAACACAATCATCACACACAACGGTGTGATTTTAAAGGATGGCATTTGTATAGTTCCCAGCCAGGACAGGAACCAGATCATTTGTCAGTTCCATGACAATTATGGACACCAAGGAATTGAACCCACCCTAGCCCACCTCAGACCACTTTGCTAGTGGCCTGATTTAAAAACCGATGTCACACACGACGGAGAGAACTGTTTAATCTGTCCCCAGAACAATCCGGACAGATATGCTAAAAAGGCTCAACTTGGCCATACCCGCCCCGTTAATGGACCCTGGAAAAATCTCCAGATAGATTATATATGACCCTACCCCCGTGCAGAAATGGTTACAAGTATGTGTTGGTGGTCATAGACACCTTCACAAAATGTGTGGAAGCATTTCCGTCAAGAACTAATACGGCCAAGACGACGGCTAAAATCTTAACACATCACATCTTTACAAGATGGGGCCTACCACGCAGTATAGAGTCCGACCAAGGCTCCTATTTCACCGGACGTGTAATGAAAAACGTCCTCATGATTTTCGGAATCAGACAGAAGTTCCATATTGCATATCACCCCAGTCAAGTGGTATTGTAGAGTGAATGAATAGGACATTGAAAGCCACCCTCAGGAAAATGGTTCAGCAAAATAATAGCATCTGGTATTCAGTACTCCCATTTGCTTTGATGTTTTTAAGAAACACAGTTTCTACATCCAGAGGTTACACCCCCCACACTCTCATGACCGGACGCCCCATGAAAGGCACTGAGTATTTACTAGGACTGGATTTGGCCAGCCCCGCAGTCACAGCCCTCACACATGAAAATGCAGTTACACAACTAGTACAGAACATAAAGGCAGCCCAACTCGCCGCAGCAGTGAGACTTGGAACCAGGAAGAAACAGAGCACGGCCTGTTTCGACAAAACGGTACACGCCACTGAGTTCACAGTAGGGCAACAAGTTATGCTTTCCCTTTACAACCCCAGTTCATTCCTCTCCCCAAAATTTTACGGACCGTACTCCATTTCGTACAAAGTCAGCCCCTCAGTATACAAAATAACCTATCCCAATGGTAAGTCTGCGTGGTTTCATATAAACCAGCTAAAGGCTTATGGCTCACAGAATAACCACACACACCACACCCTGCTCGCAGCAGCAGATGAGCCCTCCCCCCCCCCCCGCCCACAGATGACGTATTGCTACCCTCCCCCAACAACTCCAGCCCGTCCTCAGACACCACCCCCAGAGGCACGACTCCACCTCTCCCTTCCCTCAACCAGCAGCAACAGCGACAGTGATAGCGATCACGACAATGACAGCCACAGCACACCACGTTACGACTACACCCCTGTACCAGGCCCCACTCCCAGTGAATCTGAGCATGATTCTACCGACCCATTTGAAATCACTTATATCAAAGCCCCTGACCCAGACCCAGCGCCTGACGATTACGGATTCAAGCATAGTAGCTCCAACCTCGACATACGATCCTGGCACCGAGACAATTAGTTCAGGCTCATCCGAAATGATGAGATGGACCCCAATTCGCCCCAAGCAGTTTTAGCACGGTTACTACAGACAAGAGTTTGGCAGCTGGGAGAAGATGATGACTTAGAGTCTGACTCCCACCAAACGAATCCCTTTGCGACCCTGTTCGCTATTGAGCAGTGAGGTGTCCAGATGATGGAGAAAAAGGAACCGATGGAGAGATACGGTGTCCTTTCTGATGGCACCTGCACCATGTTTGTTGAATGTTTGTTTGTTGGTGTTATCGTTAAGTGTTGTGTGTAAACTCGGAAATTTTTTTTCACGGCCCCACGCCACCTCCCCCTTTGACGGCAAATGGCTGTTAGAGGGTCGAGTTTGTCCCCATAAACTTGTTAATGGAACAAGTTTGTCCCCGACAATAGTTCAGAGGAACTAGTTTGTCGACAGAACCTTGTTAAAGGTACAAGTTTGTCCCAGACAATAGTTCAGAGGAACTAGTCTGTCGACAGAATCCGACTCATAGTTGCTCTCCTAATTCGAGAGGCAGCGCCCACGACGACCACATTCTTACCCGTTCTTGCCAGTTGCTCAGGCAGTGGAGAAACGGCATTGGTACCCGCCCTGCCTAAGGACCCCCCCCTCTGGTCAGCTACGCTCGGGTAGAGCACATACGGCATTGATCACCGTCCTACCCGGGAATTCCAACCATTTCTTACCCGCCGCGGCCCATACGCACCCCATTTTGGCTCGTTACGTTCAAAATTCTTTTGTTTGGTTTTGGCAACCCTTGGGTTGCTTCCCTATGCTATTTACATCCTCAAACACTGGGATGGTAAATCACACAGGCTGCGAGACGTCTCGCAGTACGGCAGTATTTTCTTAGATGTCTTGTCCAAATATTCGTTTTTTTTTAAAAATGAGGGAGTCACAGATGGTGACCAATTATAAAGGGAAATTGGCAGTAAAGGACAGACAGACAGACATACGAGATCTTAAGCAAGATAATAACAGAAATTATGCTTGTGTTCACAGCCTCCGGAACCTCAGGAACCACAGAGGAAGACAAAGAAGACCGACAAAGGTGAAGACAGCCTTCGTGTTCACATGGATCTTAGCGGGATCCCTTCAATTGCGCACGGACACTACCCCCCTGACCCCTACCACACAAACCGTAAATTACTCTCACCCCTGCAATACACGGAACCCCGAGATAACTAGCCCAGCGACAGCTAGCAATACCCCGACCGGGTGTGATAAGTTTATCACCTGGTACTCACTCTCATATGTAGTCGAAGCACTCTTAGTGCTGGCGATACTTTGCAGTGTCGTGCAAACGTTTAGAGTCAGGAAATGGCGAAACAGAGCATATCGCTCTCGCACCCCGGTATACAGATTTAGGTCCCCCATTTTCGGATTTCACCAGACCCCCGAACCAATTGGGAAGGATGAAAGAGCATACATTTTGTTTAATGTATTCTATGGAATAAAGAGATGTAAACCTCTGTGTCTGACTGCCAGGCCAGATACATTTGTGTGCTGCTATTTTGTACAGTTTATGGGGCCCCCCCCCGGCGATTCTCCGGCCCGCGATGGGAAGTCCCGCCGCTGTCAACCCACGCCAGGCAGCGTGGATTGAACCACCTTTGGGATGGTGGGACACGGCGGCGCGGGCGGGCTCCGGGGTACTGGTGGAGGCGGAAGAGACCCCCTCCACTGCGCATGCGTGGGTATGCCGTGAGCGGCCACTGACGCTCCCGTGCATGCGCCGCCCGGCAAAGTCAGTTTCGCGCCAGCTAGCGGGGCACCAAAGGCCTTTCCCACCAGCTGGCGGGGCGGAAATCTGTCCGGCGCGGGCCTAGCTCCTCAAGGTGAGGGCTCAGCCACTCAAGATGCGGAGACTTCCGCACCTTTGGGACGGCACGATGCCGGACTGATTCGCGTTGTTTATGGCGCCGGTCGGCGGACATCGCGCCGATATTGGAGAATCCCGCCCATCGATTATTTTTGGATTGTTTGTATTTTTGGATTGTTTAAATGAGGATACTTTATTGAGAATAGTTAGAGGTTCCAATTTTTTTATTTTTCTGTAATGCATGTATTAATGTCGTAGCACCCCGTAGAATTTTTTGATAATGAATGTATTTAAAATGGTTTAGGTAATGTGTTGCATCGGATAGGACAGTGTAGAGCCTAAGCATGGGTGCCCCGGGGATCAAAGGATGAAGATGCCATGGTAATGTAATCCTTCACGCTTCGCGTTGAGGATCACAAGGAGGGAGTGTAGCCATCTGGGATGGCCACGTCCCGATTACAAAATGGACACTTGCAAAGACTGCAGGGAAAATTGGACAATGCTAAGAAAACAAGCAGGTGCAAGTCATGTCTGTTGATTAGAACCTTAAACGCTCAGAGAGGACAGAAACTACCAAACGCTTTACATACTAATGAGCCATCTCCGGGGACAAAAGGGAAACATTTAGATACACAATGTTAGGACAGACTCCCCAGCGCCAGAAGAAGCTAAGACAAAGCTGACTGACAGTCACCAGGACATGCCCAGCGATCAGGGAACCATCCCTCTATTGAAGGAAAATCGATACCGATGATTGGGAAAGACCCAATTAGTTGAGGCCAAGTTCAAGGCCCGCCCAAAAGGGCGTGAAGCCCTTTTGAGTATAAAAGGTATCCCCCAAGGGAGAACGCCCTCCTTTGGCTTTGGCTCTCAGCGAAGAGAGAGACCTGCCTAGAAGCTACAGCAGACCAAGTAAGTTTGAAGTCAACGCACGCTACGAGATAGACGCTCCTAGTTGCTATCCTGTAAACAGCTCAACCCAGCAGCCTCAGAACCGAGCAACGGCCATGGTTCCTCTGACTGAGTGGGCACCCAAAGCTAAGTATAGGCTTTAGTAATAGTGGTAGATTAGTTTTGTCGAGTTTATGCATGAGTAGATTTGACTGTGTGTAAATAAATGAGCATTGCTTTTGAACTTACTAACTGGTGTATCGAGTCATTGATCAGTATTCGGGTTTGAACCTTGTGGCGGTGTTGAAAGATACCTGGCGACTCTTGAGCAAACGTGATTAAATAGAGCCAAATTAAGAACCAACCAAAAGTTAGCAACAGAACATGCAGACTCCGCACAGACAGTGACCTAAGCCGGGAATTGAACCCGGGTCCCTGGCACTGTGAAGCGACGGTGCTAACCACTGTGCTACCATGCCACTCATTGCATTCGGAAAAGCTAATCAAAAATATGATTGTTTATTATCAGCAGATAAATTCACTGACCCAGTCAAAATTACCCAATCAACAAGTAGAATTAATGCTTTGCTTGCAAGTAAATTTATCTGCGTTACGTGATAGTAAACATTTAACGTTGGAATTTTCACTGATCATTTGTCCTCTCCAAGTATCAAAGTCCTAAAGAGTGGGATGTTCACATCCCACGCCCTGGGATCGGAAATTCCTGCCCGAGGTGAATGGACCTTTTGCTTGGCTGTCAGATTATTCATCCTACCTGCGATGATTCCTGTGGTGGATGGGACCAGAAGATTTAGGCCAAAGTATAGTCTGCAACATTCATAACTTAAATATGCTGTTGATTCATTTTGCTACTTTTATTTGGGCTCTCCAACCCTCCGGGATCGCCAAGCTCCTCCAATTCTGGCCTCTTGATTATTCCCAATTTTCTTTGCTCCACCATTGGCAACCATGGTTTCAACTGTTTACATTCAATTGTGCCTCCTTCTCTCCCCCAACCCTCCACCTCTGCGGCGTGGGTTGACTTTGGTGGGTCCGGATGATCATGCCGGCAGGAAGGGCTGGAGAATTCCGCCTTTTGGCTTTCCTTCTGCTATTTCATCTGCGTTTAGTGACATATGTTATGTGGTGTCATGAATATCCATTTTTGGACATGTTAGAGTCTCTTATTCCTTACGTTCACCGGACCTTGAACACATTATGAAATGGCTTGAAATTAGATCATAGAAATTTGTGAACAAAAAATTTGGGTTGTTAATCAGTCATCAAGATTTCTCAGTTGAACCTTACTTTGTATTTTCTCTTTCCTCCCATTATCTCTGGCCAATATTTTATCACAATGCTACCCTATCATTGATGTGTAAAACATTGTCAGAACATGACTGAAACTGAAACTGCTTTCAATAATGAGAGAGCTGCTGAACTGAATTTTGGCAGCTGTTTGCAAACTAAAGATGAAGCTGCTGAAACTCTCTACGGCTGAGCTCTCAAATACCTAATAAGCATTCTCTCCTCTTGCCTTTTCTGACTCCATCCATAATCTTTTTTCTTTCATCTATGCCAACACTCTGCCCTTTCAAACGAAACATCTGCATCTGTCTCACTGCTTAACTCAGTTTCCTTTTTCACTCCTATAATTAGTTCCCCACGGCAGCTCTTAATGTTTGATGAAACCCAAGATTCAAGTTCTGATGCCAGCCAGGAATGTTCTTGGAACAATTCCCACAGACAGTATACAAGGAAAAATCTCATTATGTGATGATCATTTCTCCCTTCCAGCCCTCCCCCTCTCTTTTGCACTTATTTTGACTATTCTGCATTATTGACACTATTGTCTCCCCTCTGGATCCGGAAATTCCTGCCCGAGGTGAACAGACCTTTGGCTTGGCTGTCAAATTATCCATCCCACTTGCGACAATTCCCATGGTGGGAAGCTCCAAATGCACCATTCTTTTTTATTCATTCATGGGATGTGAGCATCACTGGCTGGTTCAGCATTTATTGCTCCTTGAGCTGAGTAACTTACGAGGTTAGTCAGATGGCAGTTAAGAGTCAATCACATGTGCTGTGCAGTCACATGTAGTCCAGGCCAGGTAAGGACAACAGATTCCCTCGCCGAAAGGTCATCATTAATTACAGATTTTCTTTTCACCATCTGCTGTGGTTGGATTCAAACCTGAACGCCCCAGATCATTGCCCTGGGTTTCTGGCTTACTAATCTCGTGAAAATGCCACTTAACCACCGCTTCCCCCAATTGAGGTGCATTCACTTAGCTTTGATAGCACACTACATAATGGGCCTTAACTTATCTACCCTGTTTTTTTTAACATTAAAGGCACACAAGAATTAACGGAGCAGTTTAATCTGAAAGGATCTAAATCAGAGATTGCTGAAGGGTGAATGTGTACTGGAAAGCATTCAGCAAGTTTTCGCTGCCTGATTTCAAATCACACATTATCTAAATATTTTGGCTCTAATATTATCAGCATTCACTTTTATTAAAGAGTCAATCAGACAGCAACTTGTAATACATGCACCACAAAGTTATATGTGGAAATCAGGAAGTGCCCTATTCCTTCACAAGCTTCACTATGAGTGCTTTGGAGAAGGTACAGATGAGGTCCACTTGAATAGTTCATGGGATGAGGGATTACAGTTAAATGGGATATACTTTTTTTAAGGAGTGAGTGGTTAGGATCTGGATGCACTATATGAGAGTGCGGAGGCAGATTCAATCATGGCTTTCAAAAGAGCATTGGATCATTATCTGAAAAAGGGAAAAATAATTTCAGGGCGTTGGGTAAAAGGGGATGGGGATTGGTCTGGGTGAATTGCTTTTGCAGAGAAGTGGCACAGAGACGATGGGCTGTGTGTCCTCTGTAACCATTCTATGATTCTATGAATGTGAATGGCTGGGGTGGGACCGCAACTTCCCATCAAAAGTCAATGGACTTTTGGCTGTCTTGCAATATTTTCCATCACGTCCCCAACAGGTCCTGCCATGGGAATGGAAAATCCCAGCCAGTGAATTAGATGGTGTTGCTTTGAGAAGGCAGTGATGGGCCTTTTTCATTCTGCTGGTGGTATTCCTGCAGTGCTGGTGAAGAATTCCACCTTCATGACTCTGCAACAATGAAATATATCCAAATTAGTTTGGTGTTTGGCATGAAGGGGAGTTTGTACAAAATAATGTACCTATGTGTTGTGCAAAACAATCCCACAGTGTAAGCTGATTCTCCAATGTATAGTGTTGCTCTTTTTAGCCTTAGTTTATTAGCTCTGATTATGTCACCTTTGCTCACGAGTCGCCAGGTATCTTTCTGGTACCGCCACGTGGTTCAAGCTTAAGTTAAGATGAAAAAGTCAGCACACCGCTTAGTAAGATTGAAATCAACGGTCATTTATTATATACAACAAGTAATATTTACACAATAATCCTACTATCTATATAGAAACCTATCACTACTGGCCAATACTTAACTTTAGGAAGAGCCCACCAGGTCAGGGAAACGAATAGCTTATCGAATCGGATCTGGCCCGTGGGATTCAAAAAGGCTGCTACAGGTCGATGGCTAGGAGTCTTTATCGAATAGCGATCGCTGGATTCAAACTTACAGTTGTTGGTCAATGTTCTTGCGAAGGTCGCGAGCAGGCGAAGAAGGGAGAGAGAGCGAGATCTGAACTTGGCCCCTCACTTTATAGGGCTCAGGGGCTTCCCGCCTCTCGGGGCGGCCCTTGACCCTGAGTCCCAAGTAATTGGACTTGTTCCCAATCACTGGGTTCGATATGTCCAATTGCGAGGCGATTCCCCGATCGGGGGGTGGTCGTTCACCTGCCTTTGTTTCAGCCACTGCAGTTGCCGACAGGTCTGGCCCGGTATTCAATTGCTAATATGTTGCAATTGTTCCCGGGGATAGCCGATTAAACTGCAGATGTCTGGGTTGATGGACTGTTAATAGTCCTGAGTATCGATCTGGGCCGACTTCCCCAGAGCCGAATATGATATTCTGCCTGCAGCTGTCCGTTTGTGTCCTGTTGCCTGCTTTTCCCATCAGCCTTTTTCGGTTAGCCATTTTAAATCGGGTTTTGGCCAAATTAATAGGGAATCAGCCATTTTAGGTGGCTACAATAGCTACCATGGTTCCCTTTTGGTTCTTACAACATGAGAAGAAATCCAACACCTATGCTCAAAACGTTACCCTTATTGTGATTTTAAAAAATAGATTTCCTGTGGAACCAAAAGATGGCTGCTCCAAGTCACATGACTACAACTTTGGTCCTTTGTCTGGGAGCCACCCCCAGGAGTGTCAAGGAAAAAATTATTAATTTCATAGCTGGTGGTATTTCACGCCTCACTGGACAGACCCCTTGAAATCACAGAACCAGAAGACTCATACATCAAAACTCACCATGCCTGCAAAGCTGCTAACAGATTCACATCACACCTGGGACTGTCCAAGTGTCATTTGGAGTGTTTCCCATCGGCTTTGTTGGTGAGATCCAGACCAGTATTCACCCACAGTTAGAGCTGGATTCTCTGGTCCCCCAACCGGGTGTTTCTTGGCAGCGTGCCGTTCGCTGACGGTGGGATTCTATCTTCCCACCGCCTGTCAATAGGATTTCCCATTGTAACCACCACACGCATCAGGGAAAATAGCAGGCGGGCATGTGCTGCTGACGGGAAAAGTGAATCGCAGCCACTGGAGAGTTACGGCTTTAGGCATTTATTTGTTCTTGGGGAGTATCGCCTGGTCTAACCCACACTTGGAAATTGTTTCAGCAGTAGGGAGCTAAACCCGCCAGCTGAGGCTGGCTCCTCAGAGATCGCAGCGCCATTTTGAAAGGGTGCCCTGATCGCCAACCCATGAGCAATGCCACCTGCCCACAATGTGAGTTTACTGTTTAACTGTGAGTTTAGTAAATTGGATTGCAAAAACCAAGGGATTGAAAAATGACGCCACTGCATACCTTAAAAGTAATTCAGACACCTTCTGCTTATATACAGGTGGTCAGAGAACATAGGTATCATTTACCTGTTTCTCTCCTGTTCATTGGGAAGAGGTAATTATACAGGCTGAGGAAAGGGTTTGCCTCAGCAGACTGGAGACAGATCTTTGAGGTCAGGACAGTTGAGGAACAATGGTGGATGTTCTGGGAGCTATGAACATCACTCAATTAAAATACAATCCTGAGAGGAAACAGAATTGTAAAAGGGAGAAAAATGTTCCATGGCATAAAGGCAACAACTAGGGCAAACCATACTGCAAAAGCTAGTGGTAAGCTGGAGTATTGGGAGAACTTTAAGGTTGAGCAAAAGGCTACGAAAAATAAAATCAAAAGAGCTAAGATGAACTACGAAAGGAAGCTAGCAGAAAACATAACACTGATAGTTAGCAGTAACTTTGAAATTAAAAAAATATATATATTAAAAAAAAACATTTTTTAAATTTTAATTTTAATTAATTGTCGCAATGTCAGTTAGAGGGGTGCAGTGCTCTGACTGTGAGATCTGGCAGGTCTGGGAGGCTTCCAGCCTACCGGATGGCTTCATCTGCAGAAAGTGCACCCAACTGGAGCTCCTCACAGACCGCATGGTTCTGTTGGAGCAGCAATTGGATGCACTTAGGAGCATGCAGGTGGCAGAAAGCGTTATAGATCGCAGTTATATAAATGTGGTCACACCCAAGGTGCAGGCAGAGAAATGGGTGACCACCAGAAAGGGCAGGCAGTCAGTGCAGGAATCCCCTGTGGTTGTCCCCCTCTCGAACAGGTATACCCCTTTGGATACTGTCGGGGGGGATAGCCTCTCAGGGGAAAACAGCAGCAGCCAGAGCAGTGGCACCACGGCTGGCTCTGATGTTCAGAAGGGAGGGTCAAAGTGCAGAAGAGCAATAGTAATAGGGGACTCTATAGTCAGGGGCACAGATAGGCGCTTCTGTGGACGTGAAAGAGACTCCAGGATGGTATATTGCCTCCCTGGTGCCAGGGTCCAGGATGTCTCCGAACGGGTAGAGGGCATCCTGAAGGGGGAGGGCAAACAGGCAGAGGTCGTTATACATATTGGTACTAACGACGTAGGCAGGAAGGGGCATGAGGTCCTTCAGCAGGAGTTCAGGGAGCTAGGCAGAAAGTTAAAAGACAGGACCTCTAGGGTTGTAATCTCGGGATTACTCCCTGTGCCACGTGCCAGTGAGGCTAGAAATAGGAAGATAGAGCAGCTAAACACGTGGCTAAACAGCTGGTGTAGGAGGGAGGGTTTCCGTTATCTGGACCACTGGGAGCTCTTCCGGGGCAGGTGTGACCTATATAAGAAGGACGGGTTGCATCTAAACCGGAGAGGCATAAATATCCTGGCCGCGAGGTTTGCTAGTGTCACACGGGAGGGTTTAAACTAGTATGGCAGGGGGGTGGGCACGGGAGCAATAGGTCAGAAGGTGAGAGCATTGAGGGAGAACTAGGGAATAGGGACAGTGTGGCTCTGAGGCAGAGCAGACAGGGAGAAGTTGCTGAATACAGCGGGTCTGGTGGCCTGAAGTGCATATGTTTTAATGCAAGGAGTATTACGGGTAAGGCAGATGAAATTAGAGCTTGGATTAGTACTTGGAACTATGATGTTGTTGCCATTACAGAGACCTGGTTGAGGGAAGGGCAGGATTGGCAGCTAAACGTTCCAGGATTTAGATGTTTCAGGCGGGATAGAGGGGGATGTAAAAGGGGAGGCGGAGTTGCGCTACTGGTTCGGGAGAATATCACAGCTGTACTGCGGGAGGACACCTCAGAGGGCAGTGAGGCTATATGGGTAGAGATCAGGAATAAGAAGGGTGCAGTCACAACGTTGGGGGTTTACTACAGGCCTCCCAACAGCTAGCGGGAGATAGAGGAGCAGATAGGTAGACAGATTTTGGAAAAGAGTAAAAACAACAGGGTTGTGGTGATGCGAGACTTCAACTTCCCCAATATTGACTGGGACTCACTTAGTGCCAGGGGCTTAGACGGGGCGGAGTTTGTAAGGAGCATCCAGGAGGGCTTCTTAAAACAATATGTAGACAGTCCAACTAGGGAAGGGGTGGTACTTGACCTGGTATTGGGGAATGAGCCCAGCCAGGTGGTAGATGTTTCAGTAGGGGAGCATTTCGGTAACAGTGACCACAATTCAGTAAGTTTTAAAGTACTGGTGGACAAGGATAAGAGTGGTCCTAGGATGAATGTGTTAAATTGGGGGAATGCTAATTATAACAATATTAGGTGGGAACTGAAGAACCTAGATTTGGGGCGGATGTTTGAGGGCAAATCAACATCTGACATGTGGGAGGCTTTCAAGTGTCAGCTGAAAGGAATTCAGGACCGGCATGTTCTTGTAAGGAAGAAGGATAAATACGGCAATTTTCGGGAACCTTGGATAACGAGAGATATTGTCGGCCTCGTCAAAAAGAAAAAGGAGGCAGTTGTCAGGGCTAAAAGGCTGGGAACAGACGAAGCCTGCATGGAATATAAGGAAAGTAGGAAGGAACTTAAGCAAGGAGTCAGGAGGGCTAGAAGGGGTCACGAAAAGTCATTGGCAAATAGGGTTAAGGAAAATCCCAAGGCTTTTTACACGTATATAAAAAGCAAGAGGGTAGTCAGGGAAAGGGTTGGCCCACTGAAGGATAGGCAAGGGAATCTATGTGTGGAGCCAGAGGAAATGGGTGAGGTACTAAATGAATACTTTGCATCAGTATTCACCAAAGAGAAGAAATTGATAGATGTTGAGTCTGGAGAAGGGTGTGTAGATAGCCTGGATCACATTGAGCTCCAAAAAGACGAGGTGTTGGGTGTCTTAAAAAATATTAAGGTAGATAAGTCCCCAGGGCCTGATGGGATCTACCCCAGAATACTGAAGGAGGCTGAAGAGGAAATTGCTGAGGCCTTGACAGAAATCTTTGGATCCTCACTGTCTTCAGGGGATGTCCCGGAGGACTGGAGAATAGCCAATGTTGTTCCTCTGTTTAAGAAGGGTAGCAAGGATAATCCAGGGAACTACAGGCCGGTGAGCCTTACTTCAGTGGTAGGGAAATTACTGGAGAGAATTCTTCGAGACAGGATCTACTCCCATTTGGAAGCAAATGGATGTATTAGTGAGAGACAGCATGGTTTTGTGAAGGGGAGGTCATGTCTCACTAACTTGATAGAGTTTTTCAAGGAGGTCACTAAGATGATTGATGCAGGTAGGGCAGTGGATGTTGTCTATATGGACTGCAGTAAGGCTTTTGACAAGCTCCCTCATGGTAGACTAATACAAAAGGTGAAGTCACAAGGGGTCAGGGGTGAGCTGGCAAGGTGGATACAGAACTGGCTAGGTCATAGAAGGCAGAGAGTATCAATGGAAGGATGCTTTTCAATTTGGAGGGCTATGACCAGTGGTGTTCCACAGGGATCAGTGCTGGGACCTTTGTTCTTTGTAGTATATATAAATGATTTGGAGGAAAATGTAACTGGTCTGATTAGTAAGTTTGCAGACGACACAAAGGTTGGTGGAATTGCAGATAGCGATGAGGACTGTCAGAGGATACAGCAGGATTTAGATTGTTTGGAGACTTGGGCGGAGAGATGGCAGATGGAGTTTAATCCGGACAAATGTGAGGTAATGCATTTTGGAAGGTCTAATGCAGGTAGGGAATATACAGTGAATGGTAGAACCCTCAAGAGTATTGAAAGTCAAAGATATCTAGGAGTACAGGTCCACAGGTCATTGAAAGGGGCAACACAGGTGGAGAAGGTAGTCAAGAAGGCATACGGCATGCTTGCCTTCATTGGCCGGGGCATTGAGTATAAGAATTGGCAAGTCATGTTGCATCTGTATAGAACCTTAGTTAGGCCACACTTGGAGTACAGTGTTCAATTCTGGTCGCCACACTACCAGAAGGATGTGGAGGCTTTAGAGAGGGTGCAGAAGAGATTTACCAGAATGTTGCCTGGTATGGAGGGCATTAGCTATGAGGAGCCGTTGAATAAACTCGGTTTGTTCTCACTGGAACGAAGGAGTTTGAGGGGAGACCTGATAGAGGTCTACAAAACTATGAGGGGCATAGACAGAGTGGATAGTCAGAGGCTTTTCCCCAGGGTAGAGGGGTCAATTGCTAGGGGGCATAGGTTTAAGGTGAGAGGGGCAAGGTTTAGAGTAGATGTACGAGGCAAGTTTTTTACGCAGAGGGTAGTGGGTGCCTGGAACTCGCTACCGGAGGAGGTGGTGGAAGCAGGGACGATAAGGGGCATCTTGACAAATACATGAATAGGATGGGAATAGAGGGATACGGACCCAGGAAGTGTAGAAGATTGTAGTTTAGTCGAGCAGCATGGTCGGCACGGGCTTGGAGGGCCGAAGTGCCTGTTCCTGTGCTGTACATTTCTTTGTTCTTTGTTCTTTGATACCAAAAGCTTCTAGAGATATATAAAGAGGAAGAGAATAGCTAAAGTAAATATTGGCCCTTTAGAGGACTGGTGAGGTAATAATGGGGAACACAGAGATGGCGAAGGCACTGAACCAATGTTTTGCCTGTTATCTTGGTAGAAGATAATAAAAGTTTTCCAAAAACTACAGTTAATGCAGAGGAACTTGGTGCAATAACCATCACTAGGGAGACGGTATTGAATAAACTAATGGGATTAAGGGCAGATAAGTCTCCGGGACCTGATGGCCTGCGACCTAGGGTATTAAGGGAGGTGGCAGCAGAGATAGTGGATGCATTGGTTATGATATTTCAAAATTCCCTGGATTCTGGAAGGGTCCCAGTGGATTGAAAACATGCTGATGTCTATTCAAAATGGGAGAGAGGCAAAAAGTAGCAAACTATAGACCAGTTAGCCTGACCTCTGTGGTGGGTAAGTTGGTGGACTCAATCATTAAGGAGGCGATGACTGAACATTTAGAAAGACAAAGCTCAATCCACCATTGTCAGCATGGATTTGTATGGGGTAAGTCATGCTTAGCAAATTTACTTGAGTTCTTTGAGAATGTAGCCAGCAAGGTGGATAATTGGGAAACTATGGATGCGGTATACCAGAGTGTTGGGATAAATGGGTCCTTCTCTGGCTGGCTAACTTTAACTAGTAGGGTGCCACACGGGTCAGTCCTTGGACCTCAACTGTTTGCAATTTATATAAATGATCTGCAAACAGGGTCAGAGTGTAACATCGTAAAATTTGCGGATAATACTAAAATAGGTGGGAAAGCAGGCAGTGAAGAGGAGGTAAAGATTTTGTAGACAGATCTAGATAGGCCTTGGAGATTGTGCCACAATTTGGCAGATGGAATTTTGATTTGAATTGATTTTTTTAAAATTTCATTTTATTTCATTTATTGTCACATGTACCGAAGTACAGTGAAAAGTATTTTTCTGCAGCCGAGAGAACGTACACAGTATGTACATAGTAGACAAAGAGAATAATCAACAGAGAACATTGCCAAATGGTACATCGAAAAATAGTGATTGGTTACAGTGCGGAACAAGGGACCAAACAAAGCAAATACATGAGCAAGAGCAGCATAAGGCGTCGTGAATAGTGTTCTTACAGGGAACAGATCAGTCCGAGGGGGAGTCGTTGAGGAATCTTGTAGCTGTGGGGAAGAAGTTGTTCCTATGTCTGGATGTGCGGGTCTTCAGACTTTTGTACTTTCTGCCTGATGGAAGGGTCTGGAAGAAGGCAATGCCTGGGTGGGAGGGGTCTCTGATAATGCTGTCTGCCTTCCTGAGGCAGCGTGAGGTGTATACAGAATCAATGTGAGGGTGGCAAGCTCGTGTGATGCGCTGGGCTGAGTTCACCCCACTCTGCAGTTTCTTGCGATCTTGGACTGAGCAGCTGCCATAACAGGCTGTGATGCGGCCGGATAGGATGCTCTCTATGGCATATCTGTGGAAGTTTATGAGAGCCGATGCAGACATGCCACATTTCTTTGGCTTCCATAGGAAGTAGAGACGTCGTTGAGCTTTCTTGACTGTTGCATCAACGTGAGTGGACCAGGGCAGACTGTTGGTGATGGTGATCCCCAGGAACTTAAAGCTATCGACCATCTCCACTTCGGAGCCATTGATGCAGATGGCAGTGTGTGTCGTACTACACTTCCTGAAGTCGATGATCAGTTCCTTGGTCTTTCTGACATTTAGAGAGAGGTTTAAAGTAGATAAGTGTGAGGTTATCCATTTTGGCTGAAAAAATGGAAAGGCAAATTATTATCTAAATGGAAAGCAGATACAAAATGCATCTGGTCAGAGGGAGCTTGGAGTCTTTGTTCATGAATCGCAGAAAGTCAGTATGCAGTACAGAATGTAATTAAAAAGCAAATGGGATATTAGCATTTACTGCAAATGGACTGGAGTATAAAAATAGAGAAGTGTGGCTGCAATTGTATAGGGTGTTGGTGAGGGGCGGCTCGGTGGCACAGTGCTTAGCACTGCTGCCTCATGGCGCTGAGAACTCAGGTTCGATCCCAGCCCTGGGTCACTGTCCGTGTGGAGTTTCCACATTCTCCCTGTGCCTGCATGGGTTTCACCCCCACAACCCAAAGATATGCAGGCTAAATTGTCCCTTAATTGGAAAAGAAATAATTGGGTGCTCTAAATTTTGGAAAAAAGGGCATTGGTGAGACCACATCTGGAGTATTGTGTCCAGTTTTGGTCTCCTAATTTGAGGAAGGATGTGGTGGCATTGGACGCAGATCAGAGGAGGTTCACCAGATTGATTCTGGGGATGAAAGGGTTGATATATGAGGAGCGATTAAATAGTTTGGAATTATGCTCGCTAGAGTTTAGAAGGATGGAGGTGATCTGATCGATAAGTGGGATCAATAAATGAAACGTAGATCAAACGTTCCCCCTTGTGAGGCAATCTGGAACAAGAGGTCACGGATATAGGAAGATTTAGAACTATGTTGAGGAGGAACTACTTCTCGCAGAGGGTGGTGAATTTGTGGAACTTGCTGCTCCATAGTGCAGAGAATCTGAGTCGTTAAATGTTTTCAAGAAAGAGATAGATATATTTTAGATTTTAAAAGTGGGTTAATGGGATATGGGGAACAGGTGGAGAGGTGGGTTTGAGACCAGGAGGAGACCAACCATGATCTGATTGAATGACGGAGCAGGCTTGAAGAGCTGAATTGCCTACTTCTGCACCTAGTTCCTACTTTCCTATGTGATATTTCCTATGGAGAACAACTGATGCAGCAGTCTGACCTATAACTGCAGTTATTGTATTGATAATAAACTTGCGTTTTGCTTAACAATAGCGGATGTTTCTTTGTTATATCCAAGTGAAATTAATATGGTTGAGTGGTTGAATGAATGATAAACTGCAAGTTTTGATCATTAATCCTAGTCTGAGTTTTTCTTTCAAGCGTTTCATCCATCTCAATTGATTTGGATGGAGATGCATTACTGTTACTGGACATTTCCTCCTGCAGTTTTGACACAAGAAAGATGTTTTTTGTGTTCCATCAAAATGCTGGAAGCAGTTAAGAAATACCCATACCTCACAGAGCAGGCTGAAATACGGCATATGTAACTCTTTAACATAGAGCTTTCCTCAGTACCTTAAAATGTGTGCTGACTGTCTGAAGTTATTGTAAAAAATAACAATGCCATTTCTGAATTTTTTTTGAAATGCTGCTGAGAAGAGTAGAGAAGGTGGAAGCAAGCTGGGACCAGAGAACGGAAAATGTTAAGGGAAGATTTAAGAGCAATGTTTAAAATTAGGAAAGTTTTTTTTAAGAGTAGATTGGGAGGAATTATTTTCCACTTAAAAGACGGTTCATGCCCAAATGGCCCAAATTTAAGATAATTAGCTAACGAATGAGGAGCGAGATGAAAATATTTTTTCACCCAGTGCTTTGTTTTGATTTGGAAAAGGGTAGTGGAAACTGATTCACTAGTAAGTTTGAAAACGATTTGGAGAAATACTTTAAAAATATACAAAGTTATAGGGTGAGACACTATATGTGGAATAGGACTAATTGGTTGGCTCTTTCAAAGAGTTATTACTCTGTTGCAAATATCGAGATCATAATGTTTTAGAATATCACTTTTGGCTTTATGAATGAATATTTTAATTACAGATAAATGGGGCATCTGATTGAAAATCTGATAAACTAGTCTGAAGTAAATACAATTTGTACAAGTTTGGAGTTAATGACAGTTAAAAGCTAATCTATGTTTATCTTAAAGGTCAGAGTTGATAGTGAAAAGGAAACTTAAATGATGTCAGAATGGTCAATAGACATTTAGTGCAAGCAGCGTCTGAAGAGAGGGTATTTACATCCACTAGAAATGTAAATTATTCATATGTTGTATAATCAAAGTGTTGTGTTGAAGGTAAAATAATCAATTTACATCTGTTTGAGGATTTCCAAGATTTGCCTCATTGTCGATAGGACCAGAGGGTCCTTTTGTTTCAGTTATCTGATAGTTTTCTCAGAAAGGATTTCATGAGGGAAAAGGCAGCTGGAAGATTTGCTTAATTTGAAACTAGAGGAAGAAATCTACAGCAGTTTTCATAGAGACTTGTAGCAAAATCAATCAGCAGAGTTAATTTGGAAGCTTTGTAAAGGAAGTTGGGTATTTTCAGGGAACCAGAACAAGGAGCTGATGCATGCACCACCACGAGGTCTAAAATCAAATTTGGAGAGTTGCTTAGCCAATAAACTCATGGGGGGATCCCCATCAAATATTAGACAATTCAGAGAATAGCAGGAACACTGAGGAATAAAGTGATATCTGGAGGTCTGTGGCATATCTTGTGGGTTGGTCCTTTAAGAAGTGAATTAACCTTCAAGATTGCTTTTTTAAATTTGTTCATGGGATGTGGGTGTCGCTGGCTGGGCCAGCATTTATTGCCCATCTCCGCAGGCATTTAAGAGTCAACCACACTGCTATGGGTCAGGAGTCACATGTAGGCCAAGCCAGGTAAGGATGACAGATTTCCTTCCCTAAAGGACATTAGTGAACCAGATAGGTTTTTACAACAATTGACAATGATGTCATGGTCATCTTTAGACTTTTAATACCAGATTTATTTTTTATTGAGTTTCAATTTCACTATCTGCCATGGTGGGATTCCAACCTGGGTCCCCAGAGAATGATTCTGGACCTCTGCCTTACTAGTCCAGCAACAATACCACTACACCACTGAAATGTATAAGGGAATTGTTGAGGGCGGGGGGGGGGGGGGGGGGGGGGGTGGGGGGGGCGCGCGGGGGGGGGGGGGGGGGGAGTAACAACTGGAAGCAAGTTCATAGTATAAATATTTTTTAACTATAGTGTTAAGTTAATAGTGTTTGCTGTGCTTAATTATTCTTAGATACAAATGTTTTTGGCAAATATGTGAATTCTGGTGGTAAAGTTCTGTCATTTGATTACTGGTTAATCAGCTTCTTCTCAAAACGGTAATGGTCCCTAAAAGGAACATAACAACCCAATGGGTCAGACCGCTTTCTTTCATTGCGTACTTTTCTATAATTTTGGGAAAATCTTATGAAGTAATTTCTGAACAACGGTGGGAGATAAAACCATCTTTGTTTTACTAGCTCTTTGTGTCGTCGTACTTATCATGTTCAACTCTGGTAATAAAACATAGGCTCCATGTACTAACACACAGGCAGAAAGTGGTCAATAATTAAAAGACAGACTAACTAGTCACCTGAAAAAGGGTTGTTGTATTTCTTATGCTAAATATGTGTATGTGAGGCCCATTAGAAGTGAATTTTACCCCTTTCCATAAGACAAATGCTTCGTCACGGATCTAAATTAGTTGAGATTCATAATGGGACTGGGATTGATTAGTATTCTATGGTGCTACCACACAGGTTTACAATTTGCAAGAAACACTTACATTATATGTAACATGTTCAAAGGGACCATAACAGATATCAAAGGGTTTTGTGGACTTGGGAGCAATTTTAGTGAATTGGCAAAAAATTAGGAATCATTAAATATGTAAGTACAGAGATAGTGATGACCCAGAAAATAAATTGACAGCATTTGCCAATCACTGCAGAAGAGTGCAGAGAGCATTTACTCTACAAACGTTTTGGAATTATTATGAAATGATAACTTTTGTTGAAGGAAATGGTCCTGGTCGCAGGACCTATACAATATATGTGTTCACATGGCGCCGAGGAACCGGTTTCGATCCTGGTCACGGGTCACTGTCTGTGTGGAGTTTGCCCATTCTCCCCGTCTCTTGATGAGTCTCACCCTCACGGTCCAACGATGTGCAGGGTAGGTGGATTGCCCTTTAATTGAAAAAAAAAAATTGGGCACTTTAAATTTATAAAAAAATATATAAATCTTTATTTTTAAAAGATATTATTGCACAGAATTTCAATAGCCTCCCTTTGGAACAACACGGTGGCTGGGCAATAAATGCTGGCCCTGGCAACGATACCTACACCTCAAGAATGAATGTGGGAAAAAAACAGTACTTATCTCTGTTTCTATTGGCACAGTAAAACAGCAGCCTATTGGAGAGTGTTTTAATTGCTAAGGCATATGACTAAATAATGCATCGTTTCTAACTTTTAGTCACAGCCTTAATAAATGGATTGTTTCAAGGGCCCACTCAGGAATACAGCAACACACTCCACCACAAAGGATCAGAACTGAGATCTGGGCGGGCAATTCTTCTCACAGAGAACTTCTGATCTCAAATATCCCAGAGAATAGTTACTAACTGGAGACTCTTTCACAGGAAGAGGATTAAAAAAAAAGCAACACTTGTGAATCCATTGAATAATTGCATTTTAGTAGATGCCTTTTATTCATTGTGCAGAAGCGAAGATAATCTCACCTTTTGATAGTATTGGCTTTGAAGAATGAGGCAGTTAAGTACAGGGTTCCGACAAACCAGAGTTAGAGTTGTCACTGGGGAATAATTCTTTCTATTCTACTCCAAATATTACCACAAGCCAGTGCTGGTCCTCGGTAGTTCAGCAGTGGGAAGTTTAACAATGCTTTCATAAGATGTTTGCTTTTAGTTGATTAAACTCAAACTGCAACCCTCCATACACTTGTCAATCAGGTTAAATTGATTGTGTCCTGACGGGGTGAGACTTCACATTCCTCAAACAGACACTCGATTTGAACATTCTTACACATGGTCAGGAGCTTTACATCTGAGTTGGGAAGGGGGCTGATCCAACAGCAATGAAAATCAGGTGGGCCAGTGATGGACATGGAGAGATATAAATCTAATGAAGGCTGTGAATGAAAGGCAGGAAGGCTGAAAATGTCCCCTGCTGTGCTGTGAGCAGTACCGGAATTAAGCATGTCATTCATGAGTTGGGCAATCGAGCCCAACTATCAATTCGCATCCAGCAGGCTTTCATGTATATCTTGGGTAGGGTGCTCTTTCCAAGAGCCGGTGCAGACTCGATGGGCCGAATGGCCTCCTTCTGCACTGTAAATTCTATGATCTATGATTCTATTTATTACTAGACAGGATTTTGAGTAATGTAATTGAATGTGTGTTCTTCTGTGCATGCATGTGTGTATATGTGCACACCTATTTATGTGTGTGTGTGTGTCTTCTGAGAGGATGTACAATAAACACATACAACACATGGAAATAGATTGAAAAGGAGAAAGCTGATATCCAAATAAAATATCATTCAAGGGTGTAGTAAATAAAGATAATGTGCGGGATTCTCTCATCCTGCGGCAGAGTGTTGATGTCGTCGTAAACAACGGTGTGAACGGGCCGCTCTGATAAGCGATTCAGGCCTGCAAATGGGGCCAGCACGGGCGCCACGAGAAGCGCAGGGGACGCGGCACCAGACCGGCATGTGATACGCGGGACGCGTCAATGATGCAGCGACCCAGCACCTAAAAGGTGCGCGGGCGGCGCACAGTCCCGGGACCCACAAGGTGGCCGCCCAAGCCGTGCCGCCTCGAGGTTCAGAGACCACGACCTCGATACGTTGAGAAGAGGAGGGCGATCCTGTGCCCCAGACGGGTACACCGCCACCTGAGCAGCACAGTCCGGCATAAGAGGGAGGTGGCCAACGCCATCAGCGTAGTGGGGCACACCCCACGGACTGGTGAACAGTGCCGCAAGAAGGTGCACGACCTGACGAGGGCAGCCAGGGTGAGTACACAGCAACATGCCCCTGGCACCACCCCACGCCTACCACCCACACATGAGAAAGTGCCCCCCCACCCAGGAGGAGGTCAAAACCCACCACCTGACCCACATGGGCTGCACCCACCCATGTGAGCTGCCTTGGCCGGGTGCCTCTTGTTCCCATGCCATCGTCTAGCCAACAGCTGCGCATCATGCGGCGGACTGCCTAACTCTGATGCTTACCCCCCCACCCCACTCCCCCAGGGTAAGACCGCCCACAACCACAGGGAGCGTGAGAGAACCGGAGGGGGTCCACTTGTGCTGCACACCTCACAGTCCATGAGCAGAGGGCACTGGACCTCGTTGGCGGAGCCGAGGGCTGGGCACCTCAAGAATGAATGTGGAAAAAAAACAGTACTTATCTCTGTTTCAATTGCCAGATCGGAGGAGCAGCAGCAAGTGAGACTCCCCTGCCTGGCTCCACCCCCGCACTCCATTCCCCCCCCAACTCCACCCCCTCTCCCCATTCACCCCACTCCATCCCCTCACCCCCTTCCCACCTCCATTCCACCCCCTTCCCCATTCCCCCCCCCCCCCCCCCCCCACTCCACCCCCTCACCCCAATCTAATGATACATGCTGTCTTGTGTCTTCCAGGACCTGCCGCCGGTCATGCTGGCCCGTCTAGCGTACCTTGCCCAAGACTAGTGCCAGGCCCAGAGGCCTCCAGGGATGCATGCCACGGCGGTGAGGGCAGTAAGGAAGCCCTTCCACTGACACTGAGACCCAGGACACTGAGGCACAGAGGACGGACATCCAGGACACTGAGGCACAGAGGACAGACACCCAGGACACTGACGCACAGAGGACAGACATCCAGGACACTGAGGCACAGAGGACGGACATCCAGGACACTGAGGCACAGAGGACGGACATCCAGGACACTGAGGCACAGAGGACGGACACCCAGGACACTGACGCACAGAGGACAGACACACATTACACTGAGGCACAGAGGACGGACACCCAGCAACCAGCTGCCGCCCAGACGATTCCCAGGTTCCTGGAGTTTCCAGACCTACCCATATACCCGATGCAGTCAGACACCCAGGGACTAGACAACGGTATGTCGGCCGGCTTCCAGCAGCTGCAGACGTAGGTGGAGGAGTCCACCCCCGTCCAGGAGTAGAGAGTGGTGCCGGTCATGGCTGCCCCCCAGGCCAACACCACGTCCGTGGGTGACGTCCGCGGTGGAGGCAATGGGGGCAACGGTGTAGGCCATAAGTCAGGTCATGCAAGGCATGGGGCTTCATGTGTGTGCATCATCCGTGGCCCAGGACAGGGCTGCCCTCTCACAGGCAGCCATTTGTCAGAGCCAGCTGGACATTGCATCCACGCTCCGCAGTCTGTCCGAGTCTCAGCAGGCCATCACTGAAAGCATCCGCGGCATTGCCCAGATGATGGCCGGCATCGCACAAGCCCAGAGGGAGGTGGCGGAGTCCCAGGCAGGGATGGCCCACTCCCTGGGCTCCAACGCAGCTTATGTTAGGACCCTGGTCAATACCACATCGGGCCTCCAGGACTGGCAATGCCAGGTGGCGGTGGTGCCTCGGGGCCTGTCTCTGCTCGCACCCCCGTCCCATAGAGAGGCCCAGGGGCCATCGGGCATCCCGAGGGAGGAGGAGGTTTTGGGGCCCGTTCCGGTGTCTCCTGCAAGGGAGGGCCCGGAACACCGCAGCTCCTCGGACACCCCCCGATCCATCCATGGTGCATCTCGTGGGCAGCAGACAGTCCAGGGTAGCACCACGTCATCCAGCATGCCCGCGGAGCAGCCTGGCCCATCCAGGCTGTGCCGCCCCAGGAAACGAGCGCCAACGGGGAGCCAGGTCACAAGGCAGGAGTCTCAGCAGTCCGCCTCCACTCCTGCTGTCCCGTCTGGAGAGGCACAGAGACGTAGTGCTAGGGCCCGTAAGGCCAGGAAGTGAGACACCTAGTAAGTTGGCACGTGTGCAGGGAACAGTTTAGTTATAGGGGCTAGGGCACGTGTATGTAACCCTTCTAATTAAACTCACGGTGGCACCAATGCAAGCTGCCTCTGTGCTATATCCGATGCCTGCGGGGTCGGTTGCGGGATTGAGTGCCACTGTGGCCAAGGGGCGATGGAATGTTGAACCCAGGTGGGTGTAATTCACCCCCCCTCCCCCCTGGATGTCCACGGCATCCCGCCGCCACCGATTCAACATGGCCATGTGATGGAGTGCACATCTTGCACACAGGGACCACTGAGGTGGAGGTTGCAAATGTGGCTATGAGTCAGACAGTGTCTAATGATTCTGAGCTCACAGCTCATCGCAGAGCGGGTTGTCATCATCCTCCATGGCATCGAGCACACCCGCTTCCACAAGCAACCGTGTGAGCCCAGCCCGTTGTGCCGCAGGTGGATGTGTAGCGGAGGGGTATTGTGCATGTGGTCGTGTGGGAGCTAAGAGTGGTGGGTGGTGTGGGAGGTGGGTGCGGAGTAGTGAGGTGGTGCCGTACAGTGGTACCAGTGCCCCTGCTCAGCGAGTCCCTACCCCCTAAATTAGTGAAATATGCGGCGATCAACGCCTCACGTGGCTCGCTGGCCAAGCTGGTGGCACCGTGCAGCCTCGTGTCCATATCCAGCCCTCATGTCGCATCGATTGCCCCCCTCCTCCCCATCCTGCTTATCTGGAGAGGCGGCCCCTTCCTCGGGCTCGCCCTCTGCCTCCTCTTCCACCTCCAGCACATCGCCCCTCTGCTAGGCTATATTGTGGAGGACGCAGCAGGCCACAACGGTGGGGACGACCCTCTCCGACTGGTACTGGAGGCCGTCTCCAGAGCGCTCCAGGCACCTGATTCGCATCTTCAGCATCTCAAAGCATCTCTCCACCACACCCGTAGTTGCTGCATGGGCCTCATTGTAGCGGGTCTCCGCGTCGGTCTGTGGCCTCCGTATAGGCGTCATCAGCCACGACTGCAATGGGTAACCCTTGTCGCCCAGCAACCAACTCCTCAGCCGGAGGGGGCGTCCCTCGAAAATTACGGGGATAAACGATGGTGCCAGGATAAACACGTCATGTACACTGCCCGGGTACCGGGCTCGGACGTGCAGGATCTTCATCTGGTGGTCACAGACCACCTGAATTTTCATGGAGTGCGTCCCCTTCCTGTTCATGAACACATCCCTGTTATCCACAGGTGGCCGCATGACGATGTGCACCCCGTTGACCACCCTCTGTACCATAGGTATCCTGGCCACAGCAACGAATCCCGCTGCCCGGGCATCCTGGTGGGCGCGGTCCACAGGGAACTGGATGTACCGATCCACGATGGCATACAATGCATCTGTCACTGCACGGATGTACCGGTGCGCTGATGCCTGGGTGATGCCGGGCAGGTGCACATTCGGCGCCTGGAACGACCCCGTGGCATAGATGTTCAGGGCCCCGTCACCTTGACGGCCACCAGGAGAGGATGTCCTCACCCAGTGCCATGCTGTGCCAGGTGTGCCATCAGGTGGCAGATGTGGGCAACTATTTACCGGTTCATCCGGAGTCTCCTCCTGCATGCCCTATCCGGCAGGTCCTCGAAGGACACGCGGCGCTGGTAGACACGAGGCCTCATCGGGCGCCTCTGGCTCCTTGGCACCACCACTTCCTCCCCCTCCTCCTGCTCCTCATCCACATCGGTATCCTCATCCTGTGCCTCGCCCTCGTTGTCCTCCACCTCCTCCTGCCCCCGTCGGATGGGCGGCCCTGCAGCCTCAGCGGGTGCCTTTTGGCCCTCTGCAGCCTTTCCCTCTGCTGCAGCTTGTCCCTCTGCTGCGGCTGCCGCTGCCGCAGCCTCTCTGAGCCGCAGCCTCTCTGAGCCGCCTGCGCCGAGCTGTCACAGTGCTGCATGCAGGGCAGTGGCTCCCGCCATGGCGGCCAACATTGCTGGCTGGTGCCCAAACATTATGATCTGCAGGGGGTGGGGAGTTATACATCATTTTTAGCGATGACGCATGGCCCCCTCTACAGCCAGGTGCCATGGTCTACATGTCTGCCCTGGTTTGCTGATTGCGCGACAGCTACACATGCACCCAGACCCCTGCCCACACCCTCAGTGCTCCTACCACTATTGCCCGTCCCTCCTGCTAGCACCACCGTTGGATGGCACTGCCCTCACAGGGGGCTGCCATGGGTGCGGCCCTGGACCTACCCGCCGGTGGGTGCCGCCGGCTGGGAGGGCGGCCCCCTGGGGGGTCCGGCACCCATGCGCACGTCAGGCACCCATGCGCACGTCAGGCAGCCTTGCATTCAGCCAACACTCGGGGTTGGTGCCCATCAGACTGGCTGCCGTAATGGCGGCCATGGCTTTGGCGCCGCCCTGTCATGGCGGCGGCCCTGTCGTCCCCACGCCCCCCCCATCCCCCCCGAACATGGAGTCCCTCGCCTCCAGCCACACCATGCCCATCCCGCCAGCCCGAGGTCCCCCACAAGCCAGCCCTTCACCTCCTGCTCCCACATCGTCAGCCAGCACGACTGGCTGACGATTTTTATTGGCAGGTTATAATGGCACCGGCAAGACAATCACGATGGGTTGCCTATTGGCCACTCTGATCTTGGGTTATTGCTGGGTCTGTTCAAGCAGTGGGTGGCCTTCAGACATTCCTGCCCCACAGTGATGTGACTTTAAAATCTTGAAGTTTAGATTATTGAAAGTTAACAGTGGATAATATTAAATCTGTGTGAACTATACCAACATACTTTTGTTTCTAATTTGTTTTAATATCTATTCCCTTCACTACCTTGAGATTTTGTTCAGTATAACGTCCAATTTAAATACACCTCTCTAATGCTAGTGAACCTATGGTCTGTGCAAAATAAAAAATGACACACAGGAAAAGACTCACTGAC